>NC_064412.1:15085000-15685000 GCF_023375975.1 Astyanax mexicanus | reverse complement strand
TGCCTGAATTAAAAGTAAAAGGTTCTACACACACACTCGCTTTTACAGACTTGGTTTATTATGGAATCAAAAGTGGATCTTTTATAGCATCACTCAAAAACATTCAAAGTAATGGGGGTGATTTAAGAGTGGGGAATCAGTTTGAGCAGAACATCTTTAAGGCATATATTTATGATAAATTAATTAATAATGTTAACTTCTAATTTAGTTTTTTCTTATTGGTCGACTAGTAGCTCCAGAACTTAAGAAGAAACTTAAGAAAATCTAGAAATGAAATATGTCCTGACTGATTTAGGTTTTTATTTTAGTATTTCTAATGTATTTCTTATTTTCCCTCATTTTCTCCCAATTTAACTAGGCTAATTGTTCCACCCATTCAGCTGCTACTCAGCTGTATATCCCCACCACACAAAGAGGGCGAAGGCTAGCACATGCATCCTCCGACACATATAAAATCAGCAATGCTGCTGATTTAGCATTGCTGAGTAGCATCAGTGCACTCGGAGGAAAGCGCAGTGACTCGGATCTGATACATCAGCTCACAGATGCCTTGTGTGATCGACATCACCATTAGAGTGAGGGAAAGAGTGAAAGAGCGTCATCTACCCACCCAGAGAGAGCAATGCCAATTGTGCTCTCTCAGGGTTCTGGCAGTTGATGGCGAGCTGCATGACCAGGATTGGAACCAGTGATCTCCTGATCATAGTGGCAGCACTTTAGACTGCTGGACCACTCTGCCCCTTATACATTTTAGTTTTTAATAAAACTATATGTAATAAAAGATGTCCAAATTAAAAAAAGTCTGGGTAGAAATAGATGATATATGGTTATTCATAGGAAGAGCATATTTACAATCTTTGTAGTGGAATCTGTGCTTGTTATAACATACTAGCACCACATAGAGCCCTATATAAAGTATGTGCATATTTCCTCTATTAATCAACTAATTCCATATTTTAAAAAAGCTGATTTTCTATGTCATAGACATATATCACATTGCACTTTGCTTATATTGTCTTTCACCTTCATTTTCAGGATTCAGGTCAGCCCATTCCTCTGGTGGTGGAGAGCTGCATTCGATACATCAACCTTTACGGTAAGCAGAATAAACTGTATTAAAATGTAGTTTATTCTGTGTGCATTTGCTCACAAGCTCTTTGTGGCTGTGAACGAGCCCTGATAAAATACAGCTTATCATCATTCATTCAGTCCTCTGAACAGCGTGGAGGCAGGTATGTAGATTTAGCACAGATGCTAATTTGAATGCAGGCTAATCTGTGCAGATACATCTGCTGAAAGTTTAGTCATTCTCTGAAGCACTGTGACAAGGAGACAGTTCTCCTCGCCTGCCATCTGTTAGAGAGGGGATGAGCTGGAGTCAGTGGAATAGGGGGCTCGAGTGCTGTAGGGCTTTTTCCGTTGTGCATATTTGCTGTAAAAGAGCATGCTGTGTCCATAAAGCTGCAAGAGACAGGAAGCCATTTTTGTTTAGATCAGATGCTGTACTTTTGTTTGTGTGAGGTTCTTTTTATATTTATATTTATATTTATATTAATGCAGGTACGGTTCGGCACCTCAGGTAATGTTTATCATCTATCAGAACAGTCTTTAGTGTATACCTAGAATGGTACCTGCAGGTATCAAACCCCTTGTCGTAAGCGAAAGGCAGTGAAGTTGATTAGTTGAAGTTACAGCAGCAGAGAACAGTATTAAGTTTCAATTCTGTCAGCCAAGAACAGAAAGCTGAGGCTGCAGAGAACACAGTTTCACCAAAAGTTCACCTGAAGTTAGTTCAGTCTGGAAAAATTTAGCCTGGATGGAACCCAGTCTTCTTTGTGTCAAGAGCCTAGGATGTTGGAGGTGGTCTTAGCACTCTTTTTTGCGCCTTTACTACTAATCCGCTATTGCTTGAATGCCACAGTCTTTTTACGTATTGTTGCTTACCATGAGAATCCTTTCTTGGCCACAGTTTACCTATTTTCTGAGGCTTCCTTCCAATTACCAGGTCAGAATCCAGTTACACAGCTTTGGGATTTGGTAGAACAGAAAATTTCCAGCATAGAAGTACAAAAAATAGCAGGACTTACCGTGATGCAATAATATCAGAGACCAGGATCTTATGTACATGGACCCAACAAGTTGTGGAATTCGTGCTGTGAAGAATTGAAGGCAGTTTTGAGAGTAAAATGAGGCCCTACCCATTTTTAGTATATTATTTCAGTAAGTGTGTATATATATGGATGCCATACTGTATATGGCTAATGGATAAATGGATGCATATACTTATTCTAGCCAAAAAAAAGCTTTATAGCTCATTGTCCATTGTCTTACAAACACACAAGTGTATCTGGATATTTTACAAATGTATCAAATGTCTTCAAGTATCTGCATGTGTTCCTCACTCCTCCCAGTGGCGATATCTCTGGATATTAGACAAAAGATAAAAGAAGCAGACCATTACTTTCTACCATAGTATCCTCATTTCATTCCAGACTTCTCACTCTTTTGAACATGGCCTCCGCAGCAGTTCTGAGTTTCTCAGAGATGGAGTTCAGATAGGCAGTCTTCATTTAATTTCCTTTATCAGATTACCTTCTCCACCCTTGCCTCGCTGTTTGTCTACGCTTCACATATTATTATGTCTGAGCTGGCCTCGGGGCCTTCTCTCCCTTTGCCCTCCACATCTAATGAAATCTCAGAAACTGATCAGAGTAGCTTTAATAGAAACCATATGTCCCTCAAAAACCAAGGGGGCCCCTGCCTCGTGCAGCGAAACATTGGCTTTACAACCAGATTGCATTTCCTGCCCTGTTATGCGTTTTCAGATTGCGTTCACGATGTTGGATGTTGTGCTGCTGAGATAATGGCAGGCTTTGACGTTTTCTTGGTTTCATGTTTCCTTTTTCTATTTCAGGCCTCCAGCAGCAGGGCATATTTCGAGTTCCCGGATCTCAGGTGGAAGTCAACGACATTAAAAATTCATTCGAGAGAGGTTGGTGTCCGAGCGTAGAGCCCCTAATTGTTTTTGAATTGCTTTTCTCTGTCCAACTTAGGCAATTTGTTTTGTCAGCTCATGTCAGAAAAGATTATCTTTACATAAGGAAGAAGGGACTGACATTTATAAATTGAACCTGACATTGAGTTACCTGAGTGTATTGTACAATAAATAGGCTACACAGATTCCTAGTTGATGTTTCCAGTCGTCTTCTTCCTCTTTGATCCACAACACTTTTTGTCTTTGTCTTTTACGACACAAAGCCTCCTTTCTTGAGTTTATACTGTATGGGTTTATTTATTCTGACCCTGCTCCAGTCTATAGAGCATAAATAGATAAAGCTCCCTTCTGAGAACATTTCAGAATGTGCTTTCATGTTGGGCGAGATCTGAGCTGGTAGGATATTCAGTCATGAATCATAAACCCAAGGTTTCCTAGCAGGTCTTTCAAGCCGTGAGTGTTCTTTCTTTCAGGCGAAGACCCACTGATTGACGATCAGAGTGATCATGACATAAACTCGGTGGCAGGCGTTCTGAAGCTGTACTTCAGAGGGCTGGAGAATCCTCTTTTCCCTAAGGAGCGCTTCCTGGACTTCATCTCCACCATCAGTGAGTGCTCCTCGCAGCTACAGCCATGCTAGTTGAAAGAGCTTTGAACTTTTTGTTTTACTGATTTCAGTGATCTCTTCTTTTTACAGACATATATTAAATGTAATAAACCTGCATGATGTGCAGCAGCTTGAGACTGAAGGATGAATTTGGCAAAGCATCAAAAAATGAGCACAAGTTTTCTCTAACCTTAGATATAGCCAATAAGCTTCTTTGGTTTTGTACCGAAAATTACTGTAACTAATAGATAATAATGTAAAGCTGTACCCTGTCACAAAGCCCTGTGCAATCTGCACGCCTATATCATCACAGCTTTTCACTTTTGTCATACAGGCTTCCTTTTGTTGTTTCTATTATTTAGAGAATTAAGAAAAGCTAAAATAAAAATAGCATTGACAAAAATGTCAATGATGCACACATTTTTGTCAATGCTATTTTTATTTTAGCTTTTCTCCAATTGTCTAAATAATAGAAACAACAAAACATCTTTTGAACATTAGGTATAAATTAGTATGTCATTCGTTTTCTTTGAAAGACTGAAGAAAGATAAGCCAGAGGAAAATATTATAATGGTAGACAAGGTTTATAAAAAAGCGCAAAGAAATAGCACAAAACATATTAATTCATTTATGCTCTGTTTTTGACTGGTGAAGGACATTCAGGTGAAGATTCTGAGCACGTCCTCTGTCACTTGGCTTTTCTGTGCAGAGCTGAAAGACAGAGATAGCAGAACAGTTAATTGCTTCAGCTGACTTCTGTAAGATATGATCCTGCATAATTCTTTAAAAACGTAGCATAAAACATTGCAGCAACTCTCTGTGAATAAGAATAAAGTTATTTTACTTGAATAAAACTTATAACTTATATCTGTTTGATGGTTTCTATCCAAGTTTATCAGACGGGAAAATCAGACATACCTAAAAAAAAAAAAATAGATTTTCTGTTTCTCACAATCTGTGTCAATCACACAACAGTCATAATAGTAATATTAGATTTGTGAATCAAGGTTTTATTGTTTTTACTGTTGTAATGAGATTTGGAGCACCAGCAAATATTTGAAACCTGTAACATACTGTTCTGACCTGTACAAAAAAAAAATCAAATACCGTATTTTTCAGACTACACAGACTACAAATCCTTTAATTTTCCCAAAAATCATCAGTGTGCCTTATAGTCCGGTGTGCCTTATGTGTGAATTCTACTAGTCAGGTATTAAGGAGCAGTAAAGCCACTCCGCTGAAGTACAGTGTTATAAGGGTGAGTTTTCAGGGAAGTTTCTTAAGCAGCAACTACGGGTGCAGCAGTATTAGCATTAGCCGCTAACCGATAACCGCGCTAGCTCTTTCGCAGTGGGTATATCAGACTGTAGTCTGCATTTGCTTTGTTAAAACAAGCTACATGGGGCGAACCGCTAGCTGATAGCACCCTGGGTTATTGGAACACTCAGGGTTCCTCAGTCTCTCAAACATTTACTTCCTGTTAAGACAAAATTTTGGAAATCTAAGCTTACTGAAAATAAACGAAAACGCTTTACTCACCCAAATTTATTTTTTAACAATTAGAGTTTTGTTTACTTAGGCAGTTTCCCATTAGAAGGGAAACATGGCGACATGCTTGCTCACTTCGATGTAGGCAACCTTACTAGTGTCACTTAATGCGCTTTATAATCTGGTGCGCTTTATATATAAAAATAGACTGATATACGTTTATTGATAGTGCGTCATATAATTCTGTGCACCTTGTAGTCCAACAAATACAGTAAGCAAGCGTATTTGAGATAATGTATAATGATATAGGCCTGTAGAATATATGATGCTTATTGGTACATGTATATATGTTTCAATTATTTGTTAAAGCTAAATGTTAGCCTTGTTAGCATTAGTGCTTATTGCCCTATTTTATTGGCTTACTCTTGTTGACAATTGAATATTGTGAGATTTTCTCTTTTTGATGTTGTTCCTTTAAGGTTTTGGTAGCTCTATTATGTACCGGAAATTGTGAGACATTTGTGGGATAATATTTTTTTGTTGTTGTTGTTGTTTTAGAGCTGGAATCGTCTGCTGAAAGAGTTCATCACATTCAGCAGATGATTGTCACTCTGCCGCGGACCATCATCATCGTCATGAGATACCTGTTTGCGTTCCTCAACCAGTAAGTCTGCGGCTGCTGAGCTGGGGTTCTTTAAACAACACTGTATAATTTCATGGAGAAAGTGAACACTAGCAGAACTTAGACCTATATGCTTTGTTTTGTTTATGCTGCCGTACAGTAAATCAGCATGTATATGAATAACTGCAGTCAAAGACACAGACGTTCATTAGATTCTGAGTTATTGAACAGCACTGCACTGTTCATGTCCAATTCATTACCGCGTCTGTCAAGCGGTGCTTTGGAACGTATTTATACCAGAGGAAAGCCATGACTCTTTACGGTGCTATACCTGTCCCTTTTTATTGTGCTGATATTGATGCCTCCTCTGCATGCTTCCCCCTGCAGAACAAAGGGTTTGAGTTTTTAAGCGGACGCTTTCTTTATTTATGCAGTCAGTCACTGTGCCGGGCCTGCAGCTTTTTCAGATCTGGCTTTCTATAATCCGTCTCTAGCTTTTAAGTCCCCGTTTTCAACAGGCGTCAGTTCCTCAGTGATATCTGGATACTGTATTATTTCACAGTTTGAATTGAGTCAGATTGGCAGTATTGAACTTAAATGCCAAGAAAAGAGACGGGTGCCGTTCTTTGAATCATGACTTGCATTTAACCTTGTTCATCAGCAGCCAGAGGCAGGGAGAGCTGATTCCTCTTCAGCGCTGCAACAGACATGGTGATACAATCAGCTATTGGAAATAGCTATTAGCGCGGCTGTTAGAGGCTGATGAAAGATCGCTGGATGGTTTTGCAGGATGAAAGTAGACACTGAAGACTTGTCCGGAACTTAAATGTCAAAGATATACTTGTCAAATGACAATGTTATGCTAACATGACAACATTTGTACTTATGTTAAATAAATAATGCAATTCAAATACACACACTATGGGTCAGGTTCCTGGATGGAGGACTATAATCATGGACTATATTTTCCTTTCAATGGCAAATCTCCATTCAGAATTCTGTGTAGCTGAAGACCAGGCTGAATCCTGTTTGAGAAAACTGCCCATGAATGTTAAAAAATGGTTATATTCTGAATCAGAGTCAATTTAAAATGTTATGTATTACATTTTAAGGCATGTACTGTAGTTTACATACTTCAAGGATTCTATGTGAGGGTTAACAATAATACAGTAATTTTCTTATTAAGAAATATGAAATCAAGAAAACCAGGAATGCTGGCGACTGTGTGGTCAGGACGCTGGACATTGGCATATATTTTGGGGATGCCCAAAATCAAGGACTTATTGGTCAGATTTGCACAATACACTAAAAAAATATTGGACATAGAAATTTACCAGAGATTTGATCTTTTATTTTTAGGAGAGATCAGTCCTCAAGCAATAGGATCAAATAGATATATGTGGAATATTCGGTAACACTTGACTATGAATGTCATCTCTATAAGACTCTATAAACATATTCTTAAAACATTATAATGCATTCATAAGGCATTATAAACATGGCTATACATATTTATAAAACTCTATAATTCATCATAGACATGTCTATTATGCATCATGAACTGTGATTATAATGCATTAATAGCTATGTTTATAACATGTTATATGTCAATACCAAGAAACTCAGTCCCAGCTTGTAGACTTTATCACGACTAAAACAGCTTCCAACTTATAAACACACCCTCAGTAATCCTATAAATATTTTTGTTTACCACGTATAAATTATACTTGTCTTGAATATAATATTAGTTATAGGTCTTATATATATAGGTCTTTGTGCACTCTAAGTGAAGTGACAGACTTTTTTATTGCAGGACTGGATTATTAACGATAGATATATACTCTATACTATTTTAACATGTATATCATAAGCACAGCTTATAATGTATTATAATCACAAGTCATAGTGCTTAATAAACATGGCTATAGTGGGTTTTGCATTTTTATTAATATTTATAGCCATGTTTATAATGCCTTATGAATGCATTATAATATATTATGAATGTTAGTTATAAAGTCTAATAAAGATGACATTCATAGAAAGTGTTACCGAATATTCTTTTGATTGCAAGTAAAAAAGTTGTAACAAGGAAATGGCATATACCTGATCCCCCAGTAATGGAAGAATGGATTAATATAGTCAATGAAATATATGTAATGGAAAAAATTACATTTGCTATTAGGCTACAGAAAGACCAGATTTCATTGAAACACAAACAGACTGAACAAACAGACAGAAAACTATTTTATTTCTTTTTTTATCGGTTTTACTTAATTTTCATTGCACAGTGATTTAAGGCATTCTCAGTGTTAGTAGTTCCTTGTTCTGTATACGTCATAGAAGTGATAAGAAAAAAAGAAAAAAAATGTATATTGTGAATGTCAATTCTTGGAAGTACACACTGGAAAAATAAAGAATTACAAAATATATATATATATATATGAAATCAAAAATGCATATAGCATGGTCACAGAGTCTTAAAGCCACTGACCATTTCTGTCTCCTTCTTCTTACTTCACTCAAATCAGCCTGTCCCAGTACAGTGATGAAAACATGATGGACCCCTACAACCTGGCCATCTGTTTTGGCCCGACTCTGATGCCCATCCCTGACGGTCAGGACCCTGTGGCGTGCCAGGCCCACGTCAATGAGGTCATCAAGACCATCATCATCCACAACGAGGCCATCTTCCCCAGCCACCGTGAGCTGGAGGGCCCTGTCTACGAGAAGTGCATGACTGGGGGAGAGGAGTACTGGTAAGAAGAGAAACAAGGGCAGAAATGGAATAGCTGGAGTAGCCTGTGTAGCTGGTGCTCTATAGGGCAGTCTAATGCAGCTTGATTGAATTTTCTGCTCCAGATGAATAGAGGGTTCATCAGTCAGTTCATGTAATGGAAGATACTCAGTGAAAGTTAGTGTCAGTGGAAGCAGTGTAAATCTAAGTGATTCTGGTCACAATAGTAAGGATTTTTATTCACTGGTATTGTTATGCCTATTACTATGCAGTACTGTCAGTATCAGTTCTGCTGCTGTGTGTACTGCTTCTGGAATCTGCCTTTGTACTGACAGCTGTGTGTGTGTGTGTGTGTGTTTGTGTAAAGTGACAGCCCCCACAGTGAACCAGGCACCATTGATGAGGCTGACAACGGAACTGAGCCGCACACTAGCGATGACGGTACGGGAAGACACCAGACACGCAGACTTGTTTGTTTATTTATCTCCTCATTTGTTCATTCATCTTTCCTGTTTCATGTCCTTTCATGGCCTTTTAGGATCTGTGGTTATTGGTGTCAAATATATAGTGTCTAATATATAAATAAATATATATAATATATGTATTTTTTCCTCTTAAAAATATAGAAGCAGTGTAGATTGTTCTTATGTAATTGTGTACATAACATACATTTTGGAAGGGTTTTCAATTGAAGTGTGTGTGTGTGTGTGTGTGTGTGTGTGTGTGTGTGAGTGAGAGAGAGAGAGGCACTTCCTAATTGATATCAGATGGTGAAATGGTGAAAACCGCAGCCTCTGAGTCTTTATTTGGCTTGAGAGCATTATATACAATCCAGTTAATTTGCTTCTTAAACCCAGTCAGCAATTGTCCATGCCTATATTTATTAGGTATGAGTTACTAATTGCAATGTTTTTGTTAAGACATTCATTTTAAATTAATTCAAACAATTCATTATTTGATTAATTATGATCTGTGCTTTTATGAACTTGATTATTTTCACATTAAAAGTAAACAATTACAGCTATAGATTTGGAGCAAACGATTGTGACAGATGTTTAAACACATTGTTATATTGACATATTTGGTTCATTTGAAATATATTCTGCAGCAATGTCATTATTTTAATTTTTGTTGAGCGTTTCAGTTGAAATTTATATTGTTGTAGTACCCAGGTTTGAAATTGATTGTGTTTTAGTGCTTCTTATACATATTAACATGCTTTATGTAAAATCTAGGGAAAACATATCCCATGCTAATAAGCTCTTGAATGCTGTATTTGATTTTGGTCATGCCGGTCAACTAGTTTTGTCAAATGGAAACTAAAGTAGTAAGGAACAAGGGTGTCGCCATGTTTCCCTCCTAATTTTAGTAGGTATCGTCGCTGGGAGGGGGCGCCTAAGTAAGATTTTTGATTTGATTTTTTGTTTGGGTGATGTGGACAATTCCCTTCTGTTGTCCTGCGTCTTCTTCGTTGATTCAAATAAAATGCAGACACGGACAATCAGGATGAACAGTGAACTTACAATTTTATTACAGAAGTTCTGGAGAAAGATTTTACAGGCATGCAAACACAAAATGTATTGGCTCCCCAAATCTTTCTGACCTCGTGCTCATCTGACTCGACTTTTATATAAAAAAATGACGGCATGATTCAGCATTTCTCAGACCTGTGGTTTGTGAAATCCACAAATTCTAATTTGGGGAATTTTGATCTTCGTTTTGATCTTCGCACATTTCTCCGAACCTATTATCTCCGAAACCAATCAATTCTAATCTGAGAGCTTAATCTCCGTTTGTCACGTTCCGAGACCAAAGTGTTAGACTAAGGTTTTAGTCTTGTCGCCTTTCGTCATTGCCAAAGAGGAGCTCAGCCTTCTGCACTTTGAGCTTTCATATCGATCTTACTAATTAATGCATGCTTTAGATGTATACTGCTTCTAACAAAATAAGTATAGATTATTGCATAGTTAAATGGCAATATGTAATATTTATTGCAAGATTCTGGTTTATTATGCTATAGAGCTAAAAATTCAGAAAATGTGTCAATATGATTTGTGCTCTGCTCGGCCGAATGACTCATGCTGACCTGAGTGATTCTTGGTTGCGGTGTCGCTAGCTTGAGGACGGAAAATAAAAAGGGGAAGTGAGCCTCAATCTGAGTCTGCTAAATTTCCCCTCAGATGAGACGGCCTATGATTGACCCCACTAACATATATGGATATAATGCATAAAAATGCTGATAGTCTATGGATATAAGTATGGAAGTTATAGATGCTTTTAAATGCTGAAGCTCAATATATGTACTTTCAAACAGTGGATCCATGCCCTGGTTATATGATTTAAGCTGTTGATTATATGTTTAAGGTAAGTTATATCTTTATTTCCAACAGTGAATGAAGTGCTTCCATTAACTTAAGGAAAGCTCAGATTTCTAGTATTTTAGCACGGTTAGCAGCAGCGCTAGCCACAGTTTGCAGCACTTAGCGCTGGTAAATGCTGCCTGACTACACCTGCTACACTGAGGAATCCTGAGTGTTCTGTTAAGCCAGGGCGCTATCAGCTAGCGGTTTGTCCCATGTAGCTTGTTTTAAGACGGCAAACACACAAACTAAAGTCCAATATACTCACCTCTGAACTGTGAAAGAGCTACCGCGCAGTTAGCAGCTGATGCTAATAAAATTTACTGAAACTCCTGTATAATGCTGTACTTCAGCAAAGTGGCTTTACTGCTCCTTACAACCTGATGCACTGGCAATTTTTGGAAAAGTTAAAGGATTTTAAGTGCGCCTTATAGTGCAAAAATACATTTTTAACTTTCAGTGAACAATCTGTGTAAAATATTTTTTCCAATCATTTTGAGTCATTTCTATGGGTTAATTTTCCATGAAATTCAAGGTTCACAGTGTGGCTTTGTGTCTCTCTCCTCTGTTTATCCCCCGTCTCCCCACTTTCCTGTTGTTTCTCTCCTCTCTCCCATTATCTTCTCTCACCACCCTCTCTATCTTCCTCACTTTCTATTCTTTTTCTATTCTCTCTCTCTGCTCAAATGCTAAGCTGTTGGCGAGATTCTTGCATAACGGTATTTGCAGCTTTATCAATGAACAGTGAGAGGAAAATGCCATTCCTATCTCCTCCTTTTTCCTCTGCAGCTTCTCTTTCACCTCTCCTCATCTGCCTTTTATCTCTCCTCCCCCAGTCTCCTCTGCTGTCTTTGCTTAAGCTTTACAATGAGACCTTTGGGGCATTCACATTCAGCTGTTCCTCTGCCAATTCACTCAGTGACTTGCAGAATGAAGCACAGAAAAACAAGCTGTCTCATAAATTCACTGAAACAGGGGCTGAACAGTGGGGACGTAACATAATTGATGCAATTGATTGCAATGACAGTATGAGAAGTAAATCAGACAGTCTTTCAGTAAACAAACAAATGCTAATGCTATGTTAGGTTAGCTAACATTCATATCTTAAGCTCTTTACAGCTTCAGATCTTTCAGCTAGAGGACAGAGTATAAGTTTGTGAGGGAGTAAACTCAAACCAAGCAAGATAAGTGAATGTTGTATTTATTTTATTTTGTCTCATAATTGTGAACTCCCTCCCTCATATCCTGCACTGATTTGCAGCATCATTAGGAAAGGGAAAAACACTGCAATAGGATTTTATACAATTTATTAATTGTTCCAATTTTTATTTGTAGAATTTTAGAATTCTTTTTGCCTTTTATACAGTGCATTCCAAGTACGAAATCCCTGAATAAATCGGCAGCAAATACACACTCTTTTGTAGTGTAATTAAACATAACTCTAATTAATCTGTTTTTTTTAATGGTATTTGCCTGTAAATTATAAGCCTTTAAACTCAATGGAAAGACTGAGTGTAATATATTTTGTTCTTTCTGTAGCCAAATTTAATATCCCTGATTTTGGAAGGTGTCCATTTATACAGTGTGTAAATATATAAATATAAAGCTCTGGAAAAACTTAAGAGAGCACTGGTAAAATAACCCTGGTTTTTAATCACAGTTTTCATGCATCTTGGCATGTTCTCCTCCACCAGTCTTACACATTGCTTGTGGATAACTTCATGCCACTCCAGGTGCAAAATTTCGGTTTGATGGTTTGTGATCATCTATCTTCCTCTTGATTATATTCCAGAGGTTTTCAATTTGGTAAAATCAAAGAAACTAATTTTAAGTGGTCTCTTATTTTTATTCCAGAGTTGTATATATACACATATATTTATCAATAAAAAGCACATTCTAGCAATGCAATTCATTATTCCACCCTGTCATCCAGTCACAGTGTGTTCATCATGTGAACTCGCATCACAATGATGATACAAATATGATGAATCATGCAGCCCAAACACACACTAATCTCCCATAACAGTCAGAGCAGAAAGCAGAGAGCCATCCACCGTCCTTTCCCTCCTGTGCCTTTAGATTGTGCTGCAGAAATGAGAAACTGCAGTCAGAATCTGTCTGTGTTTCTTACTCTGAGTTTTAATATGTCCCACACTGCGGTGGTCACTAAAGGTCTTCCCAAAAGACAGCAGTGCTTTATCTCTGTTAAAAGCTGTGTTTTTCAGCACACACACCTCCCAGAGATTACCTTCTGCCCAATTGCACACTGAATAAATTCTGTGAGCTTTTTTCTCTCTCCATTTTCTGTCCCTTCTGTGTCTGTAGGTAATTTCACCCCTGGCTAAAGCCCTTAATGGAACTGATTGGCTTTGCTGGTTGAATCGGAGATTCCCCACTGAGAGGCTATTTATTCTGTGCATGTGTTTAACCCCCACTGACCCGTCTGTCTGTCTGCCACAGACACACAGCTAAACGCTGGCCTGCTCTCTGGCCAAGCTAATGACCGTGAGACAATGTGAGGTGACAGGTTTGATAGGTTTTAGATACAGCCTGATTTACACTTTGCATTTTAAGTAGAATGACTAAATCTAAAAAAAAAAAGAAGCTGTTTATTAAACAGGAAATGAAAGCACATCCTCAGGTGGATAGATCTGTGCCATAAGGGTTTTTTTAGGCTTTTCATGTCGGCCTAGACTCTTAAACTGTCTTTAAACTAAAGTGCAAAAACAACCAGACTAATCAGTTCACCACCATTAAGAACACATTTATCATGATATGCTCAGTACACAGTTTGTACTTTTGGTTGCAGCCCATGGCATTGTGGTACATGGCACAACTAACTGAAAGAACAGCTAGCTAATTTAAGGCTCTATTGTTTTGCTCAATATTAAATATCATTATAAAGGATTTTTTGTCTGTAATCTGCATTTATTTTGTCCGTATTTGTGCACATTCTCTGAAAGCTTCTGGCTATAAAACAGAACAGAAAGAACTAAGCAGTACCACTGTAAAACAAGGAAGCAGTTCAACCCAAACTACAAATGAAAAACATCCACTGCCATATGAACATGATAAGGAAATGCATAGTTGAATTGTTGGTCCCACTTTATAATAAGTGTGTAATAACTGTGTAGTTACAGTGAAATTACTTCATTGTTACATATTGATGTTTGTTGTACAGGTTATGTAGTTGCACATGTACATCAGTGTCAGTAAGACGTAGCTGAATATTTTGCTTATCTTGATAAAATCTGAATTTTATCAAGATATTGTTTTATTGATTAATCACAGCCCTAATTACACACCAGAGAGGGACTGTTGGAGAAACAGAAACATAAGTTTATACACAACTAACTATACACACATTATTACATGTGCAAATTCGCACACATACTGACACACTGAGTGTAAGGCTACATTCACTATACCAGGCTGAAGTGACTCAAATCTAATTTTTTGCTCAATGTGGCTCAGATCTGATTTTTTCATGTCTGTGTGAACGTGCCAAATACGATTTTTTCAAATCAGAATTAATGCATCTTCCCGTAATTAGTGCTTCTCTCTCATACTCACACATCTCTTGGTGCAGCTATAGCTGTAAAAACAGCAAAAGCAAACCGCCTGGCCTTTTTTCACCTCCTTGACCGGAGCATGAATGCATGAATTCATTCAGACCAGCTGTTTACTCTCCACTTCAGCAAAAGATGCTCCACATATGAGCTGCTAACACATCCACTTCCCTTTATAAAGCTACATACGAGTCATCTCTTAAATATGACTTTTTTTGTTGTTTGTAAAGAAGGTGACTTATATAAACGTATTAATGTATGCATGTGAGGCTATTCAGGGACAGATTCGTTCACATTACACACAGATACAGCTCACTTACATTTGTGAATGTGAACCGTCAAATCGGACCAAATCCGATCTGAGCAAAAAAAAAATAAAAAAACGTATTGGAGTAATGTGGATTGTAATGTGAACGTAGCAAAGTACACTCACCCTATTACACACACAACTGCCAAGATTGACATTGACGTGAAATTACTTAACCTGCATCAGTGTGTTCTTTACCAGCAATTACAATATTATTACTTGGATTGTAACATTGGATTGGAATGTGTAACTACATAGTTTTAAGCGACACGTAGATTTGGACCACATTTTTATACTGTTATTTATTTTTGTCATTTACATCACTGCCTTTTTCGTCCTTTTTGTAGGAAGTACATTATCATGACCTCCTTCTCTGTCACTATTTTTGTTGCTGCCCTCTAGTGAATGTATTGCTTAAGGGACAGTAGTAGTATGTGGACAGTTATGGTTACAATCTTTGAAATGGACTTGTTACCGTTAATTTTTCTTTACATAAAGAGACTATGAATAAGCCTTTATGCACTGGTTTCCTAGAAAGGAATTAAACCTAGTCATAGACTATGTTCTATATTTTCCTTTCAATGGAAAAATCTCCATTTAAAGTACTGTGTAGTTTAGTATAAGTTTAGTGCAGAAATAATGTGGTGAGTGGACATAATTGCAAGCTCTGGTAAATACTGTGAGGACTATAATAATAAATGCTCTTCTTTTTTATTTAGATCTTACCTTAATACCACTCTCTTTTTCTCTCTCTCTCAGAGGTGGAGCAGATTGAAGCCATTGCTAAGTTTGATTATGTTGGACGGACTCCGCGGGAGTTGTCCTTTAAGAAGGGAGCCTCTCTGCTGCTGTACCACCGGGCGTCTGAAGACTGGTGGGAGGGGAGACACAACGGGGTGGACGGCCTCATACCTCACCAGTACATTGTAGTGCAGGACCTGTGAGTGTTTACACTGTTCAGAATGTAATATACATCTGCTGTATGTTCCTGCAGCCTAAGGGAACATTAAAAAAAAAAAAAAAGCATGAGGTATCTTGGTTGAATCTTGGCTCCGAATGAGGGACTATTAAGCCTGAATCCTTGAAAATATATGAATGGCAGGAGTTGTGAGTAATGTTTAATTACTGTAAATGATTACATTCAGTTATATTTATTCACGATGTTAAAAAATTACAACAGAAGATGCTTTTGATTTCACAACAGTATATTCAGTTTATCTATAAAAATCCTGTGCCTGAAGCTTATTAATAATGTTTAGGTATAAATAAATTACCTGTCTTGGTGACAACACCCACTATCCACCATCAGTCCTATGCAGGTGAAATTAATAGAGCTTTATGTAATCATAAATCTACTTCAGATGCTCTAAATCAAATTTAAATCAAGCTCCGAAAATATGAGGCTCTGTGAGCCAAAGCACCTGTCATCCTGTCACACTCCATAACATTAAACCTCTGTATTCCTCCTCCTCCTCTCTCAGGGACGACGCCTTTTCTGACAGTCTGAGTCAGAAGGCGGACAGTGAAGCGAGTAGTGGACCTCTGCTGGATGATAAGGCCTCGTCCAAAAACGACCTCCATTCTCCATGTGAGCAGTCACCTGATTATAACTTCAGCGGGGTGATGGGCAGGTGAGTGTTGAAAGTGCAGAGTAAAAGGCAAAATGATGAAGATGAGCCATGTCATTGTGTCTCTTAATGTGGTTTCAGTCATGTCTGATTAAGGCGTTATGTAGGAACACTCCTGTCAAAATCGAAGGACTTCAATGATTAAAATGTTTTAATCTGTTGGTTTTAAAGCAATTTCTAACTTAATATAACAGTTTTAAAATTTGCAATGCTGAACTGAATTGTAATAAGGAGAATAATGTCTCTATCATTGTTGCTTTAGACTTAGCACTCTGCTAACTACACTATATAATTTTGGTAAAGCAGGCAGGACAATGTTTGCAAGAACCACATGCAGGGTTCTTACAGTCATGAAAAATCTGGAAAAGTCATGGAATTTCAAAATAACTATTTTAAGGCCTGAATAAGTTTTGGAAAAGTCATGGAAATTTGCAATCAACTAGACTACTAGTGTTTTTTATTTATTTATAGATGAAGAAAAGCTATTTTAAGATTTGACATACATTTTATTATTGATTGTGTCATCATTGCTGAAAGAAATTCATTTTAGGCCTACTGTAATTCATTTTTATATATAAAAAAATTACAATAAATGTAGATTTTTTTTATATCCATGTCTGCACTGATGTTTTAACAATCGTATGGTCATGAAAATTTGCCCTGAAGAACATTTTTATGGTTAAAAACTGAATGAACCCTGCAAATGACGCTCCATGTGAAATTGTGTACTTAGAGCCCACTTGTTACTTTCAGTGATGATTCTGTATCTGTCAAAATTCTGAAATTTAGCTTTGATATATTTAGGTCTAACCAACTTTTTATTGGAGAAATGATCAAATATCTTAACATTTGTGACAGTGTTACTTTAAAGAATGAAAAGATAGCAAATGCTAAACATGCCATGATCCAATCCATTAAAACCAGGAATGGTTGTATTAAGACATATTAGACTAGTTTGCATATCAGATTTAGCTGATCCACACACAGCGCTTTATTACTTTTATATGCTTTATTTACTCCACTGCAATAGAATCACAACTAATGTGCATTATCCACAGCCTGCATTGATAATGTTCTCTCCTAGAAGGCAAATTAAATTAAAACTCGAAAGTTTGAAGAATAAATTAAATTCCTTTTAGTAATAAAGCATGTTATAAGTTATATGTCCAATATGTAACAAATCCCATTGTTTGTGATGTCATATGCATTTTAACCTGTTAAAAACAATGATTAGTAGAACAAAACAAAAAATCAGCACCAAAATTTGAATATCAGTGAAAAGTTACTTTATTTAAGCAAATCGGTTCAAAATGTGAATCTTTATTATATATATTATATAAATAGTGTGTAAGTGTTTGTTTCTTTTATTGTTGATGATTATGGCTTACAGCCAATGAAAACCCAAAAGTCAGTATTTCAGAAAATTAGAATATTAAACACATAGACTAATTGGTGCTTTTGGCAGTGTGGGCAGTGTGCAAAGTGCTGCTGGAAAATGAAATCCACACATCCATAAAAGTTGTCAGCAGAGGGAAGCATGAAGTGCTGTAAGATTTTGAGGGAAAACACTGCACTGATTTTGAACTTGATAGAACACAGTGGATCAACAGCAGCAGATGACATGTCTCTCCAAACCATCACTGATTGTGGAAACTTCACACTAGACCTCAAGCAGCTTGAACTGTGTGTCTTTCCACTCTTCCTCCAGACTCTGGTCCCTTGATTTCCAAACGAAATGTAAAATGTACTGATGGTTTGGAGAGACATGTCATCTGCTGGTGTTGATCCACTGTGTTTTATTATCAAGTCTAAAGTCAGAGCAGTTTTGTTTTCCCACAAAATCTTACAGCACTTCATGCTTCCCTCTTCTCACAACTTTTATGGAGATGTGGATTTCATTTTTCAGCAGGACTTGGCACACTGCCAAAAGTACCAATTGGTCTTATGTAATATTGAAATTTTCTGAGATACTGACTTTTGGGTTTTCATTGGCTGTAAGTCATACTCATCAACAATAAAAGAAATAAACACTTAAAATAGATCACTCTTTGTGTAACACATCTATATAATATATGAGTTTCACATTTTGACCTGAATTACTGAAATAAAGGTAAGCACTGATGTGTAACTGTAAGTCTTTGATGCTGCTGCTACAGTGTATGTAAGTTTGCTTCACGTTGTCTCTGTCAGGGTGAGGTTGCGTTCGGACGGAGCTGCCATCCCGCGCAGAAGGAGTGGCACAGAGAGCCAGAGCCCCACCCGGGGCACGGACACGCCCCCTCGAGCTGCCGCCTGCCCCAGCAGCCCACACAAAGTAGCAGTGAGCAGGGGCCGAGTGGAGAGTCCTGAGAAGAGAAGACTGGGTACATTCGGTAGTGCTGGCAGCATTAACTACCCTGAGAGAAAGGCCTACCCTGAGGGCCACCCGCTGAGGCCCGGCTCAGGGGCCACACGCCACAGCAGCCTTGGAGACCACAAGAGCCTGGAGGCTGAGGCCTTAGCTGAGGTGAGACAAGTCCATTTTCACAAGTAGCTAGTAGAATTACATCCAACAACACATCTAAATATATAAATAATATTTGACCATTTCTTTTAGTTTATTCATAGTAAATACAGTTATAAAGGGCTACTGACATTTTGTTGTAATGTTAAAAAAAATCCACAAATGTGGAAGCACAAAAGAGTTCTTATGCTACTAGATGTGTCACTGAAATAATGTATCAGTTCACTTCAATCGCTTTTTCTTTATTTCTGTATTTAGTTTATTTTCTTCATTGTAGATTAATATGAAATATATGAAAACCATTAAAGGACACATAAAATTACGTAGTAAATCCACAATTACCTGACCTAAACCCAACTGAAATGTGTGATTAGGGATGAGCTGGAGCTTCATCACAGCATAAAGGAAAAGCAGCATCTATTGTTCAGCATCTACAAGAACTCCTTCAATACACTGAGAAAACTCTGAGATGAAAATACCAAGAGTGTACAGATCTGTCCTCCAAGCTAAATGGGCTACTTAGAAGAATCCAAAGTATAAAACCTATTCTACTTTAACACATTTTGTTTACAAAATAATTCCACGTGTTCCTTTATAGATTTTATATTAAATATTACATTTACAATGCATAAAACCATAAAATGAAAGAAAACTCACTGAGTGTGTCCAAACTTTTGACTGTCAACGTATGACTCTCATTTTAATAAAAGCATTTTCATTGCAACACCTCGTTAACCTAGTTTTGTAATGCCCTCTGGCAGTAGAACTATTTAAAAGTATTAATGTAGTCATGAGCAGACCTGGGGATATACCACCACATACCATTCATCTGATTAGATTAGCATTAGTTTAATAATGGACACAGTGTGATGGCACTGTTTTAGATCAATAAAATATGTCAGTATTAAATATCGCCAGGAGATTAAAGGTCATCCTCTAATCATTCTGTCCAGCAGGAAAGACAGTTAATTGAGAAGAGAGATGATTCAATTATTTCTGTGATCTTTTGTTTAATTATACAGTTTATAGTCAACAAGTGTGTGGGGGTGGTTGGAGGTTGTTTCAATACCATTTTTTTTTATTTTTATTTTTGCCTAATGATCAAAAGTCAGCCAGAGACAGATGGCGTTACAAGTAAATTACAAGCGATTTAAAAAAATATATATCAGTTAAAACTTTTATATACTGTGCACATAGTTTAAATAATTCTGCATCTCAATGTTTTGTTTTGTGATAATGTAATGTCATTTTTAAAAACATAGAATCAATCTTTAATGATTAGCTCACATGTAAAAGTTGGTGAGAAAGGGGTTTATTGTGTTTTGTGTAAAACCTGACCAATGGATGGCAGTGTTGTACTCATTATAACCCACTGATCTGATTGGATCAGGAGTAAACTTTTCTGTTATTCAGATTTTATTTATTATGTCATAATGTGTTTTTAATACTATAGATTTACTAGAATTTTATCAAAATCACAAAATATTTGTTTTTATACAGTATCACAAGTATCAGTATTGCGATATTCTAACCAGTAACCTCTGTATCGTATCACCAAGGGCCCTAGTGACTGTTTGTGTACGTGTGGCACATGCAGGATTTTTTTTTACACCTCTTATCATTATGGCTTTAATATGGCTTCTGGAGTCATAAGACAGGCCAGAGCCCATTGGTTTGAATGAGGGGAGACAAGCACTGAGTTTTATAGCAGATGAGGCCTGGCTAAGGCGCTGTGTAAATGTCATAGATAAAGTACGGCGGTGACACGCGGGACTTATGAGATAAATATACAGCAAAGACCTGCTCAGTGAAGCCAAAGCTCAGATAGCTTTCATAAATCTGCACTGTAGGATGCTGGGAACATTCAAGAAACTCTGGAATTTCAGAGAATTAATAAGAGTTTGCTGCTGAGAATGATTATAAAGACCTTGCGTGGTCCATTAAGTTTTATCTAGATGCATGGTCAGAAATCCTGCACTTCTGAAAAGGCCATTACAGTAAATGGCTGTAGTTATTGCTGTAATAATGCATGTCAGCATGTTTTATATCGGACCGTTTGTAATGTTTGCAAATCTTTCTGACCTGCAGGACATAGAGAAGACTATGACCACTGCTCTCCATGAGCTGCGGGAACTGGAACGACAGAATACAGCCAAGCAGGCTCCGGATGTAGTGCTGGACACTCTGGAACCTATGAAGAACCCAGTGAGCTCTGAGCCAGCCAGTCCTTTACACACCATCATGATCCGGGACCCGGATGCGGCTCTGCGGCGCGGGAGCAGCTCCTCCTCAGAGATGATGACCACCTTCAAACCGGCCCTGTCCGCCAGGCTGGCTGGAGCTCAGCTCAGACCTCCGCCCATGAGGCCTGTGCGACCACCGCCGACCCAGCACCGCTCCAGCAGCTCCAGTTCCTCTGGGATGGGCAGCCCTGCAGTCACCCCCACCGAGAAAGGCTTTCCCAACAGCTCGGCTGCAACATCCTCCTCAAGCACAGGGGATAAACAGGGAGGCAGCATGTAGCCCCTCCAGGGGGCGGGGTCACAGCTTGATGTAAAGCATAGCATCTCCCATCACGGTTGAGATTACATCAAGCTTATAAAGACCAAAATAAGCAAAAATGAGAAAAAATCAGATTATTCGTTTTTTTTTTTTTTTTTCTAGCTTTAGATTTTTCAAATTCTGAATCAGCCTCAGAACACTGTACAAGTGAGCCCAGGTTACTATGGCAACAAGGCGAGGCGTGTGAAGTACATCAGCTCCATCCGCTCTGTGAAGCATGATGAAAGGAGAGGTGGAAGGGAGAGTGGTGAAACATTGTGAAAAATTGTGAAAAATGAAAAAAAGTATAACACATATTCAGCAGCCTCTAGCGTGTACGTGTATATAAATATGCATACGGTACATGAGCTCTTTTTTATTTTTTTCTTCTTCTTCGTTTTTTTTTTTTTCTAAATCTCAGACACTATAAAAGTGACCCTCTTCGGCCAGTCTCTTGCTTTCAACGTTTCAAACTGTAGGTAGAGCAATACTAAATGAGTTTAGCAATTGTTTCTCTCTGCACTGGTATCAGCCAGAGTTGTGCTGTATGTCCTCGAGGGGGCGGGGCTACACGCTAGCCCCTCCCACTCCCACCACCTCACTAGACTGTTCGTTTGAAGCAGACTGATGCTTAAAGCAAAGACTGCCCAACATGGCAACCTTTGCGCTGTTGTAAATAGAGATATACTGTACTTGAACTTGTAATGCCTTTTGTTTTGTAGTATATAAGGGATGTTCAGCAGCATAACACCATAGCCAAGTTGTAAACATATATGAGATGCAGAAACTGAAGAAAAAAAAAAAGAACAGTATACATTACGAACTAATTGTAAGAAACCTGTGGTAAAAATGTAGTTTAACTTGTACATACTTTTTAGTTATGTTCTTTTTTTTTAAGTGTTAAACATGTACATTTGTGGACAGAACAGGCAAGAATGGCATTTATTCAAACTACCAACAACAAAAAATAAAAAAAAACAGTCACAACTAGCAAATGAAGAAATAATTCATCACTATGGGAACTTCATGTTAGCAGTCTGAGCCGTTACTGTTAGTTATAGTGACTATATTCCATTCTTGTTTACATTTTTTATACATGAAAACATTCCTCATTTGCAGTTTAACTATCTCACACACACAATTTGTTTTTGTATATACATATATTTCAGAAATCAGCAGAAAATGGAATACTAGTCAAATAATCTGATGTGACACAAAATGTCTGAAGTCCTAATTCTGACTATCACCACAGCTATAACTATAGCTACACTCTGTGCAGTGTACAACAGTGTGTATCTTTGTTTTTTTTTGTGTATCTTTTGCTTTGTGTTTGTAGGTGGTCCTTATTAAATGTTTTTAGATATATAAAAAAAACACGTCGCCTACATTTAATACCTATACAACTAAGACCCCATTTAAACTTGATTATATCTGTATCCGACCAACACCCATTAAAATGCAAGTGTGATGAACACATCAATGATGATTATAAAACATATATTATAAAATATATGACATGTGACTCATTTGTACATACATTACTCACTTCAACATCTCCCCAAGACACATTAAATAACTAAAACATCATCAGTAATGAAGTAAAAACCTAACATAATGCAACAAATGAATTTGCATATTCCACATCAATCAGAAATCAGATTTCAATCCAGATACCGGTAACTAAATATGTGTTTGTCTATCAAGTGTAAAAGCATGTATCTCATATCTCATCAGGTTACAAATCAAATACTAATCAAATAAAGAGATCAGGTATAAACAGCATTAAAATATATAAAAAAAGTACAATTCAGTAAGCACTCAGCCTATAATGTCTTTCAAGTCTATAAGACTTGACTTGACTCATCTTCAAACTAAAATCTAAATACTCACTGCAGAACTAGTCTTCGACACATAGCTAAATCATTGCTGTAACACAAAACCTGGTATCTCCTTGCAACACAATGTGAGGTGAACTGCCAGATTACTGTTATTTCAAAATGAAAAATAGACATTATCCATTTTTCCATTTTCATTTAAATCTAAAAAAATAAAAAATAAAACAAATAAGAAAAATTCTACACTATTTTTAGATAAATATCTATATGTAATTAAATTTGTGAACTGTGTAAAATAATATTATCTAATTCATTCTGGTCAGGCATAATAAAAGCATATCAATCCACCTTATTTTTTTCATTAAGGAATGCATTGAGGGTAACCCTTGTTTTTTCAATGCAGCCGAGCATTTACAACTTAAAAGGACTGAAAAAATAAATACAATTTTAAATTAAAATCAAGTATTTAATCAGGTTGAGCTAAAATAATATAGAGAACAAATACGTATATCTTTTTGAAATCTAAGCTCAAATATCAAAGATTTGATATTTCACTCTTACAGCGGTTAAGCTAATAATTATAATATAATTTGTAATAAAAACAACAACAACAAAAAACAACCCTACATACGTAATTTATCATGTCATTAACGATATTCTTCAAATGTGCAAATGAACAATAATTGGAGTCAAGTCATGAATATTTATACCAATCACTGCATTCTGATCCTGTGATGAAAGGGCCGTGGCGTGCTGTCTGGAATCTCTAGAATATGAGATTAATACGCAGTAGCTGTTTAGATTGTGTTGTGATTGAACTGTAAAACCCAGACTGCATGGATTCTGATGACATTCAGAGATTGAAGATTCAAACCCAAGTGATAAACCAGCTCCTCCCGGGAGCATCTCCACTGCCCCCAATCTGTCATACAATTTCCAGTTCATCTTTAAACTGGTTTCCAGTCATCTCTTTCTCCTCCTCCTCCTCCTCCTCCTCCTCCTCCTCCCCTGCATCACTGGAAAAGGGGGGGGGGAGGATTCCCGCTTCGACCGACTGACCCACTTATCCAATTCAGTCAGATCAGCTTTAATCTCATCTTCACCACTGATAATCGAGCACGTCTGCAGCTCTGCCTTCCTAATTGCCAACTCTTGCCTGTTCTGCTCTTTGGATCTACAGTATGTAAATGCTTGTATAGCTGCAAAAAAAAATAAAAAAATACATGAGAGAGAGAGGAAAAAAAATATGCTGGGAAAAAAGTACTGTTACTGCACACTTCTTGATTTCAAATGTGATTGACGTGAGAGTCAGGCCCTTGTCTTAATGTGTCAACAGCACAGAAGTCTTGTCCTCTTTCTTCTTCTTCTTTTTTTTTTCTTGCTATTTAGGCCTTTATTGTTTTCAGTTTGAACACACACTCATGCCTGCGTGAGTCCTGACCCTGTCTAATGTGCCATACTTTGAACATTTTGTTTTGCACTCTGTTGCATCTTTTAAGCAGGAATTACTCGACTCTTCTCCCACTGCTGGCAGTTTGTGTCAGCATCAGCACCCGGTAATTAGCGGTAGCTAGCAGCTGGCTCGAGACTCAGCCTTGCCCCCTGCATGGACTTTCATTCTGCATGTGAGAGAGACAGACGTGCATGTGCCTCCATAAGCTATTACACCACCACCTGCAGAGAGATCAGGCCAAGATGATGAGGTGGGACTTTTCTCAGATTAACACGTGAAGATAAATTACACAAACAAAAGTTTTCTATTTCTATTGGTTTCTTCTCTACACTACAAATACCAAATGCTGTGTAGAAACAATGTAGTAAACTAAATGGAAAAAATGAGGTGCTAAAGGTACATGCTCTTTAGACAGTGAGGAGATACACACACACACACACAAACACACACACACACACTATTATTAGGTCATGATATTTAGTTGTAGTTTTGTGAGCATAAAGCCTTGCTTTGTCTAGAAAGGCTTGGTGACACAGATATACAGCTCTGGAAAAAATAAGAAACTACTTTTAAAAAAATGAGTTTTTTTTATTTTACCAAATTGAAAACCTCTGTAATATAATCAAGAGGAAGATGGATGATCACAAGCCATCAAACCAAGCTGACCTGCTTGAAATTTTGCACCAGGAGTGGTATAAAGTCATCCAAAAGCACATGTAAGATTAGTGGAGGAGAACATGCCAAGATGCATGTCTGAAAGCTCTGCATCTTTTTTGTTATTTCAGCCATTTCTCATTTTCTGCAAATAAATGCTCTAAATGACAGTATTTTTATGTGGAATTTGGGAGAATTTTGGAAGTTGTTCATAGTTTATAGAATAAAACAACAATGTTTATTTTACTCAAACATATACCTATAAATAGCAAAATCAGAGAAACTCATTCAGAAACTAAAGTGGACTGTATGTTCTATGACAGTTATTGCACTGCCCTCTGGAGGACAGAATGGGCATTGTCCATCTTCTTCATGTCCCTCTGCTGGTGAATGCTAGTATTTAGAATTTAAATTAAGAGTTCTTCTAAACTTTTAGAGCTTGGGTTTTCTTATAATTAATATAAAACAGCTATTATTTAATAGAATGCACAAGTTAATCCCTGCTAAAGAAAACTTAACTGTGTTTGATGCTTAAACGCAACAAAAAAGGCTCAAACTTAATCATTTTCCTAAATTTTGTTTAACAACCTGTCATTAAACGTACATGCTTACCAATCTATTTTACAAAAAATTGGAGAAGCACAAAAAAAAAGAAAAATAGACAGACTTGACAGACTTAGTTTCACGTCGTTTCTAGGCCATCTTGAAGCTATATTCTTTATTCGTTGTTGAATTTGATCTGCTTACAATTACATAATGTTACATAATGCTGTCAGGGTCTTCTGTTCATTCTGCATCCTCACATATCAGAGATGAGGTTTGCTGGCGATCAGGAATTATTGATCATTTAGCTGCTGGAGTTTAATGAGAAAGGCATTTAATTTCAGCACATATCGAAGTTTTTCTTCTTGGCATCTGTTTCTACATAATTCCGTCCATCCCTCTCTCCTCTCCTCCTTTAAGGACCCTCGACTGTGCTGCACAACAGCTTAGACTTTCTGCTCTCCATGTTAACCCTCCTCCCCGAGCTAAAGCACCGCAGTATTTAAGGCCTAGTCAGATCCTCTTGTTTGGTACTTGCACGATTACTGATTACTGAGGCACCCGGTGCACCCCTGCCCTTTCTAGACTGTATGTGGACTGTACATTCTGGAAAACTTTTTATTTGATTTTATTTTTAACACAGTTTTGGAACGTATGCTATAAAGGGTGTGTATTGTATGTATGCTAAACTGTATGTATGCTAAAGTAAGTAACATAGGCTTTCTCCTTCTCTAGACACAATGTTCATAAATCCAAACTTGCCGTCTGTCTGTACTAGTGGGTTGTGAAAAAAAAAAAGAAAAGAAAAAAAGTGACATACTGTTTTTGCTCTTCTCTTGACACTTTTGTCTAGTGATGCTGTTTGTTCATGAGTGTTTGAATGGTTGAATCCTCCCT
The DNA here is from genome assembly GCF_023375975.1 of Astyanax mexicanus. NCBI lineage: Eukaryota > Metazoa > Chordata > Actinopteri > Characiformes > Acestrorhamphidae > Astyanax > Astyanax mexicanus. The sequence goes on along the minus strand of NC_064412.1, from coordinate 15,658,264 downwards.
GTGATGTAGGTTAACTGTACACCATGCCACTGTTTGGATGTGAAGAATATTCAAGTCCAAAATAAAATGAATTAACTTTTTTTTGGGGGGGTTATGAAATTATTACAATACAGATATTGTCGCTGTCCAATGAAAAACAAGTATCTCCAAAACAGCAACTTAACAGGAGAGAGGAAAAAAAACCTTCTAAACTTTTAATAAAAGTCAATGTAAAAAGAGTTTAGTTTTGGAGAATTTCTATTGGTCCATTCATCAAAAAAATATTGACACAGTGTAAGCGACAGTTTATGTGTTCAAACTCTGTAGTAAACTAAAAATTAACAAAAATAGAGATTCATGTTTTTTTTTTTATTGGACAGCGACGAAATGCTTCCATATGTTCAGGTCTGTTTCTTGCTTTATAAGCAACTTATCGGGGCACAAAGCCACATGTAGACCACAACATGCTCTACAATATGCCAAAAAAAGACCAAAATATCAACAATCATAATTGTACTTTCTTATATTTATAGACAAGTTGCTTTTTTTTTTTTTTTTTTTTTTTTACATAGACAGTCTTTAAAATCATTTGTCTTAATTCCATTGCAATTCAAATACAATTAGGGCTTTTTTTTAACAGTTTACATAAAAAAACAATCCTATGTAACACTATGTAGTCTTATTTGAGAATTTTATGAAACTCTTTCCTTCATTTAAATATATATTGTAGGGGAATACGGGCCCCTGTGCTGCTATGATATAAGTTTTGGTATCATATCATATATATATATATGGTCTGCAAATGTTCCGCAAAGGCCTTTCATACCATCATGACTTATATGTTCTTAATAAATATTAGTAACTATATATATAAACTAAAATATCAATTTATATGAAATATAAAATATAAATATAGAAAAACTAAATTTGATATTTAGAACCCCTAATCAGAAATGACTTTCATTTCATTACAGACAGTAGGAACCCAATAGTCTTCATATTTTTCTAGTCAGTTTTATTTCATTTGTTAATATACTGGTGCATCTCAAAAAAATTGATTGTCAATGAATAGATGTATTACACACAGAGTGATCTTTTTAAGCATGTATTTCTTTTATTGTTGTTAATTATGGTTTACAGCCAATAAAAACCCAAAAATCAATGTTTCAGAGAATTAGAACATTATAAAAGACTAATTGGTTCTTTTGGCAGTGTGCTAAGTCCTGCTGAAAAATGAAATCTGCATCCCCATAAAAGTTGTCAGCAGAGGGAAGCACGAAATGCTTTAAGATTTTCCAGGAAAACACTGCACTGATTTTGGACCAACCAACACCAGCAGATGACGTGGCTGTCCACTTAATACATTGTGTGTAATACATTATATAATACATGAGTTTTACATTTTGAACTGAATTACTGAAATAAAGTAACTTTTCAGTGATATTCTAATTTTTTGAGATGTACTAGTGAGGTGATGATCTCCAGCATTGGATCTCACTATATGCATGAGAAAATGTTTAAATATTTAAAACATATATGTTCCTCAAAAAGATGAGAGGGGATCTGCATATCACGCCCTCTACAGTGCATAATATTATTCAATTATTCAAGAAATGCTAAGGGATTTCAGTTTATAAAAGGTAAGAGTGATCTCTGATCCGCAGACAGCACTGCATCATGAACTTATTCACCACAAGCTGATAGAACCATTAGGATGGATAACTGTTGTCCAGCTCTACAATATAAAGTTACATTCACAAATTTCCTTTTATGCCTTTTTTGCACCAGGAGTGGCATAAATTTATCCAAAAGCAGCGTGTAAGACTGGTGGAGGAGAACATGCCAAGATGCATGAAAACTGTGATTAAAAACCAGGGTTATTCCACCAAATATTGATTTCTGAACTCCTAGAACTTTATGAATATGAACTTGTTTTCTCTGCATTATTTGAGGTCTGAAAGCTCTGCATCTTTTTTGTTATTTCAGTCATTTCTCATTTTCTGCAAATAAATGCTCTAAATGACTATTTTTATTTGGAATTTGGGAGAAATTGTTGTTTGTAGTTTATAGAATAAAACAACAATGTTCATTTTACTCAAACATATACCTATAAATAGCAAAATCAGAGAAACTGTTTCAGAAACTGAAGTGGTCTCTTACTTTTAGAACAGCCTTCGATAAAATGTTTCTAATAATACATATCTGGGAAAAAAAATGTGTTTAAAGAGTTTTGGTATATGCTCTCAATAATAGCTCAAAAAAAAAAAACACTGTATACCAAGGAAATAAATGTGGCAAAAATATAATAATTATAATTATATAAAAGTTTTAAATGTATTAATGATTACTCAAAATGTCAAAAAGTCTCAGTCAGAGAAGAAGTCAGTAGAGAACTGAATATCTGAAGGTTTGCAGTTCTGCTTATTACCACTGGATGGCGATGGAGGAACAGAAAGTGATGGTAGAAGATTTAATGGTTGGATGGAAAAAGGTAATGAATTCTTAAGAGTTTCTTGGTTATTTTTGAAAGCAGAGGTAGTAGGAGCATTCTGAGCCAGTGGGCAATCTTTTCTTCCTTCATTAGCCTCCCAGTAAGGCCAGTACGAGTGAGAGAGCCTTTTGATTTTCTCTGAGTGCTAAGGCAACATTTGCACCAATCAGTTATTCATTTGTTGTAATTCATCAGAATACAGTCGTCTAGTGAAGCGTGGAGAGCAGATAAACAAAATCCCATTTGTCACACCTGACGGACTCTTAATAAACAGGACACAAACATGATCACCATCCATCGCTCAGCTTCAGACAGTGTCTCTCTAACAGAGTCGTTACTTTTAGCGAGGACACGATGTTCCCTGCAATAGCTTTTCCCCTTTTACCTCCACATTCCAAGAAAAAGAGTGATAAACATACTTTAATATTGATTTTCTGATATGATTCAATGTACCTTGTATCATAATAACCACAGTGCTAGGCAGCTATTCTCTAGTCATGTCTATGCTTCTTCAGTAACACAGTCATAAATAGTATTTTTACATAATGATGACACATGCTGTGGCATTAGATATATACAGGGTTCGTACAGTCATGAAAAACCTGGAAAAGTCAGGTAAGAGGTGTGGACCTGTTTTTCTCTGTAAAGCGGCTTTGTGACAACCTTTGTTGTAAAAAGCGCTATATAAATAAAATTTAATTGAATTAAATTTATAACAACATTTTACAGGCCTGGATGCGGTTTGGAAAAATAAAAATACCCAGAAGATTTTGGAAAAGTCATTGAAAATTTGCTCTACAAATCTGAAGTAAAAAATATAAATAAGAAAAGTAAAAAAAATATATATATGATAAAAAAAAAATAATGTAATCTTTGGGCAAATCCATCGCATCTCTTCGCATTAGCTAGATGGCTAAATATAAGGCACAGATGCAAATGTGTGATATCTGTACACAGGAGAAATCCCAGTCAATATGTTTACCAAGAACAAGATATCTGCTCTAAGTTTCAAACTAAAGATTCTATAGCCCAATCTCATTCACCCCTTGGCCCAACCACTTACCCCCACCCCTTGTTTTCAAATGTAACCCTTCCCCTTGGAACAGAGGGGAAAGGGGTGAAATCCTCCCCCTAAGGGACAACCATTCAAGCACCCAATAAGTCATCAGGAGCACTTCAGTAAAGTTAACTTTAGGGTTTATTGTATGTCTTCAGAAAGGGGGCAGGTGGTGCAGAAATGAGTTATTATTGTCTATTTCTTAATTTCTCTGTGAAAGGAAGCTGAAATTAGCTTTGATTAGTTTTTACTTAATTTTATTTTTCTGTTCCACCTTTAATGCTGCAGCGCCTGCCTTCTGTTGCACCATTTAAGGTGGAACTGGAAAGTTAGCTAGCTAGCTACTAGGGGTGGGCGATATGGTTCTAAAATAATATCAGGATATTTCAGGGTATTTTTGCAATAACGATATACTTGGCAAAATAGGAAGACAGAAAAATAATTAATTAATTTCAGGAATATAGAATAATAGTATAACAGTATAACCATAATGTGGCAAAATAAATAATACAGCATAAAATAATATAATGCAGCAAAAAATATTGCAGAATTTTCGTAGACACTGATTTTTGGGGTTTCATTGGCTGTAAGCCATAATCTTTAACAATAAAAGAAATAAACAATTAAAATAGATCACTGTGTGTGTAAAATACACTAAAATCTATATAATATATGAGTTTCACATTACTGAATTACTGAAATAAAGTAACTTTTCAATGATACTCAAATTTTGAGATGCACTAGCAGATTATTGCAGGACACCATTAGGAACCTCTACAACTTCTCTGTAGCTCAATAAATATTGCAGCCTAATTTTTTTTTATTTATTGTTAACCTAGTAACCTTTATCTTCCTTCTGAGTGCAATGTTTTTTTTTTATGCTGAGTTTATGGACGCTTACATGTGCACTGCATTCACCCATGATCTGTATGAAGCTTCACAAATCTAAACACTACTATTCTATAAGTGATGAATTTAATAATTTTGCCTGCAGTCCTCTGGCCCAGCTCCGGCTCTGTGTGTTGAAGATCTCAGTTCTATGGGGAAAGCTGAGGCATGGTGGGTAAGTGAGCCTGTCATTCAGCCTCTCTCACGTATCTTGTCTCTCATTTGTATTCATAGACCACTTTGTAACTTCACAACGACAAACAAGATGGGGTTTCATTTAAAGTTCAGCAAAGGGAACATAAACTTTAGAGTGTTTATATCCAGCCGGAGCTGAGCTGACCACACAGCAGGGCTTTAAAATAAGATTTTTATAGAATAAAAATCATGCAGCACATTTTATCATGTGGTCTTCTGTATGTAGCGGGTCTTAAATGGCTGCATAGAGCAGTGCAGGGTACTGTATGAGGATTGGTGAAGATCTAGAAGGTGATAAAATAGCAGCTCCTTCATGCATGAAACTCAAACCATCTGCCTCTGAGCTCAGAGAAAGCTCACGCAGCTTTCCCTCCTAGATTCTGCACTTCGTGCACAATACAGTTTTAAAAGACAAAGCTCCCCATAGAAACCTTCAGGACCTGTTCATACATTGGCGTGCAAACTTTTGACACCCGCGAGTAACTTACTACGATTTCTGTTATTGTCAGATTGCTAGACAGGCCATTTAGACTCTGGAGAGGTGGAAGTCTAGTAAGATACTGTGCAGCAACATCTAAACCAGGGGTGTCCAAACTACGCCCGCGGGCCATTTGCGGCCCGTTTCCTTTTTTGGAGCTGCCCGCGAGGTATTTTAGAAATAGAAAGAAAGTTGGCCCGCTGAGAGGGTGCGCATTTCTAGCGAAGAAAAACGGGGCAAAAGAGTCTAAAAGCGGAGAGGGTGCGCATTTCAAGCGCAGAAAACCGGGGCAAAGAGTCTAAAAGCGGAGAGGGTGCGCATTTCTAGCGCAAAAAAACGGGGCAAAGAGTCTAAAAGCAGAGAGGGTGCGCATTTCAAGCGCAGAAAACCGGGGCAAAGAGTCTAAAAGCGGAGAGAGTGCGCATTTCTAGCACAGAAAAACAGGCCAGAGTCTAAAAGCGGAGAGGGTGCGCATTTCTAGCACAGAGAAACGGGGCAAAGAGTCTAAAAGCGGAGAGAGTGCGCATTTCTAGCGCAGAAAACCGGGGCAAAGAGTCTAAAAGCGGAGAGGGTGCGCATTTCAAGCGCAGAAAACCGGGGCAAAGAGTCTAAAAGCGGAGAGAGTGCGCATTTCTAGCACAGAAAAACAGGCCAGAGTCTAAAAGCGGAGAGGGTGCGCATTTCTAGCGCAAAAAAACGGGGCAAAGAGTCTAAAAGCAGAGAGGGTGCGCATTTCAAGCGCAGAAAACCGGGGCAAAGAGTCTAAAAGCGGAGAGAGTGCGCATTTCTAGCACAGAAAAACAGGCCAGAGTCTAAAAGCGTAGAGGGTGCGCATTTCTAGCACAGAGAAACGGGGCAAAGAGTCTAAAAGCGGAGAGAGTGCGCATTTCTAGCGCAGAAAACCGGGGCAAAGAGTCTAAAAGCGGAGAGGGTGCGCATTTCAAGCGCAGAAAACCGGGGCAAAGAGTCTAAAAGCGGAGAGAGTGCGCATTTCTAGCACAGAAAAACAGGCCAGAGTCTAAAAGCGGAGAGGGTGCGCATTTCTAGCACAGAGAAACGGGGCAAAGAGTCTAAAAGCGGAGAGAGTGCGCATTTCTAGCGCAGAAAACCGGGGCAAAGAGTCTAAAAGCGGAGAGGGTGCGCATTTCAAGCACAGAAAACCGGGGCAAAGAGTCTAAGAAGGTGATAAAATAGCAGCTCCTTCATGCATGAAACTCAAACCATCTGCCTCTGAGCTCAGAGAAAGCTCACGCAGCTTTCCCTCCTAGATTCTGCACTTCGTGCACAATACAGTTTTAAAAGACAAAGCTCCCCATAGAAACCTTCAGGACCTGTTCATACATTGGCGTGCAAACTTTTGACACCCGCGAGTAACTTACTACGATTTCTGTTATTGTCAGATTGCTAGACAGGCCATTTAGACTCTGGAGAGGTGGAAGTCTAGTAAGATACTGTGCAGCAACATCTAAACCAGGGGTGTCCAAACTACGCCCGCGGGCCATTTGCGGCCCGTTTCCTTTTTTGGAGCTGCCCGCGAGGTATTTTAGAAATAGAAAGAAAGTTGGCCCGCTGAGAGGGTGCGCATTTCTAGCGAAGAAAAACGGGGCAAAAGAGTCTAAAAGCGGAGAGGGTGCGCATTTCAAGCGCAGAAAACCGGGGCAAAGAGTCTAAAAGCGGAGAGGGTGCGCATTTCTAGCGCAAAAAAACGGGGCAAAGAGTCTAAAAGCAGAGAGGGTGCGCATTTCAAGCGCAGAAAACCGGGGCAAAGAGTCTAAAAGCGGAGAGAGTGCGCATTTCTAGCACAGAAAAACAGGCCAGAGTCTAAAAGCGGAGAGGGTGCGCATTTCTAGCACAGAGAAACGGGGCAAAGAGTCTAAAAGCGGAGAGAGTGCGCATTTCTAGCGCAGAAAACCGGGGCAAAGAGTCTAAAAGCGGAGAGGGTGCGCATTTCAAGCGCAGAAAACCGGGGCAAAGAGTCTAAAAGCGGAGAGAGTGCGCATTTCTAGCACAGAAAAACAGGCCAGAGTCTAAAAGCGGAGAGGGTGCGCATTTCTAGCGCAAAAAAACGGGGCAAAGAGTCTAAAAGCAGAGAGGGTGCGCATTTCAAGCGCAGAAAACCGGGGCAAAGAGTCTAAAAGCGGAGAGAGTGCGCATTTCTAGCACAGAAAAACAGGCCAGAGTCTAAAAGCGTAGAGGGTGCGCATTTCTAGCACAGAGAAACGGGGCAAAGAGTCTAAAAGCGGAGAGAGTGCGCATTTCTAGCGCAGAAAACCGGGGCAAAGAGTCTAAAAGCGGAGAGGGTGCGCATTTCAAGCGCAGAAAACCGGGGCAAAGAGTCTAAAAGCGGAGAGAGTGCGCATTTCTAGCACAGAAAAACAGGCCAGAGTCTAAAAGCGGAGAGGGTGCGCATTTCTAGCACAGAGAAACGGGGCAAAGAGTCTAAAAGCGGAGAGAGTGCGCATTTCTAGCGCAGAAAACCGGGGCAAAGAGTCTAAAAGCGGAGAGGGTGCGCATTTCAAGCACAGAAAACCGGGGCAAAGAGTCTAAAAGCGGAGAGAGTGCGCATTTCTAGCGCAGAAAACCGGGGCAAAGAGTCTAAAAGCGGAGAGAGTGTGCATTTCTAGCACAGAGAAACGGGGCAAAGAGTCTAAAAGCGGAGAGAGTGCGCATTTCTAGCACAGAGAAACGGGGCAAAGAGTCTAAAAGCGGAGAGAGTGCGCATTTCTAGCGCAGAAAACCGGGGCAAAGAGTCTGAAAGCGGAGAGGGTGCACATTTCAAGCGCAGAAAACCGGGGCAAAGAGTCTAAAAGCGGAGAGGGTGCGCATTTCTAGCGCAAAAAAAAGTCTAAAATTTGCCATAATTAAGGAGTTTAATATTAAGAGACATCATGAAATTAAACATCAATTTGAAAAATCTTAGTTTACACAACACTGGCAAAGATAAAGATAGTAAGTCAAGTAAAATGGTGTGTAAATGATAGTAATCAGGAAAAAAGTATTATTTAAAGTGGTATATTTCATTATTTGTTTTATTACAGAGTGTGGCCCGTGACTTCAAATATATTTCTCCTTCTGGCCTTCAACAAAAAAAGTTTGGACACCCCTGATCTAAACAAATATTACCCTTATTGACAAATCATGAAATAAAACTTATTTTGATTAATCTGATCACAGTTTCCATATTTGTCTTTTTTTATTTAGGGGTCCAATCATTCCAAATTGGCCTTTTTGACCCTATGGGGCTACCCTTATGATTTTTAGAGGCTGGATCAGATACAGTATAAATCTGTCATCTACACGTTTTAAAAGTGGCAGAAGTAAAGTTAGACATCTTGGGTTAAATTCAGTTGTTTTGGTGATTTAATTCGATGAGCATCTTACAAATCATTCCTGAAACAGCATTTTTCCCTGTGTCACGCTCAAACTGTAACAGCAGGTTGTTTTGGAAGCCTCTGTTGGGTCTAATTTGGCGTTGTTTCCTCTGCAACAATTAGGGAACAAATGTGCACATTCTACTTAATTAAGCGTAATTTTAGCTGTTTATGTCAGAACATTCACTGTTATGGTAATTTCCCCTCACAGGCGCTGTCACCTACCTCATCTCATTTTTACTTTATTGGCACAAATGAACAGCCTGCTGCATTACTAGCTAATGAAAAGCCCTCGAGAAAAATCAAGTTACACAACTGCACCGTTTACTAAGATTACTACCCTCTCAGGAGAAAAATTACGTGCGGCAACTGAAACAGAGACAGAAAAATCCATTTCCCAGCCTAAAAATACATGTTTTTAATCATGCCGTCTATAGAAACTTTAAAATGCCGTGATCATAAACAGTATACAGTATCCACAGAGCGGACTGGGGTTTACTGCTTCACTGCCTTCAGGCCTCATCACAACTACTTGAGTTATTAACTGAACTCAAACCCATAAAGACTTCCACAGCCTCTACAATCTGTGATCAGGCTCTCTGACCGCTGGGCTCGCCCGCAGCCTGAGCACCGCTTACTTATGAAGAGCTTCCTCTCTAATTCTGTATTAAACCTGAAGGCTGGATTTGCACAACTAAATGAAGTTTGGATTTAGAAATGAGTTTTTAATAGAAGATTCAGTTTTGTGGACAGTGATAAAACTCAGCGTTAGATAAAATTAACTTTCACATTAAGCAGTGAACAAGCACCTTTATATAAAATGTTAAATGTGTTACGTGTTCTATATTTAAATGGGTCCGTTTCCTACATTTGGGCATAATTCAAATTATTTTAAATGACCATTTTTCAACATTTCTTCTCTCTTTATTTCATATTAAGCAGGGTGTTTTCGCTCCTGTTCCTCTACAGCTAAAATGTTTATGTAAATGACCTCTGTTCAGATTGGCTAAAATGAGACTTTTCATGACATTACCTACAATATGTTTCACAGATAAGCTGCTGTGTTTGTGTTTGTCTCATCAGTCCATAATCTTACAGCACTCAATGTTTCTGTCATAAACTGCTGTGGTTTTCTGCCGGTTCACTTTCTGTTGCTTAGTACACCAGTGAAAACTTTCTTCTTTAGGACATTCCAAAAAGTTGTTCTGACTATGTACAAGATTGTGAAAGAGTTCTTATTGATTTTCCATCTTCATAGTTGCCTGTTTTTAACTTACAGGCAGTTATCTGGTATTTATATTGGTTACTCCTCTTACTATGAACAGCCTGCACAGATAAAACCAGCACTATTTATTGTTTGAAAAATCTGGACACACCTGGGCAAGAAATCACACCTGACAGTCACATGTTCCAATACTTTTGCTCGTAAGAAAATTGTGTGGGCTAGACAAAAGGTTGTTCTAAATCTAAATTGTGTATCAGATCCAGTTGTAAAGCTGAAATGTAGATCTGTTGCTTCATTTTCATCTTTTAATGTCAAACCCAAATGTTTTCAGTCTTCAACTGGCCTTACTGGTCGGATACATTTGGCCCCCAACAACACACTAATCTGGCTGTGCTAAATTGCTACAGTGCCAGGTAGGGGTGGGCGATATGGCTCTAAAATAATATCACGATATTTCAGGGTATTTTTGTGATAACGATTTACTTGGCGATATAGGAAAACAGAAAAATAATTAATTAATTTCAGGAATATAGTATAATAGTATAACAGCATAATCATAATGTGGCAAAATAAATAATATAGCATAAAATAATATAATGCAGCAAAAAATATTGCAGAATATTTAGTGCATGCATATAAACTGCAAACTAAAACAATTATACATTACATTACATTTGGCAGACGCTTTTGTCCAAAGCGACTTACAATTGTCAAGTACAATGTAAAATAAGTTTAAAGGTAAAACATCTTTGGATAGGGATAAAAGGAGGTCAAATGGGAACAATAGGATAGAGGAGTGAAGGAGGGGAAGAAGGAAATGAGGTTAGAAGTAGTTAGTGTGTTAGAGGTGTTAAGAGAGTAAGTGCTCTTTGAAGAGCTCTGTCTTCAGGAGTTTATTAAAGATAGCGAGAGATTCTCCTGATCTGGTAGTGGAAGGTAGTTTGTTCCACCATTGGGGAACTCTGTATGAGAACAGTCTGGATTGCTTTGTGTGAATGTGTGAAGTGCTGCTGCATTCTGGATCATCTGGAGTGGTTTTACTACACAGGCCGGGAGGCCAGTTAGCAGGGCATTGCAGTAATAAATAAACCTAAAGCTTCACAGTAAATAATAGACTACTTTTAAGACAGAACATCTCTATTATCACGATATGGATTTTTAATATCACAATAATTCTGTGTCATGATATATTGTATTCGATATAATATTGCCCACCCCTAGTGCCAGGTCGGCTTCAGACCCACCGTGACCCTCAGTGTCACTGCTGACTGAAAAAAGACGACCAACCAGAAATATCCATCTGATGAAGTAACATAAGAATGACCAACACAAACTGTAGAAGTAGAAGTGTCTAATAGAGTGGACAGTGGGTGAACACAGTGTTCAAAAACTCCTAGTGTCTAGTGTTACTAACTGAAATGCTAAGAAATAACCCAAGACCCAAATAATAGCTGCTCTGTGGTGGTCCAGTGGGGTCCTGACCATTGAAGAACAGGGTGAAAGCAAAATAATAAAGTATGCAGAGAAACAGATAGATTACAGTCTGAATAAACAAGAGTATCCAGTTGTTTTCTTTCTTTGTTCCTGTCTTTTCTTCTCTGCTCAGCTTGTTTTCTGTAGTTTTTTTTATCATGACTGTTGTGGCATCTTGTTCATCCCTGGTAAAAGGATTTAAGACAGGAATTTCCCCTAAATCTCTCATTAAATCCTTCGGTGGATCAGAATGTTAGCAGAACGTCTCTAATAGACTGCATACTGTTCAGGTGGGGGCTGTGGTGGACATATATTTGATATTCCTTAGTAAAGACTGCATTACTTACAGCATGACTCCCGTTTTCTCCTGAGCCTTTATAAACACGTACTGAAATCAGCAATTACTGTATTTATGAACTGAAGAAGCAATATTACTAGAAATACAACTGTCTCTCTAGCACTACAAAACCTTCTTTCAAACGTGAGACATTTTCATAAAGGAGTATTTCATTACAGGATGTGAAGTATCTGTTATTACATCACAGTCCCTCACAGTTATGCTGCAGTAAGATTTTGATGGCAGATGAAAGACGACAAAACAGGTGGTCCATTTACATTCATGCCACAGCAGTGGAATAAATTGGATGTTGATTTCTTTGGAAACATGCATGTCAAACAAGTCATAGCACTTGGGAGTCAGATTCAGACTGAGAGATAGAATTCATCACAACATCTGGCAAAGCAACTCTCTGAACTCCTCACATTCTACAAACCAATTAATATGATAAAAACAGTAAGTTCTGAAGAGTTCTTTATTCTGCTCAGTAAACTGCAGGGTGCAACCAAAACTAACCGGACCAAATATACACAATGTAATAAAGACATGAACCTTGGTGCGGACCATTTTCCGGATTTTTAGGGCGTTTTTATACCAGCACAATTTGGTTTGTTTGTACCTTTAGTTTTGTTCGATTGAGCAAGTATAAAAAAAGTAAATCGCACCTAGGTGTGGATTAAAACGACTGGACCGAGACCAGCTAGTGGAGGTGGTCTCAGTCCGGTCCCAAACAAACTCTGGAGCGGTTCACTTGTGGTGAGAATATGATCTGGTCTCGATCCGACCCAGCTATCAAATATACTCCTTATATTTGAGCTAAACTGCTATTACTGCACAGTTTAATCTGATATATTCGCCAGATAACATTACCATTTACCATTACCATCATTCTCTGCTGTTCATGGACGAAACACCTCCAACAGGATTAACTGTGGACGCAAGAGGAAGCTGTCTGAAAGGGATGTTCGGGTGCTAACCCGGATTGTATCCAAAAAACTTAAAACCACAGCTGCCCAAATCACAGCAGAATTCAATGTGCACCTCAACTCTCCTGTTTCCACCAGAATGGTCCGTCACCACAATAAATTATTGTGGTCTAAAACCAGGTGTTTCAGTTCCATTGTCCAACCCCTGTGTTGTCTTTCCAAATCATGTCCAGTCAACTGAATTTAATACTGATGGACTCCAATCAAGCAGTGAAAATATCTTGCATGGAGTTGATCAATATGTCCATGCATTTATGTTTTTGTGCTTTTTTTTTTTTTAAAGCTGATGTCTATAACTTTTGGGATTTGGGGATTACACAGAGCATGCGGAAGAATCATTTTAAACTGGGTGGGTGTGATGCGGTCTCCTTTCAGAGCGGATGAATCCAATTCCAGGTTATGTTCAGTCTCAGAGAGAGAGAGAGAGAGAGAGAGAGAGAGAGAGAGAGAGAGAGTGTGCTCAGTCAGACTCAGCATCACTCAAGGAGCTCTCTCCACCTTTCAAACCTTAATCTGATATTAATTTGTAAAGTGACTCGACACCTCAGTTTTTAGAATGAACATATATTACATTTAGCAGGGATGGTCGTTCCAGCACACTGTTACCATTAAACACAACATTTTGTCCCTTCTCCACTCAGAAATGCTTCTGCTTTCAGTTTAGAAACTAAATTATATGGCTTGCCATTTGAATGAATTTGCAAAGAATTGTCATACTTTGTTTTAATGGGATATTGAGAGCACAATGATAGAGAAAACTAGAGTTTAAATAGAGATTTTTTTTATTTATTTATTTTAGCACAGGGCCACAACAAAACTAAATGTGGAAAAAAAAAAGTGATAAGCCTCTGAAGTCTCTCCAAATGCTTTGTAAATGCAGCTTTACTGAAACGAAGTACTACTTTGATTAGGTATTACATAATGTCCAGCAGATTTGGACAAACAGACTGCAGTCGATAATCACAGAGCCTTGATCATTGTCAATCTCGCACTCAGACATCTCCCTCAAAATATACTTTACCGTCATTACGACCCGCTGAAGGTGCAGTGACGTGGTAACAGTGCTGCCATGGTGACGCTGCCGTGTGCTGCTGCTGTTTTGAGGCGATGGCTCTGCTGTAATTGGTCTGAATTAGGGGAGATTGGCAGATGGCTCACCGCACTGCATTCAGCATGCCCTCAACAGATCAATACAGGCAGCTAATTACAGCACACGCTCAAGGAGCCAGATCACACACACTGAAGCCTGGCCAGGATACAAGACTCAGGGAAGGTTTACACAAAATCACAAACAGGGGCGAGAACTGGTTTATTTAAAAAGCACTGGAAGCATTAGGGTGTTTAGACAGTGAAGCAGCGGGACTGAAATCAGGCGTTTAATTATGTAATACTTCGTTCTGTTGTTTGACTATTATCTTCAGGTAGTGCATTAGTGGCTCTGTGTGGTCCAGCGGCTTGAGACGGCATTATGAATCATGGATCTCTGGTTTGAATCCCGGATCGTGCTGCTTGACATCAGCAGCCGAAGTCCGAGAGAGCATATATAAACAAGTCCCAAATAGAGGCGGGCTATATGACTAAACAATTGATATCATAATAAGCTTAAGAGAAAAGATTATACATGATAGGATAAGATTTTTTTATAATAAACATATGATTTTTGGTAAACTTAAGATTCCTTTTGGTACTTTACTGACTTAGTAAACTGCACTGGATTTGGTTGTTTCAAGTGGTAAAATAGCATGTATTTTGTACAGTCAGAAATCAAACCATTTTCATGCAAATTACTTATGTACACTCTTTCTAAAATTAAATCACACAGAGATGGTAACATGTTTAGCAGGTGCAAATAGTTTTAAACACGTATTAAAATTTTAATGTATTACCTGTAATGTGATGTTGGTCAGCACAGGCTTCTGACAACTGATGTATCCGAGCTGTATTTCCAGTGCTTCCCTCCAATTTTTCAGAGGATGCACATGCTAGTCTTTCCCCACCTAGTTTTCGGGGCATTCCTAATGATCGGGGTTTATATGAACAGGGATTGGGAAGTTAACCTCCAAAACTCGACAAAAATGGTTTAAAATTATTAATAAAAACAAACAAAACCCCCCTGGGTATTTCTCAGGTCCTGATAGATTGCTCTCTAGTTTATTGCCTTACAACAAAAAATTGGCAAAGGCAAAACAGTCCTGGAATGAACATGTTTACATGATATACTTATTATATTTACAGCCCAAACAAAAATGACATATATCCGGCCCTCTAGCAAAAACTCTCATCAAAGCTGGCAAACGAGTAAAATGGGACAGCAATGGAAAAATATGATGTTGTTGATACTGGAGAGCAGCATATCACCACTAGACCGAGTGCCAAATAGGGTTGGGCTATATGATTAAACAATTAATATCCCAATACATTTGAAGAGAAAAGATTATATATGATAGCATACGATTAGTTTTATTGTTATGGGTGTATAATAAAAATCACATGGGCATTTGGTGAATGTATGTACAATATATTTTCTTCATATATTAAGACAGATGTGAGAGATGATGTCCTACCAATGTAACATTGGTAAAAAGTAGGGTTGCACCGATACGGATACTGTATCGGTATCGGCGCCGATTCTGGCACTTACACACAGTATCGGTATCGGCTGATTCCATTTCCGGGGTTGGAATGCGGGAGTAAACAATAGCGCGGGTAGAACGTACAGACAAAATGGAGCAGCATAGCAAAGAGCTACTGCAGCAGCGTGCCTTTTTACTCAAACTGCAAACATAAACAACCAAACCTGAGTACATTAACCTGCTCACCGAGCCGAACGCTAACCGAGCTGTATGCTAACGCTAACCGAGCCCAACGCTAACGCTATGGAGCAGGATTACTGCGGTCCACCATCTCCTGGTTAGTAAGTTTACAACTCCTATATCAGTTTACACAATACAGATCTGAATACACGTGCCAGCTACCTAAATAACCATCTAAATAATTAATACTTGCCTGAGTAACAGTCTTAACCTCTTAACTTCTAGCTGTCTCTTTCAGAAAATAAACATTTAGGGCAAAATATGCTTTTTATTAGAAATATTCATCATAGTTTTCATATTTGCGTTTTATTGTACGTCCATATTTGATTCAATGTGGACATTCAGACCATTTTACTATAGGATGCACGGTTCCTGAATTAGAAACGAAATCTTAAAGGAACACAACACATATCTTGTAATAAAAAATTTAAATAGAAAATCTGAAAAGATTCCTGATTTTTACCATAATTTGATTATTACATGTTCAATTAAATAATTTTAAGTCGACAACAGGAGCTCCTTGTCAATCATTATCTACTGCAGCCAATCATCTTAATAGATCTTTCAAAAAAAGGCAGAAACTGTGGAGCAGCCAATCAGGTTATTAAATCTTATTCAGTATAAAACAGTTGGTACTTGGGATCAGCCGTACTCGGGATCAGCCGATGCCAGAAAAGCTGGTATCGGTAAGGAAAAATTTGTATCGGTGCATCCCTAGTAAAAAGGCATTTTAGATTCTTCTTCACTTTTCTTAAGGGGTTTTCAATATTCATGCATAATCCATGCATCCATATACATACTGTACTGTACAGTTGTATGCAGTGATTGACACCAGCCTTACAGGAAAGAGATGACCTTACATTAGGCTAATGGCAGGAAGTGGGTGCAGGGGGTTAATGATGGAATAGTACTTTTCTCCTTGCTCACTGTCAATAGTTGAAGTGCCCTTGAGTGAGGCACCTAACAATTAGACTATAGTTGCCTCAGATATGGAGTGTGAATCTGTGTACTGGCATGGATGAGTTAAATGCAGAGGCTATGCAATTCTGCTGTGTAATGCTATTAGAACAGAATTAGAATAGGCCTAGCCAAGGAATGCAGGCCAGAACTCCCAGACTTTTCTCTTTTTTTTTCTCCACTGTGCTGTGCAGTCTCACTTTGGCTGCCCTTAATGCGTTATCCACAAACGTGTGAACGTGAGCAAGCAGCAAATATCCGCTCAGCATGGCAAGTGAATCATCTAAATAGCTGAGCCTATTTGTATAAGCAGAAACAGTCCCCTGTGCCTCGCTGCTAAGCGTTCTGGCTCTTTGTTGAGATTGTTCTTGGAATCCGTGCAGCTCAGACGACTGTTTGGGTTTGTTTACTTGCCAAGTGGGCAGTGTGTGTGAAGCTCAGCGACGTTTGGAGACATCGGGTCTTTCGGTTCGTACACCCACTCTTGGAGGGAGGGCCTGGAGCGCCAGTGACTATCTCTGCCATCTCAGAGGGCATCAGGGAGCAGAGGACGTGCTCCAGGACCACACAGAGCACTTTGGACCACACCCTTAGTCCAGCCGTAATCACCACGTTAGCAGCTGGCACAGGCAAGAGCAGAGCAAAGCTAAGGGCAGAGGAAATCAGGTGTAGGAACAGGGTAAGAGGAAATGGAGCTTCAGCCAGGTTCTTATAATGAAAGGCAGAAGTTGACAAAAGGAAGAGGAGTTCCTTTTGAGTTATAAAAGTCCCCTTCTTAGATCCTTGGCTTCTCTCAAATGTTCCTAAAAAAAACTAAATGTGCTATAATACAAAGGCAGTAATGGGCTGTAATTACCATATAATTGAGAACAAGTCATTTCTAGTTTCACGGTAATTATAGCTTAGTGTTACTTACTAAATATTGTTTTATCTTGATATTATAATAAGTAAACTCAAATCTAGCTCTGCTGTAATTATATAAAGTTACCATGTATGCCATGTAGGCATGGTGTAATTTACCTGACTATTTAAAACCAAAACAGCTAAGTAAGAAAGTGATAAGATTAAATCAGTAGTTTACAGCCTTGGAAATGGTTCAATACTGTAATCTGCATCATCATCATCATCATCATCATCATCATCATTGGCATCACCAACAGCAGCATAATCAGCAACAGTAGCAGCATTGGCAGCATAGTATGCATCTTTGCTGCACCATCATCATCATCATCATCATATAATAATATGAAGCATCATTAACGATGTTAATGAAGATGATAATATAGATGATGATGATGATGATGCATCAGTGATGCGGATGACCCTGATCACTGACGCAACAGCAGCAGCATTATCAGTGGCTGGGTTGGAAGGATGCAGGCATAGAGAGCAGACCTAGTCTAAATAGAGTAAGTAACAGTTTCTACAAAATTACACAATAATTACCATGTATTATTTATTTTTACATTGCATTACATTACATTTGGCAGACGCTTTTTTCCAAAGCGTCTTACCATAGTAAAGTACAAAAGTAATACAAGTTAAAGGTAAAAACATCTTCATATAGGGCCTAAAGGAGGTCAAAGGGATAGGGGAGTAGACAGGGGGGGAAAAAGGAAATGAGGTTAGAAGTAGTTAGTGTGTTTGAGGTGTTAAGAGAGTAAGTGCTCTTTGAAGAGCTCTGTCTTCAGAAGTTTCTTAAAGATAACGAGAGAAGGCGCCGAGTGGTCCAGCGGTCTAAAGCGATGCCACTATGAGCGGGAGGTCGCAGGTTCGAACCCCTGCTCATGCAGCTTTGCCATCAAGCTGCCGGCGTTAGAGGGAGCAAAATTGGCCCTGCTCCCTCTGGGTGGGTAGATGGTGCTCTCTCCCCACATCACTCCTATGGTGATGTCTGCAGCACAGGGCGTCTGTGAGCTGATGTATCAGAACCGAGCTGCTTTCCTCCAAGCGGTGGTTGGCTTCACATGTATCGGAGGAAGCATGTGTTAGTCTTCACCCTCCTGGTGTGTTGGGGCATCCTAATGAGTGGGATAGGGGGAGTCCTAATGAGTGGGTTGGGTAATTGGCCGTGTAAATTGGGGAGAAAATGGGAAAAATTTGAAATAAAATTCTCCTGATCTGGTAGTGGAAGGTAGTTTGTTCCACCATTAAGGAAATCTGTATGAGAACAGTCTGGGTTTCTTTGTGTGAATGTTTGGCAAAGTGAGGAGACGTTCATTGGAGGAGCGCAGCGGCCAGGAGGTAGCGTAAGCCTTCAGGAGTGAGTGCAGGAAGGAGCTGTTCTGTCATCACCTTGTAGGCGATTGTAAGAGCCTTGAATTTGAGTAAGAGCAGCAACTGGTAACCAATGGAGCTCAATGAGCAGTAGGGTGACATGTGCCCGATTTGGCTGGTTGAAGACCAGACGTGCTGCTGCATTCTGGATAATCTAGAGATTTTTTTATGGGTAATTTATGGGTAAATGGCTAAATAATCCATAGTTACTGCTAAGCATACTTAGTGCTACAGAAATCATATGTTCACATGTAAGTGTATGTTTATATTAATTTGTTTCCTTTGTTGTCTGTAGCAAAGCAAAGTCCACTTAAATAAATATTCTGTATTGTAATACTTTTTGTTTATTAAATAATAAACAGCCTGAGTAACAATAAAAGTGGCCTGATGTCCATTAGCTGTGTTATTTCAGAAGAACTATGGATCTGTAAAGTATTGCAGTAGAGTAATATTGCAAAAATATACATATTTATAAATGAGTTGACACAGAATTAGGCAGTTCTCGCGAGCATTGTTCTGCTTACTTCATCAAAGTTATATAGTGCAGCATGCTGAACACAGAGTAGTAATGACAGAAACACAGTTCATTTGTTCTTCCTTTTACATATCAGTGGATCATCAACATGATTTTAAAGCTATTATTTTAAGGTAGAAAACACTGCTTTGATGACAGATTTGTGCACACTTATTTATTTCAAGTATTTTCTCAGGTAGAATCACCTGGAATAGTTTTCTCAGCGTCTTGAAAGAGGGCCTGGAGGTGCTGAACAAACACTTTTTTTGTTCACTACATAATTTAATGTGTTCCTTAATTGTTTGTCCCTAAAATATTCATCTAGAATGTAGAAAATTAATTCAATAAAAAAAAATAAAGAAAAGCACTGAAGAAAAGTTGTGCGCAAACTTTATATATAAAACCAGCAGTGAGCTGGACACAGTGAAATGTTAAACACAGCTGAGGGTGGGTGCTGAGTGGTAGCTGGTCGAGTGTGAAGGTAAACAGTGGCCATCTGTCATGTCAGCCAGCTGATTAGACTGGAGCCACGCTGGTGTGGGCCAGAGCGGAATCTGCAGATGCTACCGCAATATCCCTCCACACAGCGGGTGGGGTGTGGAAGAGAGAGCAAGACATTACACACACACACACACACACACACACAGCTGATGACTCAGAAGGCACTCCCCATTCACATGTCTGCACCGTGGTCTGATTCAATAATATTCTTCCAGCTGTAAATGAACCATGTGCACTGAAAATCTGCCCATGTGTCACATGCGTGTGACAAAAACACAACTGAATCTGCCTGCTCCAGGTCAAAGTCATACTGTTCATGTAAACCAATAGCCTTTTTGCATGACTCACAATTTAACAAATGATCATGGCTTAATACTCTATTAGTGCAGTATTAGTAGAGTAGTCTCTGTAACATTCAGCCACTCTTGACAGCAGAGTAAGTTGTAACGTGCTCTTACAGCCTTAAACACTATGACCAGGAAAGCACAATATTACATAAATAACATGTAAGCCAGGGGTGTCCAAACTAAGGCCCGCGGGCCATTTGCGGCCCGTTTCCTTTTTTGGAGCGGCCCGTGAGGTATTTTAGACATAGAATGAAAGTTGGGCCGCTGTTAATCAGGTTTTTATAATGTGAGATTCAAAGTTTGAACGCTAGGTGTCAGAAACGGAGTAAAAGAGTCTAAAAGCGGAGAGAGTGCGCATTTCTAGCGCAGAAAAACGGGGTAAAAGAGTTTAAAAGCAGAGAGGGTGCGTATTTCTAGCGCAGAAAAACGGGGCAAAGAGTCTAAAAGCGGAGAGGGTGCGCATTTCTAGCGCAGAAAAACGGGGCAAAGAGTTTAAAAGCGGAGAGGGTGAGCATTTCTAGCGCAGAAAAACGGGCCAAAGCGTCTAAAAGTTGCCGTAATTAAGGAGTTCAATATTAAGAGACATCATGAAATTAAACATCAATTTGAAAAATCCTAGTTTATACAACACTGTCAAAGATAAAGATAGTTAGTCAAGTAAAATGGTGTGTAAATGAAATAATCAGGAAAAAAGTATTATTTAAAAGTGGTATATTTCATTATTTGTTTAATTACAGAGTGTGGCCCGTGACTTCAAATATATTTCTCCTTCTGGCCCCCAACAAAATAAGTTTGGACACCCCTGATGTAAGCAGATGACAATACACCAAGTATGCAAATATGCAAATCAGAATCCAATTGGTATTGTGTGGGATTTACTAATCAAGGTTTCCCTACACAAACATAAAGCACAAAAATTCATAACCACACTCGTAACGGTTAAGCTCCAAACCATTAGTGGTTTGCCAGATCATACTTTTTTTGTCCAGATGTTTGAATGCAAATTAAATAGACTTGCAGACTGTGTACACAATAAATAATACAAGTACAGTGAAAAGCTTATTTACATATTTGGTAACCAAAAAAAAAAACACATTGCATTTTTGTATTTTTAGACGCAAAACAATTTATTTGTGTCATAGCAGCATATTTTCTTCATGAAAATCCAACAAAGTTATAATTTTTGTTTCACAGTGTAACAGATGTGTGAATGTGAGAAATCTTTTTTAAAATACATTTTAAACCGTGCATTGTGGAGTGTTTATTTTTTAAGAGCAGATGAATCTTCTAATTTTAGCAAGGATTCTGTTGCGTCTCTATCACGCAAGCTCTCTTCAGTTCTAATTCTGCACTTTGATGTGTAAATAAGCAGATGAATGACTGAGTTTGCCTTTTTTATATTTTAGCTCTTGTATCAGCATCACCATGGATTCTCAGGTAAATTGCACATGCTGTTATTATAGTCGGAAAAAGGTCCCAGGACATACCAGACACCCTGTTTTTTATACAGCTCTGGAAAAAAAAATCCAGTTCAGTTTCTCTGGTTTTGCTATTTATAGGAGTGTTTGAGTATGTTTGAGTAAAATAAACATTGTTGTTTCATTCTAAAAACATGACATTTCTCTCAAATTCAAAATAAAAATATTTATTTTTAGAGCATTTAGAGCATTTATTTGCAGAAAATCAAAATTGTCTAAAATAACAAAAAAGATTAAAAAAAAATCAATATTTGGTGGAATAACCCTGTTTTTTAATTAGAGTTTTGGCATGTTCTCCTCCACTAGTCTTACACAATGCTTTTGGATAACTTTATGCCACTCTTGGTGCAAAAATTCAGTCATATTCTAGAGGTTTTCAATTTGGCAAAATCAACCCATCATTTTTAAGTGATCTCTTATTTTTTTACAGAGCTGTATGTGGCTTTGCAGAAAAGGTGTTATTATTTCCATTGATGCACATTATCACATTTATGCTATTTGTCATAATATTTTGTCCTCTCCTCACTCAGGAACACTACTGCTTTCAATTTAAAAGACACGATTTAAACAAGGATTTAGTTTATGTAAAAGTTCCTTACCAACATAATGGTTCTTCAGACTCACACATCTCTATTAGAACCACGTTGTTTTATGTTCTCAGATGTGGATCTTTTCTGACACTGTTAAATTACCCATTATCATCGTAATTTAATAGTTCAACAGACTGTAGTCATGAACATTCATACAACATACTTGAATGAGGTATTTTTAAAGCACCTTTTGTTCAGGGTGTGATTTGGTGTGTATATTCTGACCTAATAGAAAAGACAGAAAGAGACTAAGACGGGATGTTGTACACAATTAGCTCTGCTAAATAGCTTCCAGCAGACAATCCCCAGATGGCACATTAATGCGACTGGATAATTGGATGACTCACCCAGGTTATCCATTCATCATCACATACACTGTCAGAAAGTAACACGCACCTGTGTGTGTGTGTGCCATAGACTGTGTATAGCTGGACAGAGCATCGCCTCTCAAAAGTGAAGCCACCACAAGTCGGGCGCCCCCTGCTGTTCGGTTGCAGAAAGCTGTGTAACTCCACCCATCCCCATAGGTTTCAATGGCAAAACAGACAACTTTCAATCACGTTTTTTTCTAATATACTGTAATTCTACCTCCATTATTTAAATGCAGCAGCTAGTGTAACCTCTGCTTATATTGTCAATTTTTTATATCCTCCTCAAAAAAGGTGTGGTTATTGTAAAAGGGCTGGTTATGGGCGGGACCAATAACAGACGTCAGCTCCGCTCCACTCTGCAGCCTGTGAGCGCGAGGCAGCCCTCAGGGGAGGGGTTATTTAAATGAGTAGGCTGTCTCTCCACAGTCTTTCTCCCTCCTCTGGTCTCTACTGCGCAGACTCGGGTGTCAGGATCGCCAACATGGCGGAAGATTTTGGCTTCATTTTCATTGAATGAATGGAAACGGCGACACGGTGTCCATCTTTTTTTTACAGTCTCTGGTGTGTGCTGTTTCTATCTGCTCAGATCAGATAGCACCCATTCAAGCAAAGGGGGATTTGGTCAGAACAGTGCTGGTAAGAAACGGTTCAGATGTGACAGTTAAGAGGAAATCACACTGCGGTTCTTCACACTGCACAGCTGGATAGCTTCCTCTCAGTTGCTCAGAATCCTCAGTGTAATGCTGCTACCTGTCAGATTACATCATTACAACTATCTGATGTTCTGCGCACCACAGAGACTCATTTAGGCAGGTTTCAGGCCCAGACCTGCACAGCAAAACACATCTGTAATCAAAGTGTATCAAGCTCAATTATCCGTCTCCACAGCGCTTCTGAAATGACATTTAGATCCTCAGAATGACGCAGCCAGACTCCTTTTCACTTCTCAACCTCACAAACTTAATATAGCAAAAAAATATCCACAGGAACATAACAGTGCAGAGCTCCTGGGAGAAGAACTCGGCCTGTCTGCGTCCACCTCTGCCTCTGCTGTTTTTCCTGCCTTTAAACAAACTGGCCTCCCTCTGAGTTTAGCAGAACATTCTGGAAGGAAGTTGAGTGATAACTGATGAGGATGCTGTTTACAGAGCTACTTCTTTTCTTCTCTCAAAGACGAATATGATTGAGGAATACTGGCGAATTTAAGTACATGAACTGGTATTCTGCACTGTTGTCACTTACAAGTACTTTCTATTCCACCTTTAAACGAATGCGGAACTTTCCTGTATAACTTGACCTCCTGAGACCTGCATCCTCGGACGGGGACGGTATGGCCAAAAATGCATATCATGGTTTCACAGTATATCACAATATTTTATATTATTTTATATTATATTAGCAGAAAAACAGCTGAAGAATATAAATAGAAATTAAAAAGACATACGTCAACAACTTTCACACAACTTCCTTTACATATATAAAATAGTTCCATAAATGGACCTAAAATTCTTAATTTTTTATTTAAAGAGATATTTCTCAAAAGCTCTACTGCATCAAGTAAAACACAAGTTTAATATAAATTTACTATGTTATTCCTGAAGCCATTAGAGACATTACAGTATTTAAATCAGCCACAATTCTCTTCTCTCTCAGAAGCAGAAGCAGAAGCAGGAGGTCTTCTGATTTCTTTGCAGGACGGAGCCAGACCAGTGTTTGACTCCACAGAGCTGCGTGTGCTTCTCTCATGGTTCTGTTTCGCGCGGCACTCCGCATTGCCTCTACTAGTGGTATGGGGGTAAGAGAAACGCATACCGGTTCTAGTCCCCTGTGCGGTACACACAATGAACCGGTATACCGCCCAGCACTAACAGGGACATTACATTTCTGCTTCTCTGCAACATAATACTTAATTTTCTAAAACCTTAAACCTTTGGTACAGGCAGTGTATCCATATAAGGCCATACAGTGGTCATGTGATGATATTACACTCAATTGATTAAACACAATATGCTGAGAATCCCAGTCAAATCTTTTTTTACAGCCAGTCCAGACAGATACATGGGCAAGATTTAACATCTCATTAAATGTAATGTTTAAAACTAGTTTATTTACTTACTGTAGAATGCTGAAATTGTATTGTGTTTGGACTAACTGGAGCATTCTGTTCCCAAATGGTAACTTTTAAATGTTAAAATAAACTACTGTCCCCATATGAGGACATTGTTTTTTTTGCTTCCTTCACAAAGAGAAAGTTTAGTTTTTATACTTGTTAGGTCCAACTAATGACAAATATCTAGAATATATTTAAAATGCACACCAAGCAAAAGTCCATGTTTCAAGAGGTTAAAAGCAAACATTATTTAAAAAATACTAAGAAGAGTGATAAACATCATCCTCACTAACATAGGGCCTGTATACACCTGGTATTAACATGTGTTTGTGGTGATTGGATCATGCTAGTGTGCCACCTGAAATCTCAATGAAAGGCTAAATGGATCACTGATTCCACAAAGCTGCTTACTACAATTGTAAACAGAAATACAGTATTTTTGTCTGTATATGAGAGAACTATAATTTATTGTCTTGTAGTACATATGGCCTGTTAGGGACCTATATATTTCTTCTTTTACAGACTACATTACCCAGAACACCACTCTCTCTTAAGCCACAGTTGCATGCCCTTCTTCAACCAATCATGGACAGTTCCCTTGCTTCCTGTCATCTAAATGCTGATTCTCTGCAGCTGGGGTTTATTATACTGATTATACTAAATTGTTATGCATTTACCTGTGCATAATTATGTTTGTGTGCTTAAACCTTGTCTATTTTCACTTGTTTCTTGCAAAGTATTGCCAACATTTCTGTCAGTATACTGAGCGTTTATATATTTTGGCCTTTCTTTGTTTTTGGATTTTTTTTCTAGGACTTGGACATACACTTTGCTCTGTTTGCTAAATCTACTGACTGTCTGTTTGTGTTGTGTTTTGCTCCTCCACTTGTGATTTTTGGACTGACCTACCAACACTGTACATTTTTGTTGGTTTTAGATCAGTGAGTGGATCTGTGAAGCACATTTTGCAAGCGTTGTGTGAAGCTGAATTGGCCTTTACAAGCTTAGAAGATCAAATACTTTGATTTTATTTGCTTGTCGCCTACACTCCACAACTGCATGCCGTTTTTAACGACCAATCACAGGTGTTGCCTTGTCCAAGAAGTTCGCCCAGCTTCCAGTAAGCCCCTGCAAAACGTCTGCGGTTATTCATTTTCTTCGCAATTACGTCACACTGCTTGACAAAGCCAAACGAATTTCTTCTCCGCAAGACGTTTACTAAGGTCTTTAGAATCAGCAGCAAACAAGATAGGACTGCACATCTATTAGAGTAATCTTGATTCTGCTACGAAACCTAATTTAAATTGAGTCTACTCTGCAACCCACCGGCTCTCCCTTTATATCACAAACTTTACATTCAAAATTGGATATAAAAAGGATCTGTGCCATCAAAAAAGAGGGTTAGAAAACAATATACAGTTTAAAATAATCAATACAGTAAAATATAATAAACCTAATCACTGGTTTTACAATCTGATCCAGATATTAGTCATTATAGATCATGTACTCATGGCTAACATAATCTACAAAAGTGATGCTCTAGTGTTTTTAAGTGATTAGAGTTTGTTCAGATGTGACAGAAAGGAATAGAGTTCTGGAGTCACAGGCTATGTTATGGCCTGTATCCACGGTAAGAATCTAAACACAGCCATTAAATGGAAATGTTTTGTTTTATCTGTATAGGGATAAATAATGCTTTGTTTTAGCGGAGACATTCAGCCCTCCTTACATTCCATCCTCAGAAATTGATGATACAGAAGCCAATCCCTTATCTTAATACAGTACTGCTGATGTGTATTATAAAGGGATTTTAATCTCAGCTTTAATCTGAGCTTCTAAAGCAACTTCACTCTCGCACAATTAATCACTGAAGCGACAGGTCTAAACCTAAGCATCACACCAAAATGCTTTAGTTTTATATCTATAGAATAAATATAATGACTGTCTCTTGGAGTTTTTGACCTTGGCTTTAGGGGTCATAGCCCTATTGTATGCATTAGAAGCAGTTGTATAAGTGTAACTGGTGGTTACAGATGAGAGAGAGAGAGAGAGAGAGAGAGAGAGAGAGAGAGAGAGAGACTCTGTGTTGGGTTTTATACTGATAACAGAAATAAACAGCCTTGTAGCAATGGATACCCTAGTGAAAAAAGTAGATTAAAGTATACTTAACTTTATTATGCTTTAGTGCATAATAATAGTGTGCTTCTAGCCACATTATTAATCAGTATATTTAAAGAACTATAAAATGGAACATATTTTCTGTACTTGTTAAACTTTAATTGTATAAAAATAGTACAAAAGTCTTAATTAAACTTTGCTAAGTGTACTTAACTGTACTAAAATGGAATTATTTTAAATATACTTACGTAACATTTAAACTCCGTTATGTATGTAACCCTATATTTTTAATATGCTTACAGTAAAATTATAATACATTTAATGAGTATTACAACTGTATCACTATTATACACCAGGTATATTAGAAATAATAAATAAAAATTATGTTAAATATACAGTATTTACATTAGAGAACAAATTTGCTTCTTGTTCCTGTCTTTTGTAAGTAGCACACTTCTACTATACTTCGATGGGTATAAAAATATATTTTAATATACTGTGCTGCAGTTTTTAGCGTGTTACAAATTTACTTAACATTTTTTAAATTACTAGTATTAATTAAGCCGAGCTTCATCGCGGGACATTTTAGACGCGATGCAGAGCGGAGCCGACCCAGGCCTAGCCTAGCTGGCCATGTGCCTGTATGATTACGTCATTACGCACTGACGTAGCCCGGCTACGGAGGCTGATTGTGTCCAACTCTGCAGTGAACTGACGCCGTTAAAAAAACGCCTGTCTGTGATAGATTCTGTAAATAATACATATCGGTATGCCACAAAAATGATATCACTGTTATTGAAACATTTCTTATTGCAATAAATGCCGATATAAAAATATATTGTCCAGCCCTTTGTACATTTAAAAAAAGACATGGAAACATAAATATTTTATTTTTGCTTAGCTTTTGACCTTGTATTTGCTAGAATAGTCCATACAGTACCTATTCACTAATCAAATGAATTGTTTAATCTATAATTTTGTATTAAGCATATATTATTTAAACAACACAGACTTTGAAAAAGATTTAAAGATTAGACATTTTTTAATTATGCATTAAAACCCAAATATTTGTACCATGTTCTCACCTTTCTTTGGATTTTTGTCTATTTGAAAACCGCTCAGCTGAAAGGTTCTTTATGAAATTATAACGAAGCATCTGGCACCTTTTGTAACACCTTAATTTTCATGAGTGAGGGTATGAATCACTATCCATTCCAAGTGTCCTCAAATAATGAATTGTATTATAATTCAACAATTTACTCATAACTCCAGGAGAGGAGGTTAAGCAGCTCTTAGCGCTGGCATCTCCAAGAGGGCCAGGCTTCAGCACACTGCGCTGCATAAATTAGCAGAGAAAAAAAAAAAAAAGAAAGTCACTGTTTTAATAAGAAAATCTCTCTGGGTTTAGACCATCAGTATTCACAGGCAGTACATAGGCAGTGTGACTGTATAGCTGTGAGAGAAATACTGACAGACTGTATGAACACATACATTACATTCTACCCATTTTCCTCCCAGATCAGCCGGATAGAGTGCCTTTTCAGTACATCATTTTTTCATTCATTTCAAAATGTCTAATTGTGGTCTGGTCTCTTATATGAATGAATGCTATATGAGCCTTTTTTGTGAAAAAAAGGCTCAGTGAAATCACTGAATTAGTGGTCTCTGAAGAAAGACAGGCTCTTGCTCATGAATGTTCATACATGCAAATACAGGGGTTGGACAATGAAACTAAAACACCTGTCAGTTTAGTGTGGGAGGTTTCATGGCTAAATTGGAGCAGCCTGGTGGCCAGTCTTTATTAATTGCACATTGCACCAGTAAGAGCAGAGTGTGAAGGTTCAATTAGCAGGGTAAGAGCTCAGTTTTGCTCAAAATATTGCAATGCACACAATACTATGGGTGACATACCAGAGTTCAGAAGAGGACAAATTGTTGGTGCGCGTCTTGCTGGCGCATCTGTGACCAAGACAGCAAGTCTTTGTGATGTATCAAGAGCCACGGTATCCAGGGTAACGACAGCATACCACCAAGAAGGACGAACCACATCCAACAGGATTAACTGTGGACGCAAGAGGAATCTGTCTGAAAGGGATGTTCGGGTGCTAACCCAGATTGTATCCAAAAAACTTAAAACCACAGCTGCCCAAATCACAGCAGAATTCAATGTGCACCTCAACTTTCCTGTTTCCACCAGAACTGTCCATCACCAAAATCAATTATTGTGGTCTAAAACCAGGTGTTTCAGTTTCATTGTCCAACCCCTGTATATGCTTAAAAGCTATGGACATTGACGAGAACTCTTCTATATAAACGCATGTTTTAACAACAGTTCAATGACTTCTCATCACATGAAAACTTAAATCATAGTTTAGTAAAAATTAAAGCTTTTCATTCAGCTACAGAATAATTAGAGATTTTTTTCATCTCTAAATAAATATACATACGGGTAATAAATACAGTATTTTTTGGACTACACAGCAGACTTAAAATCTTGTAATTTTCTCAAAACTCAACAGTGCATCTTATAATGTGGTGCGCCCTTATAGTGCGTAGCTTTTTATGTTCAGGAATTTCTCAAATGCTATTTTTTGCCAAAAAACACTGGCACAAATCACACAAAGCATTCACAGAGCTCACAGAAGGTGTAGGTAAGCACACGCACACACACACACACACACACACACACACACACACGCACACACACACTATTAGAATCCCTGTTTAGCTTCCTCCAGGTTTCTCTCTCTCAGTTTTGACAGTCTGACAGTGTGGTGTTTTATCTCGAACACCTCACACAGAGAACAGATGCTGTAATGTTTTCTGCAGGTTCAGCTACAGACAGCCCCCGTGTGTGTGTGTAGATGACGGCTGAGGCAGCTGGGAAACAGCAGTATGTTTGTGAATTTGCAAAAATGACGGTCAGAAGAAAACACTTTTCAGACGATACGGTCATATTCCCTCTTCACTTTCCTCACTTATCGAAATAAGCACTTCACTGAAAATCTAATTCACACACTTTCATTCTTAAGCTAGATATATACCTGCTGTTTGCACTGGCGTAGACATCCAGCTGAGCTGTGAACGTGCTGCGTGTTACTGGAGGCCTACACTTGCCACTGTGTCAGTGACACAGCATACAGATGTAGAATACCAGATATGTTATTAATGAGAACACCAGCCACTGACTGCAGTATGAATGAGAGTTTTCCTTATGCTAAATATGGCGTCCATTCAAGGATAAAACCCGGCCTTTCTACAAAAAGAACCAATCAGCTCGCTAGTTTTGCTTAGAGCAGATGAGGGTCTGTTTTCTAGTGGGGGAATCTTCTGCATTGAGGAGATCTGCGTAAGCGCAGTACTAATAGCAAGCCAAAAAATCTGGTCATAGATTTATTAGTGATTTAAAACATGTACTTTTATGATCTAAAATTCAGTTTCCAGTATTTTAATCTCACCCCATTTCAACAGATGGAAGGCTGGTCTTGCACCAATGGAAAAAAAGTGCCTGGTCACAATGCAAAAATGGCTGCAGAGTGAACTGACTTATAACACAACATTTGCTTCTTCAGTATAACACAAACCACACTGTATGGCTAATGCTAATGTAGAGATATTATTAATTAAGAGACAACCATTGGTTGAAATAAGAGTGGTAGTTCTCAAAATGCTCACCCCCTGGCCTTCAACAAAGGGCTAAATTTAAGCAGTGATTTAAAATATGCTGAAATGATTTATCAGAGTATATTGGTTTCTCCCCATTCAAAGAGATGGAAGGCTGGTCTGTATGAGTGGATTTAACTGCCTGGTGGTGTTGCACAGATGGTCACTGAGTGAACTGACTTGTCTAGAAAGACTTCCCAAGCACCTGAAATTAGTTATAAGCTATTATAGACTTCTAAAGGCCATTTAATTATTTAACAATTAACAATTTAATTTAACATTAAAATAAATACAAATAAGATGAGTGCAAACACTGAAGAAGCTCAATGCTATTTGTTTCTATTATTTAATATAATATATAGTGTTTTATAAGCATTAATAAACTTGCAACAGGCATAAATAAAATGTCTCTACACATGTGCTTATGTGTCTAGCTCTAATGTAAAAGAAGCATCCAAAGAAATGTAAAAGCTAGTGGCAACTTTGATACTGTTGTTGATACTGGAGAGCAGCACATAACCTCCAGATTCCATCAGAGTTATGAGAATATAGTTTGAAAAAAATATTTCAAACCTCTTTTGAACCCTTTCCCTTATTTCCAAGTGACAAAGGGATACAGATACAGCTATTGCAGGGGAGCGCTAAACCTAGCTACTGATTAAATAGTTAACTTTAGGGCATGATACATCTTCAGAAAGGGGGCAGGTGGTGCAGCAATTAATCATTATTGTCCATTTCTTAATTCCTCTGTTCATTCCTCTGTTTGAAAAAAAATAGCTTTTACTTTATTTTTCCATTTCAACTTAAATGCTGCACCTTCTGCCATCTGTTGCACCATTTAAGGTGGAACAGGAAAGATAGCTAGCTACTAACCCAAAAGATTAGTGATCTTTTTTAATCTTGTTATGGAGAAAATGGCTATAAAACACTGAAACTACACATTAAACTATGGTAATGGTAAGGTTATCGTAGTGCTGGACGATATGGCCAAAATTTATATCACGATATATTCCTTAAATTTTGGTCGATATGATATAATTTCGATATCGA
Source organism: Astyanax mexicanus (assembly GCF_023375975.1). Lineage (NCBI taxonomy): Eukaryota > Metazoa > Chordata > Actinopteri > Characiformes > Acestrorhamphidae > Astyanax > Astyanax mexicanus. Next base: position 15,626,995 of record NC_064412.1, on the reverse strand, counting down.
TATAAATACTTTGAAGGCCTCAGAAAACTGCTAAGAAGCCCTGCAATCCCTGCAGCACTACGAATTTAAATTATTATGTAACTGTGTATTTGCACTTTTTGTATGGCTGGCATCAGATACCCTCATTATATGCACATCCATCCATCCATCCATCCATCCATCCATCCATAATCTGTACCTACTACTGTCTGAAAATGTAATTTAAGCCTTTGAAACCTCCTTTCACAAAAACTTTAATACTTTAGAAATAAAAAAAGTAGTCAAAATAAATCAATGCTCAATATTATTTGCATATAGCAAAATAATAACATGACATCCCTGTCAAACATAAGCCTATATAACTATTACCAATAAAAATAACTTTAAATTACAACAAAGGCAGAACTTCTTATTCTTTGTGAACAAATTTAACAGATTAAAACAAAAGTGTTTCAACTAGGATATAGAATACAAGAAGCCTTTATAAATAAAGCGACAAGATTTTCCCGTCAAATAAACAAACCTACAGGCTTTATCAACTATGAATAACTTAGTTACAACATAAGCTATAAAAGTGCTTCAGTCAGTATAAGAAAAATATTGTATGTAGTGGAGTTGCTTGAAGTGGTGGAACAGATTAGATGTATTAACATTACCGCTGCTGGTCGGCTGCACTCTCCGGCACAATTTGCAGCAAAGCGGCAAGAGAGCGGACCCGTCTACCTTAGCCTTGGATCCGCTCGTCCTGGCTCCGTTTGGCTCCAGCGCGAGACATTTTTGCTGCGTAGCGAAGCGGACCCGAGCCTACCTATTTTAACCTAGCCTTGCCTAGCCTAGCCTATTTGGCTACGTGCCTGTGTGGTTACATCATCACGCACTGACGTAGCCCAGCTACGGGGGCTGAATGTGTTGAACTCTGCGGCGAGCTGAAGCCAGTAAAAAACGCCTGTCCGCGATTCTGAAAATAATACATATTGATATACCACAAAACTGATATCGCCGTTATTGAAACATTTCTTATCGCAATAAATACCGATATCGAATTATTGTCCAGGCCTAGGTTATCGTAACTTTTAACAAGGACAATTCCTTGGTTGCTTGTGCCTAGGCCTGTCACAATAATTGCAATATTGATTTATTGTACAATAAATGAACATGACCTCAAAAATTTGTGATATCGTGATATCATATATTGTGTTTATTTGTATGTTTGTTTACATATATAACAGTGCACAGCAGTTTAGCCAGTCATGCTTTTATAACTGTGACTCCATACACACAGTGTGGACTAAAGAAGGTGAAAAAATAAGTATACAATTCAAACTAATAACAATAAATGATTAATTCAAGTTTTGTTGTCTTTAAAAAGTGTATAATTGCTTTTTTATACTGTTCTGTTATCATTACTTTAGTGGCATTTAATAAGCGCCATGTACCCCTAACACTATCCCCCTATCCCTCCAGACTAATAATAATTGGTACAACCTACTGCTAAACATGCACACGCAAAACAGAGGGGTAGGACCAAGAGGTGTAATGGGATTGGGCCAGCAACTGGTCCTCAGTCTGCAGAAGGGGAGCTAAAACTCAAAATGTAAAAACGCAAAATATAGGGAGTGAAAACAGGGATGCACTCTATGCTAAAAGAATAGTGTAGACGAGGAGCTTTTACCATCTATACTCTCCTTCATTCACTAACCTTCCTGCATAATGACTGCATGTAAACTGTATGTAAAGGCATAAACATTTAGAGCTTTAAATGGAAGTTGGTGTACATCACTTCCTCTTGGCTATATGTTGTCCAGGTGGAAGTGATGTATTCATGTTGGTCACGTATGCATTGATCTCTTCTTTCTGTGCTGATTTAAAGCAGACACAGAAGAACAGGGACATTAACGGAGTGTGATTATATGATTCCTGATTATAGTTGTCTTGAGACTCACCATGGTTTATAATTACAGCTTAGGACATTATAGGTCTGAGCCTGGCAGCTAGTGTCTGGTTACTGTCTGGTGTGTCTGGATCAGTCATGGCCAGTTAAGCTGCTTACCTGTGAGGGAAAACTTAATTTTAATTAATTAATAAGAAGAAAAATAAATAAATAAATAAAATAAAAAACAAAATAAACTGTTAAAAGCCTACAGTTAAAATCCCAGACAGAAGAAATAAATACTGTACAATGCATAAAATAAAGATACATTATGCTGTTTTCCTATTTGATGTCTAAAGCAAGTAGCAAAAGGGTAGCACACCCCCTCAACGCTGCATGAAAGTTAGATAAACAAATTACATTTGGCTTTAAAATAGGCCCAGAATAAATGAGATAAACAATAATGTTGTGGAATATTTCACAGGCTCCTTCGATGTGCCTGAGAATGAGCATGTGAGGTGAGGGCTGATGATATATATCGTCTCTGGCTCCAGGTATTTAATCAGTCTGGCTAACGAGATGAATTGAGCAGGAGAACTGATTGGCTGTGACATTTACGAGTCCCCTGAGAGGGAGAGAGAGGCAATGAGAGAGTGAAAGAAAGAGAGAGAATGACCCCTGTATTCATTTCAGCCTGGTCTGAAATCGAGTGATAAAACCAGGGTTGTGCTATTTTAATCATCTGAGAAAACACAATATCATTCAAAGACGCACGACTGCCCTGTTTCATGCCATCGTCTATTAGTCATACTCTCTTCCTGAGGGAACAGACAATATTGGGCGCGTTAGTTTTTCTGAGAAACGGCCGTAGATCCCCATAATGGTCTCATCAGAAATACTGTTGAGGCTTTTGTGGCTCCTTGAATCATTACCTCTGCCAGGTTACCCAATCAAGACACGTTCTTTTATCAGAAACTCACAGTTGCTGTGCACCCTCTCAAAAACGTGACAACCTTGTTGTGAAAAACGTCCTGTTACATACGAATCAATACGGACAAAATCTGTAATCTTCCCATCATCAAACTCCGCAGGAAGCAACCTCGATGGCTGAACCTCTCTCTCCTCTCCACGTAGAGCTGCTGGAAAGGCTACAGTGTTATTGGTAAACTCTGCTCAAAGTGGCCCCTCGTGTCCCCATTTTAAAACTGTGAACTCTGTATCATTTTCCTGGGAGGTGCCATGTCCCTCTGGCTTAGCTTGGGAAGTGCATCATGTCCGGGAGGGAAACGTTAACACCGCAGTTATAGTCATTTTTGTGAATGGTGATTAACGAATGTTAATGTTTGTTATCGACTGCAGTTTTAAGGTTAACAAAGGGCTGTTACAGAAGGGCTGCTTAGATCACTGAATAAACTCAAATAACCCAACTTTTCAATTACAATAATCTAATATTCTAATTAAATACATTACATTGAGTTACACTATATATATATATATATATATATATATATATATATATATATATATATATATATATATATATATATATATATATATATATATTTCATAATTATTCTATTATCTATCATTATGTATAACTTCCATATCTTTACATTTAAGCACTTTAAGTATTTCAGTTTCTTTCTTTCTTTTTTCCTAATCTTTATTTTTCTAATCTTTATATATTTTTTAAACATCTTTATTTGATGTCTTTATTTCTTTCCTTTCTCTGTCATTATTATATTTAAGTTTTGTGAATCATTGCTGATGAACATAATTGGGAAATAATATATGGAATCTGGAAGGTTTTGCTTAAAACAATCATACTCTGAGAAATCTGATAAGTGTAATCAGAGCTGACCAGTAATCTAATCAAATATGTGAGAGCTTAAGAGAGCTGTGAGACTGTGAGGGGAGCAGTTTGCAGCGGAACAAATCTACCCGCCAGTTTCTGCATCTGTTTCCTTCACAATCAGTGCATAATTACAGGGGTGAGGGTGGGGGGAAGCAGTAATCATATGCTCTGTTTTTCTATATATGTGCATGTAAGTGTAAGAGAGCGAGAGAGTGAGAGAGAGAAAGAAAGGAAAAGGGTGAGAGAGAGAGTGGGTGAAGTTCCTGCTGGTTGTTTACTGCTGTGAGAGACAAGCCTTTATATTCTTTAATCAGAGGAGGTTTTATATAAAATAAAAAAGGCCTAAACCAACAGTATTTTATAAACAACACTTCAATAAAACAATGGCTCACATAACATAAAAGGTACCTTTCAAAAAGAAGCTTGAGTGGAGGTATTAATTTCACCCATTTCCACCTGCTTTCTTGGTATTGAATAAATCACTAAACCCTTAAAATTCAGAAATGTGGCCAGTGACCAACAAAACACAATAACACACTGACAGATTTAAATGATTAAAAAAAAGGAACTGAAATAAATGAGCTTGAGTAAAGTCATTTGCAAAGTATTTTGACAATATTTAAAATATTTCAAAGAGTTCAAGAATGTGGAACAAATAATAATATAAAACTTTCTGCTCTGGAGGCTTCACTTTCTGCCGCTTTGGGAATGCTGCATTGTTCCCTCCCTCATGTTGTACATGCACAGACTCACGGAAATCGAGTGCTTTTAAGGATGCATTCTTGAAATATCTCTCAACGTAGGCTCCATTTTTAGGTTGTATATGAAGAGTATTTTTTTTTTGGAACAGAATTATATGACCAGAAAATTTTCAACAGGAAACATCATCAAATATTTCAATACCACAGATAAAGCTCTAAACTCCAGTTATAAGCTTTTGAATGCAGCTCTGGTTGTTAATTCAGCATCTTCACCAATGGGTTCAGATAGATAGATAGATGGATAGATGGATAGATGGATAGATGGATAGATGGATGGATGGATGGATGGATGGATGGATGGATGGATGGATGGATGGATGGATGGATGGATGGATGGACAGACAGACACTTTATAAGTAGATAAAAACGATTTTTAATTAGAGTGTTCAGCACCATTTACCCCCCTTCATTCAGGACTCTCTCATGGACTCAATCTAATGGTTTACAGTCATTTTCTAATAAATGGGGTAAATAGGAAGTGAGCAGGTTCTGCATAAACTGACTCTGCTATGATGTAGCAGTAAAGGAATTATGCATATTTAGACAAGATTCTGGGGCAGAAAGGCCAGTCATGTCTGAATTGGAGTAATATAGTAAAGTAGCTTTCTGATTTTTTTTAGGAAAAATGCTAACAGCTAATTACAACACAAACAGCTAAACCCTCGTATCTAACTGCAAGCTGTGCATACCTTGGTAATGTCAGGACATATTTTATTGTTTTTGTTGTGGATACAGAGACATTTATTAATACACTGCTTTCTAAATGAGATGTGGCCAACAAGGCATAATTTCTTCTCAAGTCAGCATTTCTTGCATTTCAGACACAGGGCTAGGCTTTAGAACTCTGCTAAAGATGCCACCACTAATAAACCACCTGCAGCTGCTAAGAGAGCACACTAGACCTAAAAAAAACCCCTCCCTTTTCTACTGCAGGAAAGTACTGCTTTCTGCTACTCTAATAGTAGTGTATTACTAAGCAAACAAACACTTACTGTCCAGACAAGGAGCTGCTCTCGATTTTGTGCATTTATTTGAAACTCTTTTATCTGTTAACATCCTCAATCAGGGCATAACCATTACTGTGTTCATATTTTTATATTATTACTTGTAGACATACATTATATATGCTTAAATTCTTAAAATAAACATTGTAAAATCATTCCTTCAACATCTGCATTGCTGAGAAGTAGTCTCTAAGCGTTTATGTTACATTAAGCATTATAAGAAAAAGCATTACATTATTTTGGAGTATGGATTGGTGAAGGGTCCCAAAAATAAATGTTATTATCAACCATTTGCTATTAATTTTACACATTAAATGTATGCCTTCCACACTTCCACACTAAATAAGGATTGCATGAGTGCCCTACATTGAGAAACATTTTCTCTTGCTAAATGAAATGGACTCTTGCTTAATCTCAATGCAAAATAAGCCCAGTAAACTGTGAGCAATGTAATGACTTTGCTTTGTGTTAAACTAATGAGGCAGTGTATTCTGTATTGCAGTAGTCAAAGTGAGTGTGATTAATAGGCAATGTATGGACAAGCTACACTGTGTGCGTGTCTGGGGAGTACGTATTATTCACACACATTACCGAGGATCATTTATCATTGTCTGCTATCAGCACATTAGACTCATCACTATGAGGAGCTGATTGCTATTTAATACATTTCACTGGTTACTGACTACAGTGGCTCTTTACTTTATACATTATACATAATCTATATAGTAACTCATTGCTGAGTGTACTGGTTGCATACATTAAACATTTATTTTAGCTGCTTTTTTGCAACTGATGCAATTAATATTATTGTAATATATTAAGGTCTTAATTTGCTTCAATGTTTTTAAATGAAAAATAATATGCAATCATAGACGAGTCAGTCTCAGTTAGTAAATGTGTGTTGTTGGTTCTCACTAACTGATATAAGTGAATGTACAGTTTCATGTAGAAAACAGTGACTTGAGAAAAACAACATTCTGCTGCAGAGTGATTCACACACTGAATGCAGTAAATGAGTCTAAGGTCTGTTTTTTCTTTTAAAAAATATAATTACAGCTTATCCCTGATTAGCTCTAAAACTCATTTGCAGTGTTTCCTTAAATTGCACTACAAACCTCACTTGCCGTCATCATCAATAACATTATCAGTGGTTTACATTTTGGATTATTTTGGATATACAAAGCTATGGACAGGATGAAGGAAATTTGGGATAGATAAAGAATGATGGATCAATTTAAGAGATTAAAGTGTTTTAATGTGCTAAAAACAACATGTTCTTTGTTATAAAAGTTTTTTTTTTTCGCAATTTACTCTACAAACCTCGCTCACTGTTGTCAGTTTACATTTTGGAGAATTCTAGATTCAAATTAAATCCATGTTTTTTTTTTTATATAATTTATTTCTGATTTTTACCCATTTTTCCCCCAATTTGTCTATTCAATTGTCCCACCCCTTTGTCTGAGCAGCTAGCGCGCTCGGAGGAAAGCACAGCGGCTGTGTTTTGATACAACCGCTAAATGGCGCCTCATACCGCCCGGCGCCACCTTTGAGTGTGAATGGGAGAGAGCTCCATCTACCCACGCGGAGGGAGCAAGGTCAAATGTGCTCCCTCTGAGCGCCGGCAGCTGATGGCAAAGCTGCATGAGCGGGGGGTTTGAACCTGTGACCTCATGCTCATAGTGGCAATTAAATTCATGGTTGGATGGGTGGGTGGATGGATGGACAGAAGAACTATGGATAAATGGTTGAACAGATAAATGGTAAATAAATGGATAAATGAATGGATGGAAAGCTGAATAAAAGACAGTTGGATAGATGAGAGAATGGTGAATGAATTTGACAGATAAAAGGATTAAAGTGTTAACTTTTTTCATTTAGTTAAAACACCATTATTTCTCTTAATACATTTTTTTTATTTTTTATTTTTTCTCCTCATTTAAAATGTTTATTTAGACAAAGTATTATGAAACCTGCATATGTATTCCTTTATGGTTTTAAGGACTCCTAAAGAACACTTTGAGAAGCTGCCTGTCCACTTTCTACTCCACTTAATTATTCCATATTAATAAGAGATATCCACCCCAAATTCTTACATATTAATATAGACGTAAACACTAGACAACTGTAATGAAACTTGAGGAAAGGTGGGGGACACAAACTAGTTTGAGTATTCAGCAAAACATTGATTTTAAAATGAAGTTTATGATTTTTTTTATTATATTTTGAAAGTTGCAGCATTACTTTTGATACATATTTTCTATTACAATTAAAATTATAATTTTCAGTAAGGTTTCTTATCAATCATAAACCTTTCGCATGTGATTACTGAATAGAAATTATCTTGATATAGGTGTGTAATATCTGGCAGAAAAAAATGCCTGTTAAGGGGTTAATTCTGCTTTTGTTAGAGTAATTGACTCTACTGCAGATGGGAAGCTTTCTACTAGATTTTGAAGCACTGCTGTGAGGATTTGATTGCATTGTGAGATTAGAATGTTGAATGGTCTGCACTCCACTTTAACCTGAACATAACTCATACAGTGGTCCTGTAATCCTTAGAGAGTAGACAAAATGTGGTTGTTCATTTGCATGTCAGAAACTGGTGGAACTTAAATTAGCTAAATGCATTCAGTAGAAGATATTCAAAAGCATTTGGATTTATTATGTAAAGATTGTTTTCTGAAAGTGGTGATACAGTATGTTAGTAGTATTTAGCTAAGTAGAGCTTAATGATCCTACAGATCACTGTGCATTATAGTAAGAGTCTACACAGATCCTACTGTTTTCCTATTAGAACTATGAGGTATATCTACTAAACATGTAGAGACCCCCTATGATATTGATTAGTGGGGTAGTGTACAAATGTGAAGATCTCTCAGTTTCAGCTGAATCAGCAGCTACAGACAACAGACCCTCTTTCAATGGTTTGTATTGATTAGGTCATGACCATTTACACTCTTCAGTATCCATCATTTCTCTTTACACTAATTTTTCACAGGCTGGACGGTGGTTTGGAAGCCAAGTGTGTTTTCCATGTGAGCAGATTTTCCATCTCCTCATGTCTCAGCTCCAGTGCAATCACCAGGTCAAATTACAATGGTTTTAGTGGTCTGGACACTTTTTAATAGGTAACATATGCTTTTGCTTTCCCACATATTATTTAAAGCAGCATTATAGGAAAAGTGGAATTGCTTGCTCCTGAGCTTCTCCTACAGTCAGGTAATTTTCACTGTGAGCCACCCCTAACGTTTCCTCTTTATTTACAGAACTGAACATGATTCTGTTCTGTTTTAATGAAATGAGAACATTTCAGTATAAACTTTATCAAACATTTTGCACAATATACTACATCTACTGGTGAGCGATTTGGCCCTAAAATAACATCACCATATTTTATGGTATTTTTGCGATAATGATATTCTTGGCAAAATGACAAAACAATAAAAAATAAAAATATAATTTAAGAATACACTACTGCAGCAAAATGAAAATAAAATGTATTATTGCAAAAATAACGCACTCCAAATATCTCCAAATATCTAGGACTAAAGTAAAATAAATGATACTGCACAGAAATAATCTAATAATGGGAACTGGGAACCGTGTGAATTTTTCTTTTGCTAAAAACAGCAAAAAATTAGTACCCTGGTGTGATAATTAGGGGTGGATGATATGGCATGATCAAAAAGTTTCAAAAAGTTTGGCGTACGATATGATATGGCACACCCCTAGCGTCGTCACATCTGGCTCTGAACAGTAACATTATCGTACGTCTGTCTGCACTGTTTAACAGAGCACTTGTCTTCCACATCTGCATTCAGATGGCGGACGAGTTTTAAAAAAAGCAGAATAAAATAATAACGGCTACTGAGCTTCAATCTGGAGGAGAAAAAAGGTATCATGTTCCTCACTCAGTCAAACATTTTGGTATATTAACATTAAACTACTTATCAACACACTCTGCTGACTGTCCTCACTGATAATAATCTGAATTAATGCTAAATAAATTAATGCTGATCTTGAGTTTAGTGTTTTTAATAACGGTTTTATTTTTTATTTAATTTTAAACTGAACCTGAGCAAACACTGGAAGCAGAGCTTTTCATCTGGAGATGAACAGTTTAATCCTGATGGAACATAAACTCTGGTGAGAGTTTAATTTAATTATCGGTTTATGTAGAAATGGGTAGTAGCCTCAGAGGTGTATTAGAACCGATTAACCCTGCTATTAATGCTTTAAAAGGTCTATTGCTTCATATAAACCCATATATTTTGAAAGCACTTTCTATTTGTGAGCACATTCTAGTATATAATAAACCTGGAACATATTTTTAAGTGGAAGTATTTTCAATTTTCTCTGGTAGTTCACTGTACTGCAACAAAACTGATAAAAGAGGCAGTGGTGTAAATTCTTTAAAATATCCACTATAAGTTTAGTCTTTGTCCTCTCCATAAGGCAGTGGTTGGGTTTCACTTAAAACTGTTGGTTATGATTTCCAGTACTGTCTGTTTCCATAAACTTTTAAAAGACAGACGCTCTGTCTTTATTTGTATGCATATTTAATGCTGAGTATAAATAAGCCTTAAAGGGCAAGCAGTACACAGGCTTTTTACAACCTGACAGATACAGAAACTTACTAAAACTCACTAAAAATAAAAGAAGAAACATGTGAACTAATGTAAAAGAGTAACATTTCTGGATTTTCACCTTAATAAAGTTATGATTTTTATTTCCTATTTATTTCTGCTATTTTAAAGTGAAATGCTATGGCAAAATTATTTTCAGTAACTTACCCATTTAGTTGAATGGAGAAGAAGCTGAAACACAGTCCAGTAGAATGTCTTTGTTGTCTATATCTGCAGCTGAAAGAAAAATGTAGTTACATAATGGCACAGACACCACGACTGCACACTCAACAAAGGATTATTCAAGTGTTCAGAAAAAAAGAACCATTTAAAAATTGTGCCCATTTTTCATAACTCGGATCAATAGCAGTACTTAGGTCAGCGCAACTTCCCTCCACAAAAAAAGTGCGGCTCTGGATTTATGAATAAGGCTGATGAATATGCAAATTGATTTAATTACATTCTTCATAAGCTTTATGGACACTTCTTTATTCGTGGGCACCGTGGGAGCTGCTGCATGAAGGAGATATAGTGACAAAGCTTTGCAGATTTAATGCAGCTTTGCTTTGAGACGAAGGTTATCCAGCGGTCCGTTTTTGACTGATCACCTTGTCCGTATTAAAATGCATCCTGCCTTGTTCAGTGGCTAAAGGCTATTAAAATAAACACTCGACTGGAGGTCTGTTCCACTGACTGATTATATGTACACAGAGTGATCTGTAGTCAGGTCCACTCATTCAAATGCACAGCTGTCAGCTGACTGCAGTCTCACCGGGAAAACAAAATGAACAGAACTGATTTCTTTATGTGATATTTAGCCCGAATCTCACCTCCTGTAAATGTGCACAGAAGCACAGATATATAAATATATATTTGTTTCTTAGATCAGCACATGCACGGAGCAGAGTATGTTCGTTCAAAGGCAGGCAGGGATTTTTAAATCAATTTCACGGATGTTTAAGAAAGAACGCCGCGCGTTCTGCCTTGTTGGCGGTGTGGGAATTGGGGAATGTGAGACTGAATCGTATTCACTGAGCTGTGTTTTAATCACCGAAGCTGTTTAGCCCACATAATCCTTCCAATAGCAGAGACAGTCTTTTTAACTGCTTAAATAACCATATCAATGCAGGACTACTGAAAAAAAAGATCATTATGAGAGACTTATAGAGTTGTGAATGGAAAATTCTATTTCCACATTCATAATGAATACAGCAACTGTCCCATTCATCCCGCAAGTAAAAGAGCAAAACAAAAATTGAGCCACTGCTTGCTGGGGTCCATGCAGCAAATATGGTACATAAACACTTAAAAGTTCACTTTTAAAGTACACTTTATTTCAGGTGAGGCAATGGTTCAATATAGAAGCTAAAATGGTTCTTTAGCTGGTTAAATGGTTCTTCATAAATATGATGAAAACCTTTAGTAGATTAATTATAAATAATATCCTATACACTTTCTATTAAATAGACCACAGAATACACTTAAGATTTTTTTTTATTTGATTTAGTAAAGGTAAGCGATGCTCAGATATGATTTTACAAACCTTTTTACAACCCCATTATTGTGTCTTAGAATGAAACAGTGATTTGCTTTGTGTATTGTTTCCTATTGTTAATGGTGGAATGAAGGGGGGTTTAAAAAAATCACATTCTGAATCTGAACATTTAAGAGTCATTTGAGATCACTGGTTCATTAGTGTAAATTCACAGTAGCATCTTAAATAATCTTAAATAATTTTGGAATTAAAAGGATTCTGTGATGTTCATATAAAATTCATATAAAAAAATAATAATAGGCCATCGAAATCTGAGGCTGGACATCTGAGGCAGTGCCAAATATGGGCATTAGCAGCATGGCACTGGCTACAAAATAATGATACAACTTCAGTGGTCTATGGGTATATAAACACAAAACTAGTTTTTGATTATTCTTATTGCCTGTTTAACATTACTCCAATAGATTACAGCAACCATGTAACATTGCATTACCTAGCATAGCATAGCATACTGTACACAGTCTTCCATTCTAGGGCACCTTTAAACACCAAAACAGCTCCACTAGTGTCACAACTGAAAAAAAAGACCCTTTCAGTACAATACAGATACTCTTTTGCTTGGGAAAATAGGACTACCAAGAAACTGGATGTCTCCACTTGTTCAGAACAAAACAAATCGATGATCATGACAATAAAATTGCCTTCTTTCTGTATTACACTTCCTGTTTATTTAAACTGTATCTAAAAGCTCTGCTTCTCTTTGAGTGTGTTGACAAGTCTTTGCACGAGTTCCTGGTCTGTTATTATCTTGGTTGGCTCACCCTCCTCTCTTTTATCCATGCGTTACATGCAAAATCAGTATCTATTGTTTAACGGATCATTTCTCTTCAATGCCTCGGTTGATTTCTTCCACTCAAAGTCTGTCTAAAACCCCCTTTTTTCTCCAAACAATTTAAAGTCCAGCCCATTTAATTGGAATCACTATTCAAGCGATGTGTCCTGTGTGTTGCACAGTGTACAATGTATACTAATATTTACCAGCATAGAGAGTGTTACAGTGCTTTTAAAGAATAGCTATTATTAAAAGTTTGCCTGCAAGGTCTGTTTGTACAGACAGATATCTAGGCAATCTTAAGAAATCCCTCTGAATCAGTTCAATTCAAGCAGAAGTACAAGTATACAGCAGCCAAGGTCCAGTCTCTGATGTAATGAGTCAAGTAGAGGTTTATAGGCCACCCAAATAATTATTATATCATCATATTAATGCTAGAATAAGTTATAAAACAGTGCCATTATGCTTTAATAATGCTGCAGTTCAGACCTGAAGGCACACAACCTCAATGTCAAACTTTCTTTGGACAATCAAACCAACTTGTGTTGGTGTGAAGGGGACAAATAAACTCATTAACAAATATCACATTTTTACCAGTATAGTGAATGTTTGGTTTTCCATGCTAGTGGTGCAAATGACAGTATTTTAGTAGTTTTTAGAACAGCTGAGAGGATACACTCAAATTTCTGCATAAAAAAAAATAACATTTATTAACAAATAGTATTAAATACTTTGTTACCTAACTTGCATTGGAAATTTGGTTATCTACACTTTACTAGAGTAATTATTTTCATTTCAGACACCTTGATAAGTAAGTTATTATTTTATACATACATACATACATCAGTGGCGTGCAGTGAATATAGTGGGTACCCCTTCTGCAACCACTCCCCATACCCTCCACCCCGCCGCCGGCCGACCGACACATAGATAAATATTACAATAACTTCATATTCTCTCTCTTGGCTTAGCTATATTAACTTAATACATATCATCAGCCCACAAATACAGCTAGAATTGACAAAAGTGTACAACAGACCCAACAATAAATGCTTAATTTGCCTACAAGTACAACCGTTCAACAAAGATCACTCATTTGTATGTCTACAGTACGCCAGGGCAGCCAAAACATTAGGTACACACAAAAACTCACCAGTCTGGCCTATTATTGTGAATTAGTTTCACATTGAAGGGCAACCAAGGCTTTTTAATATGATGTGACACAATATCTGTCTCTTTGCAGCCGCAATTCCATGATAGTTCGCTAAGCCATTTTAAAAAGCTTTGATTGGTTAGAACAGCTGTCAGTCCTGTAGCAACTAAAAAAAAACAGACTAATTATTTGAATTAGTTGCTGCTTTTTTATTTTAGTTAATTTATAAAATAAATTCTTACACTTACAATAGCTAAGATATATATTTCCTGATTAAAAATGATGTAAAACAGATTATAAGCACAACTACAACATACCTGCACATACACACAGACAATCCCTTTGGTGATTATTATGCTTAGGAAACTGCATATGCTTCTCTAAGAGTAAAAAACACAAGAAAACATGGGACATTATTGATACATTTTCAGGCTCACACTACAACCTGAAGATTACAATTGGCGCCAAAACTGCTGCAGCCCAACGCTGGAAACCGAACCGGGCCAGAAATAATTCTATACGCACCAATATCCGCTAAAAATACACAGAGGGGTGACTAAAACTGATATGAAAACAATTATTTCAATTAGCTTGTCAAAAAAGTACATTAATCCTTTTACAACGCTGCTTATTCAGGAAGCTTCACTGCTCTGCTTACCTCCCGCATTTTACGCACCTATACACCACTGGAGCTACGAGTGCTGCAGAGGGACAAATACAAAAGTAAGTGCGGTTGCATTGTTGCATTAAACATACAAAACTACGAAATACATTTTTAAAGCCCATTTATGAACCTTCAACACAACAGTTCTATTTGTTTTGTCCGATTTTAAGCTATTTTTAACTGTAAGAATTTATTACGCAAAGAATATTATTTTATATAATGATTGTCACGTTTCTGTAGTCTTTTTAAATCCTACTAAAATAATACAAAAAAAAAGAAAAAAAAAAGTGGTGGGATTCAAATCAAATTGAAAAGCTTCAAAGTACAAATCAATCACTGCTAGGCTGTATATGTTTATATATGTATGCTTTATGCATTTATTGTCTAGCTAAAATTCCTTTACACTAGAGCCAGTGCAGCAGAATTGGCCCATATCAGACTCACTGCCCGAACCGACTCTAATGAATCAAAGTTGAACCCGACGTATGGTTAAATGAATCGGTTCGCTGAACTGAATCAATGCGAGAGCCGAGTTTGAATCTTCTGCCTCAAAGCATGAATGGAAGTGACGTCGGAGTAGGATGTGCCGGTAAAAGTGCGCGCGGGTTTTTTCTCTGGCCGTGCAGCTCAGCTGTTAGCAGCAGGACTGTGTTTACCTTCAGGAAAGAGCTCAGAAAAACCGACTGATTCATTTTCGCTCGGTTAATCATGTCTAACTCAAATGAGGCGGATTTACCGCCGAACCTGGCGTGCCTGAAAGTAAGTTCTGCTAATAAACGCTTTGATAAGTCACTTATTTTGGCTGTGAAGCCCGCATTAGGTTAGCTGGCTAACGTTAGCTAAGTTAAACTGACAGTGGGATTGTCAGTAAGTTTAGCTACATATAGTGCTGAATTCAGGCTGTGTGATCTGTGTGACCATAGCTGAATTAACTATAAAGACCAGTGGCCAGTGGGATTTATACTTTTGCCAGTATTGAAGACTAGTTAGCTAGCTAGTAAGCTGGGGGTTTATCTGGTTAGCTAGCTAGGTTAGTTGGGTCGGATCTTACGCTGCCCTTTGTTAGCTCCTGTGTGTATCGTTTGTTTATCGTAAGGTTAGCGTTACCTGTCACTTGCCTGATGCTCTGAAGAGACATTTGGCATTAACTTAGCTGCTAATTAGTTAGTTAGCTAGGTTAGCTAATTACGTAGGCTTACTGACACTGCGTCTCGCTAAAGACTCACTAAATCAAAAAACGTTTAAAAATCTACTCTTATTATTTGGCTTTTGAGTGTGATCACGAATAAGGTGGCTTTAGTATTCTGTTTGGATGTGTTGTATTTCCTCTATTAGCATAATGCAGAAAAATGATAAATCCTGCAATTTACATATGGGGTTACACACACGCATACATACACTCTCCCCTATACTCTACTTTTTTCACTAACCCACTATTACCTACGACACTAGTACGGTAACCTCCTTCACTTAACAACAAGGTTGATGTGGTCATTTATGTGTTTATGATCCAATCAGTAGGGGTGGGCGATATGGCTCTAAAATAATATCACAATATTTCATGGTATTTTCACAATATCGATACATTTGGCGATATGACAAAACACTGAATTAGAAAAATTATTTAGAATTTTATTTTTGCATGCAATATGATATGGCTAACTGAGAAAAAGAAAAAAGAATTTTATCAGATTTGTAACAGAAGTCAATGATGCAGAATGTCATGATACTAGTGATGCACTCCTAATATCTCCATATATCCAGGATTAAAGTAAGATAAATGATACTGAAAAGATATAATCTGTCTCTAGTAGATATATAATGGGAAATGAGAACAGTGTGAATTTTTCGTTTGCTAAAAACTACAAAAAAAGTAGTTCTCTGATGTGATAATTAGGGGTGGGTGATATGGCGCGATATTTCAGGGGATAATATCGTTCACGGTATTCAAAATTTTTGGCGCAATTATCACGCACGCTACGATATGGCACACCCCTACCAATCAGCAACAATTATTCCAACCCTGAAGGCCAGACCCCTAACAGGTTGCTGAGGCTATTTATGTTTAGATCAGCAACATTTAACCCAAACCTGAAGAACAGACACCAAACAGCTAGTTTGCTGTGGTCATTTTTGAGTTTATGATCCAATCAGCAACATTTAAACCAAACCTGAAGACAAGACACCGAACAACTAGCTTGATGTGGCTGTTTAGGCTTTGATTGGCAACGTTTTACTCAAATACGAAGATCTGACACGTAACAGCTAGGTTACTGTGGCTGTTTATGATTCGATCAGCAACATTTAATCCAAACCTGAAGATCAGACACCGAACTGCTAACTTAGGTTACTGTGGCTGTTTATGATCCGATCAGCAACATTTAATCCAAACCTGAAGATCAGACACCGAACAGCTAGATTGCTGTGGCCGTTTATGATCAGATCAGCAACATTTAACCCAAACCTGAAGACCGGACACCTAACCGTTAGTTTGCTGTTGCCGTTTACAATCAGATCAGCAACATTTAATCCAAACCTGAAGTCCAGACACCGAACAGCTAGGTTGCTGTGGCTGATTATTTGATCAGCAACATATGACACAAACATGAAATACCTAACCATCCCATCACAAATCACAAAAACACTCATCATCCACTATGCCACAAGCCCTTTATAGGGGTCATCAAGTAGGCACCTCTCTTTATCAGCATTGAGTTTTGGCATCCCAGACTCGCTCCACTCCAAGCTCGCTACAAATAGGACATAACGAGATTTTAAACACAACCTTTACTATTTTGTTTGGACGTGTTGTATTTCATTAGATTTTAATTTTTTATTTTTGGTTTAAATTGCTTTATTGTAAGGCACTATGTGGCTCTGTCTTATAAAAGTGCTTTATAAATAAATTATATTTACCTAGCTCAATGACTTACAGTGATTATATGTAAGCTACCTAGCGTTAACTCGTTTTCATTATTTGCTTTGACAGCCTATAGACACCCTTCTTCGATGTCCCATTTGCTTTGACTTCTTGAACATATCCATGATGTCGCAGTGTTCACATAACTGTAAGTATTTTTTGTTGTTTTTGGTAATATGTATGTTGTATTAAGAGAAGTAACAGTTAACTATGTTTGGAAAAAAAAAAAAACTTTTTATTACGGTACCTAATAAGCTCTTCAGCATTGTCACTGTCATGTGTGCTTTTGCATTCATTCGCCTCATATTATCTTATTGTCACAAAATATGTAGCTAATTAACATCAAAACACATGAGTAAATAATGGATGTTTGTGTTGGGTCTCTTTGCAGTTTGTTCGCTGTGTATACGGAAGTTTTTATCTTACAAATTATTGTGTCCAGTCTGCAACACAGTAAGTCTAACGTTTATTGTGCGTTTTACATCATTGGCTAATGCACGTGTTGTTTGGTAATACACTCATCACTAACTTTAAATATAATGGCAATATTGAACTGTAAGATTTTTTTTTTTAAGTGTGCACTAAAGCTCTACAGGAACACACATGGGATTTTTTTTTGTATACAGAAAGTGTTAAACACACCAGAATATGTTTTAAAATGTAGATTCTTCTAAGTACCACATTTAGCTTTGAGGACAGATTTGCTTACATGAGGGGGGGTCACCTGGAATAGTTTTCTCAGCCTCTTGAAGGAGTTTCTAAAGGTGCTGAACAAAAGTTGCTGCTTTCCTTTACGCTGTGACGCTCCACCCAATCCCAAATCACCCAGGTTCAGGTCAGGGGATTGGGGAGGACAAACACTTATGTTTCCTACATAATTCCATTTGTTTCCCTTAATTGACCTCATTGAAGCTGGCCCCCATATCATCAGAAACAAATTATTTTTTTTCCCATTTGTGCTGGTTTGTGCAGCAAAAATTAGCGTTTGTACTGTAATTAGGTAAAATTATTTAGCACCTGGTTCCGGACCATCTGAACAAATTTCCTCTCTGCTGATGATGATTGTTTGGATCATTTTTTGCTATACTTTTTCATGTAGATAAAATGATAACTAACAGAAATTTAATTGACAATTGAATTTGTGTTTAATTGTGTATGTATGTTTTTTTTATTCTGATTATTTTAAAGATGTATATTGTGCATTAGTTCAGAAATCCTAATATTGTATGACATTCATGTTGATAATGAGTGTATGTAAACTTCTGACCAAACTATATATTGTAAAATATGGATTTTATAATGATGCAATGACATCTACTCTCATTTCAGCCAATGACAGAGCAAGATCTGAGGAATAATCGGATTTTGGATGAAGTTGTCCAAAGTTTTCTGTCTGCAAGGTAACTATGATATTTGTAATAGAAAGAAACAGTAGATATGTAACTTTAGTTGTCATTATGTGAAGAAGTAAAGTCTCAAAAAAGTGTCAGTTCTTGCTTTATAATTTAAATGTGACTATATTAAAAATCTGTGATAAAGTCAGTTGTAAAGTAGTTATTGTATTTAATTAACAATTAAACAATTTAAAATGCTTTTCTTTGCTATTTGGGATATCTTTGTTAGTTTTAATAAATGACTCAGCAATATGTAGTTGAGTGGTTTACTGTAGAGCAGAGGTTACGGAACCATATCCAGAAAGGTCCCTTTTCGTGTCATTCTTTTTAGTAGCCTCGAGATGTTTCAGTGGAGACAGGCTGTTATAAGCAAGCATGATAGATTGATCTGCCAATAAATCCAAAAGGAGACAAAGGTTGTAAAACAAAGGTTATTCTGAGTTTGTGCCGATTGACATAAGCCTTTCAGGAGTCAAAGCAATTTATAGGATCATAGTTTAAATGAAATATTTTATTGAATCCTTTCCTTTTATTTGCTCGATCATGAGTGGCTTAACATTTTCTTCCAGTTGACCTAATATTTTTGTCTGCCATAGAATTGGGAATTTCCTTGTATAAAACACGGGGATTTGGTTTTCATTAAGTGCATCTGTTTCAGTCGTTTTCTTCACCTGCTTCAAGTGTGGTCACAAAGCTTTTAGACATGCTTCATTTCCAGCTTTGCAGAGTCTTACACTGAGACTAAAATTAAGCTCTGTCACAAACCTGTGGATTCACCTTTGTAATAAGAGGACTGTATCATAGATGTCTGGTTATGAAAGGTAATCTAGAAAGCAGAGTCTGCTGAGTAAAAATACCCAGAGTTCTTGGAAAAGGCTATAAAAGGTCCAGATTGTGTGTGATTGGAGAGATCAGTAGCTTTTAATCCACAGCATCATTAGTTTTTGAGTCAGTGTCACTGGCGGTCATCAATCTTCTCAGTGTATTGTCTGGTGGCTGAGGGCATAATTTAGTGGATAGTGGAATAAGAGGAGATGGCCATCGGGCGGCAGAGAGAGGGGGCTTATATGTCTGTGTTGCTCTGAGTTGCTTAATTTCCTGTTGTCTCACATTGGTGATGTGAAAGGCAAAGTGCTGCAGCATCAATAAGGGAGTTTATTTTTACAGGCTGTGATTGGATGTAATGTGTTTGTTTTTCTTTAAATAGGTTACAACATTAAATTAGTTAACTTTATTTTTTTTAAGACTGAGTTCAAAGGAAATCTGTAACTTAAATCTGTGATAAATTATCAGTATTGGATCAGTATTGGCTGATTGTCAGCCAAAAGATGTGATTGGAAGATATTTCTGTTTATTTATTCGATCATAAGAGCCAATTGGATTTTATTTGAAAGTTAAACTGATTCATTTGTAGAATGTGACTTTTAACCACTAACTGGACACCTCTCTATAAAGTGCATGTTTCACATATAGTAAGTAGCTATTAGCACAGCAATGCAGCAGGGCTAATAAATCAATATCTGCTCACTCTGTGCCTTTCACCTTCAGCCTCCTCTCTGTCTGAATGGGGAAAGTCCATTTGGAGACGTATACTTTGTGTTAAAGTAGAAGAAATTTTTGACAATTCAGGTTTTAAAAAAAATCCTGTGTTTTATTGGTGTAAAGGTAGCTGCTGTGCTCAAAATTATAAAGAAAGGAAAAAAAAATATAATAAGTTTTTGTTTGTTTGTTTTTTTAACCGCAGTGATCTTTTAGATTCGCATACATCAGCAAGCTCACCTCATTATGTACAGTTGGGGCCGAGGGGATTCGGGGAATTCAATTAAAGAACTGGCCTGTAGTATTGACTTCCACTCTGGTGCATCACTGGTTATGACCCATCTGCACTCTCTCTTCTCTCCTCTGTGTCTGAATGATCAATGAGCCCACAAACACTTCTAAATGCTGTCGCTGAGTCTTAGTTTGCCACCAGCTGTGAAAAGCTTTTTTTCCTTTTGCTTTTAAATCCTACTTTATTGAGCAGTAATTTTAAGGGATTATTATTATTATTATGTGCTGATTTTTAGAGTAGTTGTGATATCCTATTGAAAAGTGTTGAAAGTGTTTGAAAGTGTTGGCAAAGAGAAATAAATGTAATGATGTGCATGCACAAGATTATTGATAAAATGTTCTAATGCCTTTTATGCCATTTCATACTCAAATACATTCCTTGATGACAAAAAATGCTCCCTAGATTGCTGCAAACAATTGGCTTGCAGAGACTAGGGCTGCAACGATTAGAGGATATAATCGACAATGTCTATTTTAAAAAAATGTCGACTTCAAAGGTTCATTGTCGACTAGTCGTTAATTTGTAGAACTGCACAAAGTACTGGAGACACTCACACAGTTTACACTCAGCTTAAACTGCGTCTCCAAACGTGCCAAAACACAACAGTTTACATATTATTTCACTAAATATCAGTACTTTCCACATTTAATTGCCCTTTATTGTATTCTGGACATCTGAAGGGCATTAAAATCCCATAATCAGCCGTTTCTACTGTTTCAAAGCGCTAGAGAAAGGACACAGAGGACATGGCGAATTAATTGTTGACTAATCAGAGAAATAATCACCAGATTAGTCGAATACCAAATTTACCATTAGTTGCAGCCCTATAAGAGACTACATTTGGGTAGCATACCTCTTGGTGAGAGATGTCTGCTATACATGCCTTTATGATTCACTCTTGCCCTAGACCTCTTGCCTACTTGACAGATGTTAAGAGAGATTGCATCATTTGACTGAGAAAAGCAGGATGGTTGCCCACAATTTGGACAGTCAGCCCTTCAGACAGCTGTTGTTGCCTTGGTATAGTAAATGAGAAACCTGCACTGCTGTGACATAAAGCTGTATAGTCTTCAGCAGTAAATTCATCTAATTCAGCCATCTTTTACTGTCTATGGGCTAGCTAGCTGGCTGGCTAAAATATCCATTTGCTGGAGTGCTCTCCTCTTCTCCCTCAGAGCAGATGGGAGAGTAGAACACAGGATTCCTGCAGGTCTTTAAAAAGTCTTAAAATGTCTTAAATTAAAATTCTGGTAATTAAGCTCTTAAATTGTCATACTAACGCAAGCAGCGAGTTAGCTATGTTACCAAGAAGAGAACTAAGGTTAGCAGAGAGCTAGCTAACATTAACGGCAAGCTAGCTTTGTTACTAAGGAGAGAACTAAGGTTAGCAGAGAGCTAGCTAACAATAACAGCAAGCTAGCTTTGTTACTAAGGAGAGAACTAAGGTTAGCAGAGAGCTAGCTAACAATAACGGCAAGCTATCTTTGTTACTAAGGAGAGAACTAAGGTTAGCGGAGAGCTAGCTAACAATAACGGCAAGCTAGCTTTGTTACT
Organism: Astyanax mexicanus; assembly: GCF_023375975.1. Classification (NCBI taxonomy): domain Eukaryota; kingdom Metazoa; phylum Chordata; class Actinopteri; order Characiformes; family Acestrorhamphidae; genus Astyanax; species Astyanax mexicanus. Next base: position 15,605,058 of record NC_064412.1, on the reverse strand, counting down.
AAGGAGAGAACTAAGGTTAGCTGAGAGCTAGCTAACAATAACGGCAAGCTAGCTTTGTTACTAAGGAGAGAACTAAGGTTAGCTGAGAGCTAGCTAACAATAACGGCAAGCTAGCTTTGTTACTAAGGAGAGAACTAAGGTTAGGTGAGAGCTAGCTAACAATAACGGCAAGCTAGCTTTGTTACTAAGGAGAGAACTAAGGTTAGCAGAGAGCTAGCTAACAATAACGGCAAGCTATCTTTGTTACTAAGGTGAGAACTAAGGTTAGCGGAGAGCTAGCTAACACTAACGGCAAGCTAGCTTTGTTACTAAGGAGAGAACTAAGGTTAGCGGAGAGCTAGCTAACAATAACGGCAAGCTAGCTTTGTACTAAGGAGAGAACTAAGGTTAGCGGAGAGCTAGCTAACATTAACGGCAAGCTATCTTTGTTACTAAGGAGAGAACTAAGGTTAGCTGAGAGCTAGCTAACAATAACGGCAAGCTAGCTTTGTACTAAGGAGAGAACTAAGGTTAGCGGAGAGCTAGCTAACATTAACGGCAAGCTATCTTTGTTACTAAGGAGAGAACTAAGGTTAGCTGAGAGCTAGCTAACAATAACGGCAAGCTAGCTTTGTTACTAAGGAGAGAACTAAGGTTAGCAGAGAGCTAGCTAACAATAACGGCAAGCTATCTTTGTTACTAAGGAGAGAACTAAGGTTAGCGGAGAGCTAGCTAACACTAACGGCAAGCTAGCTTTGTTACTAAGGAGAGAACTAAGGTTAGCGGAGAGCTAGCTAACATAAACGGCAAGCTAGCTTTGTTACTAAGGAGAGAACTAAGGTTAGCGGAGAGCTAGCTAACATAAACGGCAAGCTAGCTTTGTTACTAAAGAGAGAACTAAGCTAACATTAGCGGTGAGCCTGCTATGTTACCAAGGGGAGAACCAAGGTTACAGTGATTTGAGTTGGAGGTCTGAATGACAGCAGTACAGAGTGGTCCGTGTTTCAGTCCAGTTTGAGGTGTTGAGGTGCTGCTCTGATAGTTTACGGTTTAGTAGAATGCGGGAGGCTCCGCTGATTTTGTTGAAGTGCTGTGATGTTCTCAGTTTTTAAATTGGCTGCAAATGAGAAGCAGAGGAGGAATGGGATATAAGGTCTGGAGATGGAGAAAAACAAACACTCAGAGAATGACAGCTCCTCATAAATGAAGAGATTTTGTTGTTCTGACGGACAAAAATTAATGCTCCTTCATGACTCCACTCAGAATTTCCCTATAAGCTGCTGCACTCAGACAGACTCAGAATATGGTGATTGAGGAGAAGCATAACGTAGCCATTTTTGGTTTTGTGTGTGAGTGTGAAATATAAAAAAGTGTTAAAACATTAGTCTTTAGACAGGTGTTTAAAAGAAACACCTCAAATCCAAAAGATGCACCACCTCAGTGGTGGCAGGTTTAGGCAGAAGACCCAGTGTTTCCTTTATAATTTTTTTGTACAGCAGTAGAAGACTCGCACTTTAAGCTGATACCTAAAGTAATCTGCTTTATAAAGTAGCTGAAAGATAGTAGCTGTACAGGGCTAGTAAAGTAATAACAGAGAAGGTAGCATTAGTATATGTTTGTTTACCAAATGACTGGCTGTCCTTTTCTGTGTAAAATTTGAAGGCTCATTTGATTCAATGTGGCATTTTGCTGTCTTGATCTTGCTTTAATATTATGCAGTGTGCAGTAATGTTTAATACACTTCAGAAGCAGTGGTGGCAATGGATTTGCAGATAGTCATTATGTAGTGTAGCCTCTAGCCTATGTATGAGTTGTAAACATGTAGATGTTTATTTTCTAACTAAACTTTCATTATTGATATAAGTGTGCTTTAGGGCTGCAACTAATGATTCTTTTGGTTGTCGACTATTCTGATGATTATTTATTCAATTAGTTGATTAGTCAACAATTATTTCTGCCATGTCCTCCATCTTTAAAAATTATAAAACAGCTGAAATTTAAGATTTAAGATTTTAGAGGCATTTAAATGTCTTGATGTTGTTTAAACATGGAAAGTACTGATATTTAGTGAGTAAATATGTAATATGTAATCAAGTTTGGATTACTAAAAATGGTATTGGGTAAGTAAAATCTGCTTTTGGTGAATATGTTACGAAAAATGAGAAGAGTGCAGGTTTTTCTTTTGTATTAATCAGTAAGAGTTGTAGTATTTTTATATAAATTTGCCTCATGTGACATTGCATGTCTTGCTATTTTATACCTTGCTTAATTGCTGTATATTCTTGTATACATGCCAAATATAGCAAAAAATGCAAACAAACACAAAACAGTCAAGAAAAGAGTTTTGCTGTGATTTTTATTTTATTTTAATTTATTTTTTTGTCTTTAAAATCTTCTGACAGGGCCTAGAATTGAATCCCAATATTAGATAGATTGTTCGGTGAAGCAAAAGGCAAGTTTATGACATATGTCCAAGAGTGTGTAATTTCAAAGTCTTAACTGTCTGTTCCTGCGCCAACCCTGCAGATTTATACCCTCTTCAAAAGCGTCCCGGGGCTTTTTCTTTTCCAGACATGACTCTGCATAAGCACTGACAGACGTGGCTGTGATTGCATCCCCATACTTTCCTCCTAATCCTTGTTTTATTTATTATGTTGTTTTATAAATGCATGGCTGTCTTAAGTGAAAGCTTAAATTTGAGCTTCCCCATACCTCCACCTGCTCTGCCTCCCTGGATTCGCCATACAGACAGAGCAGTATTACATAACTTTTAAGGTATCTCCATATGTCTCCCAGTGACTTTTTCATATGGATACAGGGTTTCTGCAGATCCTTAATATGTCTTAAAAGGTCTTAAATGCTTTTGTCTGAAAAAAAAGTGTCTGAAATCAAGAGTTCCTCTATTTTTTTCTTTTGTATTATAAGCAGTAGTTTTTCTCAGTGAGGAGGGAATAAAACACCAATGGTAAATTTACTAAACCATATTCCTATAAATAGCAAAATCAGAGAAACTGGTTCAGGACCTGAAGTGGTCTGTTATTTTTTTCCAGGGCTGTATGTAATAAAAGTATTACATAGAAAAAGTAAAACATTTATAGAATTTCGCCATTCTAAAAGTGGATGTTTCTGTAAAATGACCCATATACTTGTCTGAAGGTTGTTAAGGAGTTTATGTAATAAACGTGTTCCTGGGTGTAGACGTGCAGACAAAAGACAAATAAAACGAGTCTCAGTATGGAAAGCTAAGCATTGCACACCTCATTGACTCTGCTTTATAGCACCATAATGGTCTTGCGACTCTCTGCTCTGTTTGTTTGCTTTCCACATTTACCAGCTCGCAGCCAACTGGTTCTCTCTTAAAGTCCTGCTCGCTTTTGCTTTTTCCTCCTGGTCTCTCTCTCTCTCTCTCTCTCTGTCTCTCTCTCTTGCGTGCGTGCTCTCTCTTTGTCCCAGTATCATGCGCAGACACAGCAGGAAAAGTGCAGGATAATTGGAAATGCACAGATCATGCCAATGCCCCCATATTTCTTATATTAGTCTCTGTGGCACTTAGTTGGCAAATTGTCACTTATTTGTTGTAGAGTCACGTACACACTCCTAGGTCTTCTGCCGTGTCTGCAGTATTATATAAAGAGACTTGCTGTGTAAACAATTTTTTTTTTTTTTTTTTTTGTGTTTTTGTGTGTGTTAGGTGTCAGGTTTTTTGTGTGCCTAATTTAATTTCTTGCTCTGTTTCTCTCCTATGTCTCCCCAGGCAGCTGCTGTCTCGGGCAAATTTCGAGTCTCCTCCGATTTCCCCCAAGACCCCCTCTGTGGCTTTGAAAGGCAAAGCAGCAAGACAGAAGTGCCCCAGGAAAGAGGGCACCCCTCTGACGCACTTTTTCCAGAAACGAACCGCCGCGACCCCCTCGTCAGGGGCAAAAGCCGACCTCATGCCTCCCTGCCCAGTAAAGGAGGAACCCATGGAGGTGTGCGTGCAGCCCCCCAGAGACCTCAAGCAGGAGAGGGTGGAGGCTAAGAGCACCACAGTGAAGGAGGAAAAGATGGATGTGTCTGCCTTTCCCTCCACATCACAGGTTTCTAAGGCGACTGTCAAAGGTGATGTACGCCTCTGTGTTTGTGTGTTTATGAAACATGCTGCAAACTATTACATCAGACTCTTTTATAAAGAAATTACAGTCTGTTCTTTATATCAAACTTCTTCAGATATTTCACTCTAAAAGATCAAAGGCCAAAATCCCATTGCAGCCCTTGCCCCTACCACTTGTCTTTACCCCTCTGTTTTTTGTGGTCTCTCCTAGGAGTAGGGTGTTTCGATTCTTGATGATATAATGGGGTTGGATGAAGTGTTGGGGCTACACGGCCTCCAAACAGACATTTTTTAGAGCGAACTCTAAATGGAGCATTACCAGAAACCACAGCTAGAAAAACCTATAAATGTAGGAGTTTCTTTTGTTAAAAATGATAATAACCTAATGCATTATCCTAGTTTAATGTAGTTGTGATGTATTGTGGCCTTTTTCTTTTTAAAAAGCATAAAAAATCGGCAGCAGAATGTCATGTTCGCAAGCTCACTACCTACATTTCTTCTTTCAGCTTGCTGAGTGGGTGTGTCTGTGATTAATATTATTTTTTGGATGAAATGAAGCAACAGATGTAGTCAACTATCATTTAATACAAGAGCAGCCTTCTCTTCCCCTATTGGCTGGACGCAGCGTGGCAGCTGTGTTCATTTGAATAAAGTTGAGCTAGTGCTCAGCAATTTTCATGAATAAGTCGGTTAATTCGAATTACAGTTTTAATCGCGATTTTAGATACAGACATTTTATCTTTATAACATAAAATATAATTTCTGAAGTGTTTGTCTTACATTAGGTACCAGCGCCCCCACAGACTAACGCAAGCATATTTTCCTCAGTCCGAGGAGCTGAGCTCATACAGAAAAAAGTTTCAGCACTGTTCCAGTACTTTTGACACAAACATAAAGCACATATTTAGCTAGAAATAAATTCTACCACTTCTAAAAACAGCAGCGTCATCACGCTTTGGTAAAAATCTCTGATTAATTATGTAAAACAGTAATAATCTCTCCTTCAAAGTTTATTTTGTAACTCGTTTAGATCGTTTTTTTTTCTCAATTTTCAGTCACAAACCCGCGTTCTGAAGTATTATCCAGCTTCCGTCGGTGTGTGAGTTTCTCCGCTGCTGTGAAGACAAGAGCACACATGCAGCTAGAAACATATTTAGCTAGGTAAACCTAGTTTTGAACCATTTCTTTGTCAGCTGCAGTTTGATTTTTATTAGGGGGAAATAATAGATTATAATCAAATAATTTTTTTGTGGAAAAAATTTTAGATTTTTTTTTTTTTAGGCCATTATCTCCCAGCACAAGTTAAGCTCTGCTGCACCTTCTTGCCAGACATCGAGACTGCGTTCAACACACCACAACCCGGCATGCACCACAGCATGTGGTGGCTCTCCCCAATAAAATGAATAGTATGAGTCGAGACTAAAGTGCTAGCATACACATACCGTAAGAATGTGATTGAATGTGAATGTAATTGTCTAAGTCACAATTCTAGGCTAACAGAGTCTAACTAGAGTCAAACACATAAACAAAAGTACTTTTTTGTATCTTTCATCTTAAACAGCAAAAGATACATCATTAGTGTCGGCTAGAAAAAGTACACTAAGAGAACCTCTGTTCTTTTCCAAAAGCTAACTGGAAAGTAGGAAGTAGGAAGTTCCAAGCTCAGAAGATAAATTGGAAGTGTGGGTTTACAGGTGCTTTGCTGGTTTAAAAAAATGGCTGATTTTTCTCAAGTAAGAGTGGTTAGTTTCTTGTGTTCTACAGATTTTAGAAGCACAGCACAGAAGATTTATTACAGAGATGCCTGAGGCTACAGAAGCATTGCTGAAGACCTGTGTGTAAATCAATTCACAGTTCAGCAATTATCCACAAAGGGGAGAAAATTTAGAACAATTGCTAATCTCCTAAAGTGAGCTTCCTGTTACGATCACTCCAAGAGCACAACAATCAATACATAGAGAGAGGCCAGACAGAACAGCAGCATACCTTTTAGAATACTCTACCAACTCAAAAGCTTTGTTCATGTGTCCATTATGAGAAAAACACTGAACAAAAATGGATATGATGATGAAACACTACCACAAATAATCCTGCACCTGTCCAAAAACATTGTGGTCCATTACAGGTTCACCCTAGATAACCTGGATGTTCTACAATTTGTAATATGGAGGAAACAATGAATTCAAAGGTGTATCGGCACATTTTACTAAAAAAATGTAAGTGCAACAAGACATTAAGCCAAAGCCGCCAGAACTACCTAACTGTCTAGCTAACACATCAGTGCCCGTTCCAACAGTAGAGAAATTACACATCAAACTTAAATAAACAGCTTATCAGTTTTTTTTATTAAAAGAGTTTGTCACAAAGGTATTTTCTTCTAGTACACATTCCACCAGATACAATCTTGCAAAGAGCATATCTTTTTATTAAAACGGAAAGCCACATGGTAGATCTGGTTAACCGTGTTTTAGACCAGTGTTCTTCAGTTCTGGTCCTGGTATCCCCCTACCCTGCACATTTTAGAGGATTGCTTGTTTTACCACAAACACTGCAACTGTAAAAGGGCTTGTTAATCAGCTGATTATAATTCTTTTCGCACTTTAAGGTGCACTTAAAATCCTTTAATTTTCCCAAAAATCATCAGTGTGCCTCATAATCGAGTGTGCCTTATGTATGACTTCTACCAGTCAGGTTTTAAGGAGCAGTAAAGATACTTTTCTGAAGTACAGCGTAGGGGTGGGCGATATGGCCCTAAAATAATATCACGATATTTCATGATATTTTCGCGATAACGATACTCTTGGCGATATGGCAAAACACTTTTTAAAAAACTATTTAAAAAATACACTATACACTGCAAGAAAATAAATAAATATTTTATTATTACATACAATATAATACTGCACACCCCTAAGTGAGATAATAAAAAATACAAGAATTTTATCAGATTTGTAACAGAAGTCAATGATCCAGAATGTCATGATACTAATAATAATGCACTCCAAATATCTTAATATATCCAGGATTAAAGTACAATAAATGATACTGGACAGATATAAACTGTCTCTAGTAGATATATAATGGGAAATGGGATGGGTAATATGGCTTGATAATTTAAGGTATAATATCGTTCACGATATAAAAAAAATTGATGATATCGTGTACGATGCGATATGGCACACGCCTAGTACAGCGTTATTAAAGAGTTTCAGTGAAGTTCTTCTCCAGCACCAAGACTGGAGCAGTATTAGCATTAGCCGCTAACCACAGCACTAGCTCTTTCGACTTTCAGAGATGAGTACATCGGACTGTGGTCTGCGTGTTTACCGTGTTTAAACACGCTACATGGGATGAACCGCTAGCTGATAGCGTCCTGGCTTACCAGAACACTAAGTGTAGAATTCCTAAGTGTAGCCCTGACGTGTGTCATTTACTAGGTCTAGGCGCTGCTGCTAACTGCGGCTAGTGCTGCTGCTAAATACAGCTACTGCTAACCGTGTTAAAATATTGGAAATCTAAGCTTACTGTAAATAAATTTAAGTGCTTTACTCACCCAAATAAACAGTTTTCAGGAGAAAAATCTGTGTAGATTAATATCCAGCGCTCATTTGACTTTGAAAGATTTTTTTTTTTATACAAACAGTTTTGTTTACTTGGAGCCCCAAGCAGTAAGACCTGCTGAATTAGAATGGAAAAATGGCGACACCTTTGTTACTAGTGTCTAGGCTAGACTTTCACTTAAAATGCGTCTTATAATTCGGTGCGTCTTATGTATGAAAATAGTCCAGAATGAAAAGTCTGGTGTGTGGGGAGAAAGGAAAGCCAAAAATAGGCAGGGCAGGGGGTACCAGGACCAGGATTGAAACACTTAGGACGTTTGTGTTCAAAAGATGTAATCTTGGTGAAAATTAAAGTGGTTGCATAAGCTTTCTACTGGAGGAAAGGACACAACATTTTAAGATGGATAGCTATGCTATGCTAAGCTAATTGTCTAGAAGGGATTTTGCCCAGCCAAGCTACAATTTCAAGCTAAGAACCAAGGTTTCACTGCTTTGTGGATGTTTACTGAATGTTCTCAATAACATTTCTAAACAGAACCACTTTGGTATTGAGATGATGTAATTGTTGTGTTTATCTAGAATTGTGACTTTTGATAAGACTGTGTTACGTTAGCATCGTAATAAATGCAGAAATTCATGTAACTCCGCGTGGTTTACCTACTGTTTCTTGCAACTGTAGAAACTTCCTCATAATTATACATTTATACTTGTTTAAATATACACTTTCCACTTCCATGACCTTCTATACTTGAGAATTGCTTAGAACTTTTTTTTTTTTCAAAAACATTTTTGAGGAGTTTTAAATGGAAAGTGGTTGCATAACTGTTTCAGTGATGTGAAGATTTCGGAGCTGCTGACGTCGCTGAGAAACCTCCGCACTTTCCGCTTGTTACACACACAGCTCTGTCTCCCTTTTCTGCATGCAGCTGCACCTGTCTCTAATTACCATGCCCTGGAAGTTCTGGAAAGTGGATAACGATTTCTGAAAGGACAGTGTGGAGATGTTGCTCTGAATTTAAAAATATACCTGTTCGTGATCTCACCTTTTGGAGTTCAGCAAGGTTGTTCTGGTTTACTTCGTTTACATTCTAGCAGACGTCAGAGAGCCCAGTTGAGAGGAGATGTTTACAAATGATGTCAGTATCACCCTTGCTATGTCTTAACACTTCTGATGACTGTGTAAATGAGAGAGATTTGCGTTTAGTTGCATTAGTATTTCTTCTCATTCACTTTCCTCCTTAGCGTCATTCGGTTCTGCACCCACTTGACTAAATCTTTTTTTTTTTTTTTTTTTTGGTGAGATGGGGCTGGAGAATAATTCAATATCAAATCATAATTTATTGTGATAATTTTTTTAACATTAAAAGAAAATTCAGCATCACTCAGAACGATTATTATATATATATTTTTTTATTGAGATCGGGATTTGAATTGAAAGAAGATGCAGCCTGCTCTTCCAGGGACGTGCCACGACATTGCGACACGTGCTATGATGTCACTACATTTGTAGTCCGTAGCATGCTGGGGATTGTAGTCTTTGGGCTCATAGTCGCTCAGCAGGAATTCGAGGAGGCGTAGAATGAGCCGTGGCCGGTGTGACAATGTCTTAATAATTGTCTTATCATTTAGTTTTGTCCAATAATAAATACAAGCTGTGACACTTTGATTAATGTGGTTTGAAGAAAAAGAAAATAAAGATTAATACATAAATGCATATTATGTTAATTAAATAATTATATTTTATAGATATGTTAACCAGTAATACAGCTTTAGGGATTAATGAATTAAAAATAATCACAGTTTAAATCGCAATCGCAATATTCTGTGGAAGAATCACTGTTAGATTTTTTGCCCAAATCATGCAGCCCAGTACAGGCCAAAAGTTTGGACACGCCTTCTCTTTTTCAATGCATTTTTTTTTATTTTCACAACTATTTACATTGTAAATTCTCACTGAAGGCATCAAAACTATGAATGAATATATATATTCTATGTTTCTTCAAAATAGCCACCCTTTGCTCTGATTACTGCTTTGCACACTCCTGGCATTCTCTCACTGAGCTTCAAGAGGTGGCCACCTGAAATGGTTTTCCAACAGTCGTGAAGGAGTTCCCAGAGGTGTTTAGCCCTTGTTGGCACCTTTTCCTTCACTCTGTGGTCCAGCTCACCCCAAACCATCTGGATTGGGTTCAGGTCCGGTGACTGTGGAGGCCAGGTCATTTTTTTGTTAAGTACATAAAACTCCACATGTGTTCATTCATAGTTTTGATGCCTTCAGTGAGAATCTACTATGTAGATAGTGATGAAAATAAATAAAACGCATTGAGTGAGAAGCTGTGTCCAAACATTTGGCCTGTACTGTATGTTCATATCATTTCAAACAGCAGTACTTGCTGTATAGCCAGTAGAGTTACCAACAATCTGAAATTAATCCATCACACCCTAAGTGATGACCAATGTAAACTTTAGACATGCATGTAGATCATATCAATCATCAGAAAGAGGAAAAAAACTAAAGGCTTCCATAGTCTGGATGCTGTCTTCTAAATATCACGAAGCACAGTGTGAAAACCATGCTGATGTAGAGAGGCTCCGGAAACGCTGGTCTTTGACCTTTTGGGTGTGTGTGTGTGTGTGTGTGTGTGTGTGTGTGTGTGTTGAAAACTCTTCATTGTGCTGTAGATCACAAAAGTAAATTCTGGGGACATTTCTACCTGGAAACAGTCAATGCCTGTAATTGACTCACTCTCTGACTGACTCATCAGTGCTGAAAAGCACATTTGTTCATAGGGACATCCTGCATTGTAGGTGCTGACATTTGGAGGATTGCTGCAGTATCAACAGAATTGTTCGTTTGCTGTGGCAGCCTCAATCCCAAAGGCCAAAGTGGACATAAATGGCCTCCAGCTTTACAGAGAGTCCCTTTTCATATTTCTGTTAGTTAACTATAAACCAGTGACTGTTTAAATGAATCACTTTAAAGATACAGTGGAGAACATAGTTGATGAAATATGGGACTTGAAGGAATGGGTTTCTGCACAGTTTGGCATAAAGATTAGATAGAAGAATCAATTGGCAATGTATCAATATCAGCCCAAGCATTTGATTTGTTGATCTTCAGTAATTGAGCTGAGATTCTGAGATGTGCTCCTGAGAGCTGCTCAGGATAGTTTGCAAGGTTCTGCAGTGCCTCAATTCTATGTTCAACTGTTAGAAGGCAATATGGAGTATCTTTATGGCTGCAGAAACCCAACAAAGCCATTTTACTGTATTTACTTAAAGATACTAAGGAAATGTACCATTGCTATTAATTAGACAATTAATACAAATGACTGCAAGCAGACGATTTGGATTATATTTAGGTTTTTTTTTTTTTGATTTAGTAACTGAAATTAACTATGATACCTTTCCTTTTTTTTATTTTAGCTGAGGAATCAGAATCATAATAGAGCACCTAATCCGTTTTGGCATTATTATTAGATAGACAATTAATACAAATGACTACAAGCAGACGATTTAGATTTTTTTATGTACAGTGCATCCGGAAAGTATTCACAGCGCTTCACTTTTTCCACATTTTGTTATGTTACAGCCTTATTCCAAATTGTATTATATTAATCTCTTTCCTCAAAAATCTACACAAAATACCCCATTATGACCATGTGAAAAAAGGTTTCTTGAGAGTTCTGAAAATTGATAAAAAATTTAAAACTAAGAAATCACATTTACGTAAGTATTCACAGCCATGAAGCTCAAAATTGAGCTCAGGTGCATCCTGTTTCCACTGATCATCCTTGAGATGTTTCTACAGCTTAAATGGAGTCCACCTGTGGTAAATCCATTTGATTGGACATGATTTGAAAAGCCACACACCTGTCTATATAGAAGGTCCCACGGTTGACTGTATTTCAGAGCGCAAACACCAAGCATGAAGTCAAAGGAATTGTCTGTAGACCTCTGCGACAAAATTGTCTCGAGGCACAATTCTGGGGAAGGATACAGAAACATTTCTGCTGCTTTGAAGGTCCCAATGAGCAAAGTGGTCTCCATCATTCGTAAATGGAAGAAGTTTGGAACCACCAGGACTCCTTCCTAGAGCTGACGGTTCATTTTTTAGCAGGACAACGATCCAAAGCACGCAGCCAAGATCTCAAAAGAGTGGCGTCAGGACCACTCTTTGAATGTCCTGGAGTGGCCCAGCCAGAGCCCAGAGTCCGATTGAACATCTCTGGAGAGATCTGAAAATGGCTGTGCACAGACGTCTCCCATCCAACCTGATGGAGCTTCAGAGGTACTGCAAAGAAGAATGGGCAAAACTGCCTAAAGAGAGGTGTGCCAAGCTTGTGGCATCATATTCAAAAAGACTTGAGGCTGTTGTTGCTGCCAAGGGTGGTTCTACAAAGCATTAAGCAAAGCCTGTGAATACTTAGTTAATTATGATTTCTTTGTTTTTTTAATTGTAATAAATTTTCAAAACTCTCAAGAAAACTTTTTTCATATGGTCATAATGAAGTATTTTGTGTAGAATTTTGAGAAAATAGATGAATTTAATACAATTTGGAACAAGGCTGTAATGTAACAAAATGTAGAAAAAATGAAGCGCTGTGAATACTTTCTGGATGCACTGTATATATTTAATAACTGGAATGAATTATGATAATGAATCAATCAAAATAGAGCACCTAATCCAGGGGTGTCCAAACTAAGGCCTGCGGGCCATTTACGGCCCGTTTCCTTTTTTGGAGCGGCCCGCAAGGTATTTTAGAAATAGAATGAAAGTTGGCCCGCTGTTAAGCAGGTTTTTATAATGTGAGATTCAAAGTTTGAACGCTAGGTGTCAGAAACGGGCCAAAGAGTCTAAAAGCGGAGAGGGTGCGCATTTCTAGCGCAGAAAAGCGGACCAAAGAGTCTAAAAGCGGAGAGGGTGCGCATTTCTAGCGCAGAAATGTGGGGTAAAAGAGTCTAAAAGCGGAGAGAGTGCGCATTTCTAGCGCAGAAAAACGGACCAAAGAGTCTAAAAGCGGAGAGGGTGCGCATTTCTAGTGCAGAAAAACGGGCCAAAGAGTCTAAAAGTTGCCGAAATTAAGAAGTTTAATATTAAGAGACACCATGAAATGAAACATCAATTTGAAAATCTTTTTACACAACACTGTCAAAGATAAAGATAGTTAGTCAAGTAAAATGGTGTGTAAATTAAATAATCAGGAAAAAAGTATTATTTAAAGTGGTATATTTCATTATTTGTTTTATTACAGAGTGTGGCCCGTGACTTTAAATATATTTCTCCTTCTGGCCCCCAACAAAAAAAGTTTGGACACCCCTGACCTAATCCATTATTTGGTGCTTTGTAAAGAAAGTAGTTAATATGTGGAGTTATTAATTAACGTTGTGCTTTTGTTTCTCTGATTGCAGTGGAGTGTCCAGTGTGTGAAGTGGCCATATCTCAACAGCACATCAATAAACATCTGGATGCTTGTTTGAGCAGAGATGAGAAGAAGGAGGGCCTCAGAAGGTCTGGGGATCAATTCATACGCCCACATTTAATAACAGCCTAATATGCTTTACTGCTGAATGCAGTGTTTGCAGTGTGTTTACTGTAGCGACAGTGTATTGTCTCAGCTGTATTGTTCACCTTGCTTCTGAACAACAATACCAAGCACTGCTGCTTCCCATCCCACCTCATCTTATCCCATCCCATCTACACCACACAGGCAGAATAGCATGTCCTGACTGTGATTTATTAGGATTAAACGATGTACCAACATTTTTGCCATTTGGATACGATGGCTTTCCCTGTTGTGGACATCTGCTATAGAAAGGCACAGTGTGTCAGTTGGCTTTCAGCGCTTTTTAATTATTTAGAAACTCTGAGCCTGACTTGAGTTCAGCTATGAATCTGTGATTAAGATGAGTAGTGTAATATGTGTGTGTGCATTGTGAGCTTTATTTTTATTTCCCCTCTTACACTGTCCAGTCAGAATATTATGACCACTCTTTGTTTAATTTATCAGCTCCACCACTGTTGTCCTTCTGTTTTTTATGCATAGTTTATTATCCTCCTTTCATCCTGTTCTACAATTAAGACCCCAAAGGACACCAACAGAGCAGCTGTTATTTGGTTGGTGGGTCCTTTATTCTCAGTCCTGCAGTGATAATGACATGGGGTTTGTGCTAGGCTAAGTTCACATTACCAGACTAAAGTGACTCTCATCTGATTTTTTGCTCAATGTGGCTCAGATTTTTTACTTTTTTTTATGGCTGTGTGAATGTGCCAAATCAGATGTTTTTTTTTTTCCAAATCAGATTAGACTCGCTTTCATTTGTGGTCCTGAATCAGATACAAGAATGTGAAGGGTAAAAGCGGAATTCATGCTTAATAGCGGGCCAACTTTTATTATAAAATACTTTGCGAGCCATTCCAAAAAAAGGAAACAAGCAAATGGCCCGCGGGCCGTAGTTTGGACACCCCTGTTCCAAAGCATCCATTTCACCTTTGTAAAGCTATGAGTCGTCTCTCATATATGCCATTTTTTGTTGCTTGTGAAAAAGGCGACGTTTATACACGTATCAATGAACGCATGTGATTCGTTTAAGGGACGGATATGTTCACATTACAAATGCAATCTGAGGGGGGGGAGGGGAATCACATTTGAGCAATGTGGCTTGTAATGTGAACGCAGTCTTAGTGTGCGTTTTGCTTGTATGAGTGGGCCAGGCACAGCAGTGCTGCTGGAGTTTTTAAACACTTTAGTCTTACTGCTTGATGAAAAATAGTCCACCAACTTAAAATATCCAGCCAACAGCGTCCTGCAAGCAGCACCATATGAGCACTAACAGAGTGGATGACTGCAGGATGACCAACATAAACAGTACAGCAACAGATTCAGAGCTTCTGTGTCTGACTTTACTTTATCTACAAGGTGGAGCAGCTGTAGGTAGGAGTGTCTGATAGAGTGGAGGACGGTGAGTGAAGAACACAGTGTTTAAAAACTCCACATTCTCAACAGTTTTATCCGCTCACGCCAGCACACTATACACAACACACCACCACTGTGTCTGTCACTGCAGTGCTGAGATTTGTCCTTGAAACAAATAATAGCTGCTCTGTGGTGGTCCTGACTATCAAAGAACAGGGTGAAATGAGGATAAAGGAGGTAGAGGAACAGGTGATGAACTACAAATTGCTCCTATATGCTGAAAGTGGAGCTAAAAATAATGAAAAATGAGTGTGGAAACAAGGAGGTGGTTATAATTTTCTGGCTAGACTGTGTATTCTCTGCAAGGAAAGCATGTTGTCTTACAGATTATTGTCTTCTCCGTAGGTCTGACCAGCTAGGCTGCCCCAGTTCTGCATTTGTAGTGCCCAAGTGAGTGCCCAAGATTGATCCTGAAGTGATTTAATTAGCTGCTACTGTAAACATAATCATCTACCATCCTGGCCCAGGTTTCCTGTTGGTTCTCTGTATGTTCTGATAATGTGATGAGCTTCAGTAGCAAAGACAACACACAATGCTGAAAGCCAGCAAGCAAGCAAGGGATCTCCACTTTAGCTCTTAGGAAAATTACACACAGAAGCGCACTTATGTTTTGCAGGAGGCTGTGCCTAATGCATTCAGAGCTAGAGACGACACTGGCGCATGCATTAAAGTAAAGGAGGCACTGAGACTGAAGCGCTTCTGAAGCGCGAGTAGCAGTGTACAGAGACGGGAGCAATCACATACAATTGGACAGCTGATAAACAGGGAGTACTTAGAGGAGGGACGGAAACAACACAAATAACAGTGTTTCGCAAGAAGGCAGTGATTTCTTTTCAATTGGTTTCTTGTAGCCAGAATGCATTTGATCTCCATCAGTCAAATGCATTTTCAAGCGCGTTCGTGTCAATACACACAGCTGGGCTATACTTTCAGATACCATCATTTTATCTCAATGCCCTTTTTCTTTTATTGTTCTATATTCTGTATTTATTTGTGAGCATTTTTATTAATACCAGACCTTGACCCAAATTTAAGACATTCATTTTTTCTCTGTGCCTCATTCCTCCACTCAAGCATGTGCCCTGTTCTGTGTGTGCTACTCCTCCTAGCTCGAGTGTGTTTACGCGAAGGAGTTTCTATCAAACCCAGCAAGTCTCCTGTTTAGCTGAACTCCCCCCGGGAGCATTTTTGAAGGGCAGCCATTTTGTTCAGGCTTTGATTGGCAAGCAGGCTGATTCGGTTTGTGGGAGACCTTGAGGAAAGCCTGATGAATGAGTGTGTGCTTCAGCATTCTGCTGGCCTTAGGCACTTCCCACCACTCTGTGCTCTCTCTCAGACATAGAGTCTGATGGCAAATTAAAAGCATGATGCATGGCTTCACCTTTTAGTGCTGGGTGTTTTTGGGCAGGCAGGGTAAGTGGTGTCTAATGAGCGAAATAGTGGCATTTTAAAGTGACTTTTTTTTTTTTTTTTTTTTAATTTCTTTGTTCTACCTGTAGATATCTTTAGATCGGAGTGATTATTTGGTTATTCACACTATTTAGATTTAGATGTTAACATTAAAATGGTTAGTAGTAGGGGTGGATATCGTCACATATAGTCATTTCCCAGTTCAATTCGATTCTGATTCACAAGGTCCCGATTCGATTCAAAATCGATTCATTTAGGGAAATTTTAGATACAATAAAAATTGTAGTTTGAATATGAAATGTATGTAATTATACAAGGAACCCTAAAACTTCCATTATTAAAATTAGTCTATGTTATATAGACTTAACACAACAGTTCCAATCTTTTTTTAATATCACTTAATGTGGCTTAATTAACTGCGACACCGTGCTTCAAATCTTTATATAGGTTTTAAATGGTCACTTTACTGAAATGTTTACATGTGAGTAAAACATAACGTGCTTCCAGAACATTTAATGAGGCTTTGGAAGCAACCTTTTTAACAATGCTGTATGAACGTGTATACTGACATTTTAGTTATATAAAACAAAAACATAACATGCTTTATATATTTCTTATTTATTTGCGAAAAAGGGTGCGAAATTTACCCAAACTCACTACTTCAAATTTGATACTAAACCTGTTACACTGTACGACCACTGGCGCTGCTATAGCGCATTGCGCAGTGCTCGGAAACCCAGCTAAAGGGGATTAGCTTAACTGGGGAAACAGCTAACCCGCTAAGTTAAAGGTGGATTCAGACGGTCAGGTCTTACTTTAAATAAAGCACAGGCAAAAACAACAATGGAAAACAACTTAAAACAGTGTAGTAGTTTGATAAACACAGGCAGCATTGAGTAGAGATACAGAAGAAAATGACTTACATTTGTACAGAAACTCCCTGCAGTGTGACTCCTGGACACCATCCCTCGTGCTCCAGCTCACCCCAGCCAGAGGGCGGTATTTGAAAAAGGATGGTTTCGCAAGATAAAACGCGAGTTGTTAAATCTGTATCCATATACGGGGAAAATGGGCTAGTTCTAAAGACCGATTCGGGTTTATATGAATCGGTATCGGATCATTCAATCATCAGATCAACTTAAATCAAAGAATTCATTTTTTAAAACCCGCCTAGTTAGTAGTGAACAATAATGAAAGATTTGGCAGAAGGCAGAATACTGAATACCAAATACGCTAGTGTTTTAGCTGTGCTACATTTATCCTCCCCCAGAAAGGCAAAGAGCAGTTCATATTAGTCATTAAAAAACTCAGTACTGCCATTATGAGTGTATACACTGTGAATCTCTGCATCATTAAATCAAGTGTCTTAGCATTAATCTTGCCATGTATGGTTTCTTTTTTTCCCTCCTGAAACTGCAGTTCTGCTAGGCGTAGGCCGATGTCTAAGCTGGTGTATACACTGATGACTATCCCTGAGCTCAAGAGACGACTTCGAGACTGCCACCTGTCCACCCAGGGCTCCAGAGAGCAGCTCATCAGACGACACCAGGAGTTCACCCACATATTCAACGCCCAGTGTGACGCACTCAACCCCAGATCAGGTCAGGCATAATATGAGATGATGGCTGTGTCTGAAATGAAAGTAATGCTGCCTTGATGCCTTGATGCCTCGATGCATTGTTGTCTATGCTGTCTCACTTAGAAGGCATCATCACTAGTGATACCAGGAGGGTGAGGACTAGCACATGCCTACTTCGATACATGTATAGTCAGACACCACCTCTTTTTTTTAAATAAGGCCAATTGTGCTCTCTCGGAGCTCCGGTAGCTGATGGCAAGCTACATAAACAGGATTCGAACCAGAATTGATATCAGTGCTATTTAAATCATGAATGTTTTGAGCAGTTCTGTTCTAGTCACACATTTGGCTAGAAATCTACCTCAGGAGTGCTATTCCAATTATTAATGTGATTAAGCAGTGCAGTTTTAGTCATTAATTAATTACCCCAGCAATGTTTGGGTGTGAGTCTGCACCTGCTGCTGCTGAACGAATCCTAATGTTAGCAGAAACGCTGCAGATTTAATGACTAAAACACAGGATAATCAGTACCAAGCTTTTTTTTTTTTTTTTTTGCCAAATATTTAACGCATCCCTAGTATCATTCATCAATTTTTGTCTCCATTTCTCTCACAAACTCTGTGTCCTTATATGGGCATGTAGAGACAAATCAGAAAAAAAGTTTGTGCTTCTATTTAAAGCTTATGTTGTTATGCAAGTTGTGCTCAGATGTTGAATAAAGGGTAATGGTATAGAAGGCAGCAGTTTCTTGCGGTTAAAGGGGAAGTAGGCGCTGGAGGATGATGTGCACATGGAGTGAGTCACTCTGCAGAGGACCCTGGCACAGCGGTGGCTGCTTTAGTGAAAAAGACTGTAGGCCCTTTTGCACCGTTGCCAGGTTTGTTTTGACATACTGTCATCCCTCAGGCTGACCCCTGCAGTGCTGAATCTATGTTTTAGTGCCCTGCTTCTCAGAAACAGTGTAGTTTTTTTTTGTACACATGCCGTCTGTATGAAATGACGAGACACTGAGCCTGAACCTTTACAGCTTGAAGCCTTTTTTTTGTGCAGTTTATAAAATGCAAAGTTCAAAGTTCATTCTGTGTGTTTACACTGCAATTTGAAGTGTAATTATTTTATTTCTGATATTTATTTTGTCATAATGATTAATTTATTTTATATATATCAATGTTGCAAATACAGCTTTTGTCAGAAAATGTGTGGGAATTTGAGAAGCTAGCAGAAAAAGGCTTAATTTGAAAATAGGTCCATAACACTGATAGTATTGTAAATCCAGGGATATGCACAATGATGTTAGAAATTTGTCTGGAATCAGGTAGTACTTGCTTTTAAATATTTGACTGAAGGGCTCTGTGTGGTCCAGTGAAATAAAACACTGTCAGTATGAACTGAGGTTTACTGATTTGATTTAAAACCTTGTTCATGTTGCATGCATCAGCAGCCAGAGTCAGAGAGAGGAAGAGAGAGAGAGAACGATTGACTGTGCTCTCTCTGGGTTGGTAGATGATGTTCTCTCCCCATATCACTACTACCAGTAATGTGATGTTGGTCAGCACAGGCATCTGTTAGCTGATGTATCAGAGCTTGTGTTTGGGTGTGCTTTCCACAGAGTGTTCTGGCAACCCAGAAGTTGTAAAAAAAAAAAAAAAAAAAAGGTGGTGGCTGTTTTTATAAGGACAGTATTAGTATTTTCCCAGAAATATTTGTAGTAATCAATATTATTGTCTATATTATACCACTGATTTAAGCATATTACTGTAGCTTAGTAATGCTATTATTTATAATGCAGTACTTTTTAGGAATGTTCAGATGCTTTAATTTAAAATATATATATTTTTAAATTAATCTAAACCACTGTTTTTAAAGAAGTTGGCTGGCTAATTCATGGTAATGGGCTTTTCTCGCTAAGAAAAATATTGATGAGCGATATTACAATCAGGAAAATTATTCAAATCATGTCCATTTATTTTATTATAGACCTATAATGTATAATATAACGTATAATACATTGATAGGTACCGGGTAAGTGGCACTCCAAATTGGGTAGAAAATAAGATAAAAATGTAAAATAAATTATATTTTAACCCTGCAGCAATGTGTTTGTAATAATATGTAGGCATTAGATGAGGGGACATTAGGATTTTGACATTTTTGAACACACTCTTTATAGGCCCAGTGAAATTTTATTTACTGCTGGATATGAGTTGCTGCTAGGCTTATTAAATTGCATTCAATTTATTTGATATAGATCCTTATAAATTAAATTGAATATAATGAGCCTAGCAGCAAAGCTCATACCCAGCAGTAAATAAAACTGGGCTCGTAAAGTGCATGCATTACTGAAATTGGTGACCTTATCTTTCTAAAACATGTCGGAAGCTTAATGACCTCTCATCCAGTGTCATTGTCAGTATTCCTGGGAAAATTTTTAAAGTAAAGTAAGTCAGACTTTAATATGTTGATTAAAACATGCAAGTTGTCCCTGGGTCTTTTTCCATAAAGGCTTATTAAGATATAAGGGATTAGAACTTCTTTTTTTCTCTAGAGAACATCCTGATGAAGGACATTCATCCACCCATGAAGAAATGCTTTGATAGGCATCAAAATATTACATAATCAAGTTTAGAGGCAAATGCTTTCTCTGAGATATCTTGTGTAGTATGTGGGTTGTTTTAAATTTGGGCCATTGTAGCAGATTACCTGAAATAAACAATCCGAATTGCCCGGCTTCTTCTGGAATAATTACATTACTATGAAACAGGTTTTGCATTTCAGACATAAACATTGCTGCATAAAGAAACCTATAGTAAATGTAACTGTACAGGAAATTCTCTGCCAGTTTATGTCAGATTCAATAGTTTAAGACACTTCCATGACAGAGTTTATGTAATTTAAATCAATGCCATCTGATTTATCCAAGACACGCAAATCAGGCCCAGTTTCCAATCAGCTGCCAAGTCACGTAATCTCTCAGGAACTTGTTACTGTAATGCAGAGGGAGTTCCTGCGAGAGAGACTCAAGTCTGAGTGTAAGCTTTGTGCCCTTTGCTCAATAATGCATCTGTCTTCTAATCGGTTTAATCTCTGTATGGTCAATAAAATACATGTGGACAAATCGTTAAAACATGATATGGATATGTTTTATTATAATACGTAGTATGGTAATTTTATTAAATCACAGTTTTTTAAATGGTATAATAGAGATTGTATAATTTCACATATACAAGCTGCCAGAGGGAATCCCAGTAGATAGACATTTACTCATGGCAGAAACCTGCATATTTTACACTTTTTGCATTGTGTTAAATATAAAAGCTGCATGTACCGTTAAAGGGGGTTAATAATTGTTAAAAAAAAACAACAAAAAAAACTCTTATGTAAGAATTAAAAATGTGTGATTGAGAGTCACTCATATATTTGAAAAATATCGAGATACATTTTTTTTCACAATATTGCCCAGCCCTACTACGTATATGAATGTTTAATAAAATGCATTGTAACGACATTTCATTAACATATCTGGACATTCATTTAAAATACATTTTATGGCTATTTCATAAATGAAATGTAAGGCCATTTTGTTAACATATATGGACATTCAATTAAAATACATTATATGGATATTTAATTAAATGAAATGTAAGGACATTTCATTAACATATATGCACATTTTTTAATCAGCTAGCTTCATCTGATGATTAAAATCTCAGAAATTAAAATAATAATCTTTTTTTTTCTCGTCGACAGGTGAAGACATTGCTAGAGAGGTTGAGAACAATGAGAAGACTAAAAATCAGCTGGGGAGTAAAAGTAAACCTGTATGTACCTGTCAATCAGTAACGTCTTAACATGTTGTGTAATTCACCATGTTTAACAGTTTCTTTTCTTCAACAGGTTTAAATCCTCAGCCTGATATTTCTTCTGTTTTTATTGCAGGCAATACCCATCACAAAGAACCAGACAGCTGAAGAGATTGAACAATTGAACTCTAACTACCGTAAGTTAGCACATAAATAAACCCAGATTTAAACAGCTTTAGGGTTTCTGTTTGTTCTTTGCAGCCAACACCACATTTAATTGTTATGTAAATTGCTGCTATGGATAATATTATTTGACTGACAAATCTAGGTATTAGGCCTGGATTGACATTGCATGTTTTATTTGCCTTCTGGTGGAAAATTACTTACGTTTATACTTATGTCATTTGGGAGCTCTTGAGACTAATTTAAAATCCCTTCATGTGGGAAAATGAATATGGTGTAACTGTCACTGCCCACAGACTTTTATGTGTATCTTGTCATTAAAATGCATCAACAATGTAAACTGATGATATACAGTTTTACATCAAGAACCAATCAGAACCTCTATATTAATATTACATCTATATTAGTTCTATCAGAGAATAGATAAGAACAATTGACTGTTTAATAATTACTTGTATTAACATGTTTTGTATTCAGTCTCTGACCTGTATCTCTGTATGTGGTTTAAGTAATCCAATCGTAATCTGTTCTTAATACCCTGGGCTTTTCATGCTGACATACGTATGTGAAGTAAAAAAGTATTACTACTTCACTACTAGGGGTGGGAATCGTTTACTATCTCACGATTCGATTCGATTCCGATTTTGGGGGCCACGATTCGATTCAAAATCGATTTTTGATTCAAAACGATTTGAATTATAAAAATTTCTGCTTCTGGCTTATGAATCTTATTGAAAAAAAAACCCTCCATAATATACACTGGTCCTGGAGCAGGTAATGTGTTACAAAAACAATAAAATGTGCAGGAATGTGGGTCCTCAGTGACAGAGGAATCACTGGGATATCACAATGACGTTAATGAACAATAAATAAATAATAAATAACACTGCTTTATTACCAGGCTACTAGCGGTGGTGTGTAGGTGACGCTGCTGGGCTGATGTGATGATAGCACTGGAGCGCTAAAGTTCAGGAGCAGCTGCTGATTAACTAGTTAATTTAAGGTCGTTGTATTTCTTCAGAAAGGGGGCAGGAGGTGGAGAAATTAATTCATATGGTCCATTCCTTAATTCCTCTGTGATGAGGAGCTGAAATTAGCTCTGATTAGCTTATTGTATTTTTCCGTTCCGCCTTAAATGCTGCAGCCCGCTGCCACCTGTAGCGTTATTTAAGGTGGAACTGGAAAGTTAGCTAGTTAGCTAGCTAACAGTTACTGAAACTAACTACTAGCGATCTTTTTTATGCTTGTTATGAAGCATTCTGCCATAAAACATTGAAACTACACGTTAATCTAATGTAATATAGTGCTTGTTCTGCCATCTTACCGGTGATTCTCAAACACCTACGCTCTGTGTGTGTCTGGAAGATCTCCGTTTGAAAGGACAAGCGCTATCCCCAGGGTTGCCAGGTCCAACAAAAATACCCAGCCCAAAATCAGTCTAAAACCCGCCCCTCAGAATCGATTTTGGGACATTTTAAATCGATTCTGAATCGTAGTAAATGAGAATCAAGATTCTTATGTGAATCGATTTTTTGGCACACCTCTATTCACTACTATACTTAAGTACTTAAATGCTGTATCTGTACTCTAATAGAGCATTATTCAGTACTGTGCAAACGTTTTAGGCACCAATGCAAATTACACTAATCCATTTATCTCAGCAATATGAGTGTTTTTACCTGAAAAAGCACCACATTTGATTTAAACAGATGCAAATAAACATACATACAGTAAAACACAACAAGGAATTTTCATTTTTAACTAAGTATGTTCTATCCTGCAAACCAAGTTGAAGAATAAAGTGTAGTTTCTCCAGATTTCTCCTGGATGCTTCTCAGCCAGCATGTGTATGTTCATTTCCGTCAGCAGCTCTCCTGATTTACCAAATTTACCAATTTACAAAACCAGGTGTTGATTAATATGATGAGAACTAGAAATAACTCTATTAAACTCAGATGAGGAGAGATTAGGAGAAGTTGTAGGGAAAACAGGGCTGTAAAAGAACTGCTTTTTGTAAAATTGCTGTTTGTATTTATTGTAATGCTGGTGTTTTACTGAGCTAATAAACACTTACTTCACAGATAAGACACTTATTCTTTACTGACATTCCCACAGGTGCCTAAAACATTTGCACAATACAAAACATAATGTATCAGAGTAAGAATATTAAACTCATGGAAAGTATGTAGTGACGTAGAAGTAGAAAAAAAATATATATGTATATATATATGTATGTGTGTGTGTGTGTGTATATATATATATATATATATATATATATATATATATATATATATATATATATATATATATATATATATATATATATATATATATATATATATATATATAATTATTATTATTATTATTATTATTATTATTATTAAAAATCATTCCAAACCTATACTGTCACTAAAGCCAGAGCAGTAGATGCTCTACACTGTCACTGGGTTTGATGAAGCTCCTCATAATTGAGTGAATCAAGAGATCAAGCTGATCTTACAAGAACGATGAGCTGCTCCCTTTCTGCCTTTCACTCTGAGAACTTTCTACTGCGTTCAGTAATAACTACATAACTAATAACACAGTACTGAAATTTTTACTTTCAGTACCTGAGTAGTACATTTTATAATAAAGTACTTAATACAATACTCAATGCATGTTAATGGCAGGTTTAAACAGACACACAGTTATGTCTGAGCTCTTAAATCAGATCAGGTTTTGACCATTTCCATCAGTTTTAGAGAGACCTTTTATGGTCAGCTTTTAAAGATCAGTGTCAGGGATTTAAATCTGATACGGTTTACTATAGGAAACTTGAAACAAATCAAGCAAACTCAGGGCAGCTCCATCTGGCTTTAAAGTTACGTATTTAAGTGCTGTGATGAAGAGGGTTTCATTTTCCACCTTGTTTTTCACGTTGCCGGCCGAAAAAAAAAATAGAATTAAATTTCTTTTTACAAACAGACGTTTACTTACGAGTTTGAGCGCTAAACACTCACGACATTAGGATTTGGACAATCAGGGATTTGTGTCAGTTTGCATCTGCACTGTGCTGTACTGTATGATGAATGTGTATTAATGTAGACCAGAGGTCTGTAAACCTGCTCCTGGATCAGACTCTAATCCTCCCCTAAACAGCGTGTGTTAGATTTGGGTTACCATTGTTGGTTTCCGTTCCATTTCTATGTAAAACCGACATGTTTCCTGAAAGTAGTAAACAGCATCATGCTCGGCTTACAGCTTGAGGGACCAAAGAATGATTGAAAGCGATGAATTTTAGCTCCTGGCCTTTTTGGATTTTTTATTTATTTTATTATTATTTTTTTTTTTTAAGTCCTCTGACACAGAAAACAAAAAGCAATACCAGATTTATCTTTAATTTTCTGAATTCTGTATTAACTCAACTCATTGTACAGGAGCAAAATGGCGACCCCCCAAGACTGCACAGTGGTCTGAGGAAACGCAGCTTTTATTATCTGGTTGGTTGAGGAGAAACTTAAAGGGAGCATTAGGAAAGAGAAACTGTTAGGAAAACTTGGATTTAGGAGGATTTAGCTTAGTCAGAACGCTGTGCCGCTGTGCAACACCCTCTGTTGATGATGTATAATGTGATGTTTTGAAAGTTCCACTTTTAACTGGTGGAAACGCACCATGGTTCTTACTGGTTCAAAAACCAGAGTTAATTTGGTGGAAAAGCGCTCTGTGTGAATCTGTATTTACAGAATATAGGAGGGCTGTGTTAATGCTGGAGATTAGAGTTAACTAGCTCCTTTTAAAAGTGTATTATTGGTTTCTACAGGTCTATTCCAACAAATGTAACAATTCAGATAATTTAATGAAATGTTTTATATGACATATAACTATTAAATGACAAGTTTCTAGAACAAACTGTTAAAATACAAGTTATGAAACAGTTGTAGTGCCATTTGTTACATTGGATTTTAACCTTTTTAACCAAAAATGTGTCCTCTTTATTGCAAAAACAGGGAGAACACATTAATGAGCTTTAACTCCTGTCTATTCCAATATGTCTAAAAGTAAAGCATGGATTATAGTGGATGACTCATTTAGTGTGTTTTCAGGTGGCCGGTCAGAATAAGAAAAAAAAATCTGTCCTTTCTCATTTTCTCTCTTGCTTCATTACCTCAAATTTGTTCTTGCATTCAGGAAAATCACCTGCGCTTTCTTTCTTCATTAGGGTTCGTTTTCTCCCATTTCAGTCTGACATGTTTTAACATGCAGTTTGCACTTGAACACTGAAGGCCTGTTGCTTTTAGGAAGCAGAATGTTGAAGTGAACACTGACTGGACAGAGAGAATTTTCCATCTTTCTGTCTTAGTGGTTTCAGTGAGAACGCTCAGGCTTTTCAGTGGTTCCGCTGAGCTTTTTTCCAGAAACTCTCTGAGCTGAAAAAGCTTTAAAATAAGTCGCGGTGTTGCCAGGATGTGCGTGTGTGTGACTGTGTCAGATTATTTAAGGAGATAAATCAATGTGATGCGGGCTACAACGAGTCGCTGTGATCAATCCTGCCTCATTCAATGTTCTGATCTTCCTAAACAAGCCTGTACACAGCTCTTAAAAACAAGGGGAAGAAAACGTGGCAGAGACTGAATCTGAATGTGAGCAGCTGGACATTATGTTGTTTGCAGATGTGCATGTTGAGGATTATGTATTTGTATTAGCATGTTGATAGTAAATATCGGAGTAAAGAAATCACTAAATTAACCACTGTGCTAATCAAAACAATATTCTGTCTGATAGTACATGATAACTGTATTTTTGGGAAGGGGACAGTAATGGTGTCGTGTGGTTTAGATCTGGCAGAGTAGATCCTTTTTATACTGTACTCTAATATCTCATAGCAGTTTAATGCTTTTTAAACTAGCGTATTGTAAGGTAAACTCAGTAATTCAAAACATTTTTAATGGAGAAAATAAAGGCTAGTGTAGCTCCATATTCCACATTCAGCTGTGTGTGTTTGTGTGTGCATTACCATGAGAGAGAAAGAGTGAGATAGAATAAACTATAGCATAAATAAAAGGTAATCTACCTTGTAAACTCAAAAGTATGATATTAAAAAATATATATATATAGCTGTGAGTGGCAGGAGGAGACATAGCCACAGTTACCTCATTTCTCTTAATCACAGATGGGTGCCATTGAAGCACAGCTCTCACTGGATTGGCTGTAAGCACAGGACAAAAGACAACAACTAATCTTCTACCATTGTTATGGAAGAGTTTGTTTAAAGTTGCAGTCTGTATTTTGTCTGTGGAGAAGAGATAAATTATTGTGTTTAATGGTACCAGTGTGCTGGAACGACCATCCCTGCTAAGCCTAATATATTCATTCTAAAAACTGGGGTGTCGGTTCGCCTTTGTCGGGAAGTTCTCCTGTCCATGTCCCGCGTCTTAACGTACTTACATCACACGTACAGCCTCTGACAAAGGATCCTGCTCAGGTTTACTATATGCAAGTGGCTGGTGGAGCAATGGAGACTTCAGAAGGGGAAACTCAGATTTCAGTAGCTCATTCACTCACAGTAAAAACAAATTGTGTAGTTGAAGTAAAGTTTTGACTGAGCTCTCTCTCTCTCGCTCACGCTGTCTGTCTCATTATTCCACAAATCCATATGATTACCTGAAATTACATATTTGTAATTAATTTGGGCTGAAATTCAGGTCAGTAATCATATACCGTGTCTATCTTACTGATTATTTTTTTAAATACTCAAAAATACATTCTGGTGTCTCTGCTGGCTTTGAATACTG
This sequence comes from Astyanax mexicanus, assembly GCF_023375975.1. Lineage (NCBI taxonomy): Eukaryota > Metazoa > Chordata > Actinopteri > Characiformes > Acestrorhamphidae > Astyanax > Astyanax mexicanus. Next base: position 15,577,709 of record NC_064412.1, on the reverse strand, counting down.
TCCAATTCCCCATTTTTTTCCCCCTGCATCTTTGTTTGGCAGTATCAGTATGCATACTACATTCTAATTAATGCGTTTAATTAAATGAGATTGTGAATAAAGCACATAAAATTATGTGCTAGAGCAACATTTGAGTGTGTTGAATGTATTGAATCCCAGGTGTTCAGTCAGCCTGAGAATTGATTGCAGTCTGACTATATATTGAAGGAGATATTGTGTGTATGTGTGTGTGTGTGTGTCTGTGTTTTTAAAAAGAGCCACAGATGCATCACACCATGCAGTTGAGATCTGAGTTCTCTCTGCCAGGAGAAGCTCCTCTCTCTCTGTGTGTAGCTGTGAAAGTGGAGCAGCTTGCCCTCTCACCCTCTTTTCAGAGACAAATAAAAGAAATGAAGTCATTTGAGCAGGTTTGTGTGCTTTCTGGAGGCAGGGGAGAAGTTTGCTTGATATTTGCCATGTATAATCGACCTGGCAGGGGGAAGATGAAAGAGCATATGAAAATAGCTCGGTCAGACATTTATGCTAGAAAGGGGATGTTGAAATATTGATGTGCGGTGCACAGGGGTCTCTATAAATAGCAGCCATGCTGAGATAACCTCTTGATTAATCAATGAACGCCTTGAGTCACTGGTCTGCGTGAACGGCCGATGAATGGGGATGAATGGATAGTGAATGAATGAGAGTGACTGCTGAGACACTGCTCACATCACTGCTCAGTAATAATTAATTAATTAAGTTGTACAGTTACAGCATTTAGTATACATTTATTATTATTATTATTATTATTATTATTATTATTATTATTATTATTATTGTTATTATTGTGCCAAGAAATGAATGGAAAGTAGGAGTGTGCAATGGATCGAATTTAGAGTAGAAACCTAATCTTGCTGTCTATGTAATTTCATTTAAATAAACTTATTATCCATTTTTTAAAGAATTTGGAATAAAATAAAGTTTCACAAATGAAAAAAAATTAATAGAAGTATGTCTTGACTTCTCATTAGTGTTTTTTTTTTGTCCATTTGGGGACACACTGATTGTGTTTAATAATCCAATTACTTTTGCATTTTTTTTTTTTTGCAGAAAATTAAAGTTTGTAAGTAATCCAATCAAAGCATTTACTTGAACTTGTGTAATCAGATAATGGGAAACCTCAGAGTTTGAAAAATCTGAAAAATCAGATTTTGGTTTTTGTAACCAGACATGGCATAAACACCATGTAAGGCCCAACATTTATGCTGATGTTTTGAGAGAGAAAAAAAAAACTTGTGGACATTTCATTGTTGCCATGTTAAATGCTTCTCGCTCTGTTATGGTACCATGGTCTTTTTTTTTAAATAATCAGTGAATAAATCAAGTTTAGTGTAAGCAAATATGAATACTGAGCTAAAATCCACCTCGTTTTGTCATATTTCTTAAACAGATTTTCACTCCTAAGAAATTGGACTATTCTGTTTACATGGCTACTGCAAATACCTGCAGTCATCCAATTCTGAACAGATTTTTGAGGACAAGTAAATGCACTCAATGATTGAAATGAATTAAGATGCTAAAAGGCCCTCGTCACACAAAAAAACTTTACTTTAAAAATCTCCAAAATGGCAACTTGACAGGCAAGAAGATTTTTTTAATGACATTTCAGTATTTAGTATGATGCGATATGCCATGGCAAATATTTATTTATCCACTACTTCACTTAACAGTTTGAGTGGTGTTCTTTTCATAAAAATCTGCAGTGTTTTTCTTCAAAGACATCTTTTACTTTTTACATAAATTTCAGAATTTTACTTTCAGTCTTTAGAGCTTGTCCATATACTCCTTGTTTAAGCATGTCTTGCTGCAGAATGGCACTGTGCTCATTCTCTTTTGAGTCTGTTAAACCTTCTAAAAAAAAAAAAAAAAACAATTAAACAATTTTTTTTTATGTTTTTTTTTCTTCCTTAACTTGGTAACTTGGTTGTCATTTTTTATTGGGAGTTTCCATGACTAGTCAAGTATTTGTCACTTTGTATAAGATATATATTTGTTCTGGGTTTCATACTTCAGTTAGTGAGTGAGCTAAAGAACTTTGTTACATCCTGTTCTCATCACCTACATGGGTTGTAGAATGTTGTCCGTCTGGGAAGTTACCTGTTCCAGTGTTGTGCCAGATTCTGCCTCCCTGCCAGAGTTTGGCGCTCCTTTTAATGCATGTGCATCATCCATAACGAATTGCTCATGAATTATTATTATTATTATTTATTTTTTTTTAAATGATGCTTAATCTACAGCTACAGTGGATAAATGAGTTACAAGCATAATATTTTGTGCAACACCAGTTATTTTTTCGTTTTCTGTTGTTGAGTGGGTGACATTAGTCTGCTGCAGCTTTCTGTAATTGGTCCCAACCATCCCAACTTTGGCTCGGAATAAGTTGAAAAATCTGAAGGCCACTCCATTACACAATGTAGGTGTGAAAGCAGCATAAAGTTTTAATGGCTAAGGAAGTGACTGCCTGAAAACACCAAAAAAAACAAAGTTTGTGCACATAAAGCGCATGTTTACTTTAGTTTGATGGGGCTATCTTGGCTAAGAACACTAGACTATGTGCTGTAAATATGTGTGATGCTGCAGTGAAGTCAACAAACATGATTCTCTTTTTAGCAGCTCTAATTAAACTGCAATTTTTGACAACTGTGCAAGTTTGCTGTTTGAACAAGTAAGTTACGCTTAATGTGGCAGGCAGTGTGTCAAAAAGGCAATATTCTCATTATGCCTGCTCATATTTATAGAATTGTTTCTCTGGCATTGTTGGAAAAAAAAAGCTGCATCTGCAGGCTTTGATTCAGTTAAGAAGTTTAATGAAGTGCTAGTGACTGGTGCCGGCAAACACTCTGAGCTTCAAGCAGAAAAAAACAGCCAATTTAGTTGTAAATAATTTGGAGCCGGAACCATTAAAAGTAGTATATGATGTGTGCAGAGTGCTAGTGTAAAACGAGCCTTTCCTGTGTGTACTCATCGTCTTTGCCGTGCTGTGTTGCATGTGTGGAACTGGAATAAACCATACTTTCCATTAAATAAACAAGTTTTAATAGAGCTATAAGCTCAGTAGGATATTAAATCCAGTACAACATGGAGAAAAAAATCAACTGCTCATCTGTCGACAATATTTACAAACCTTTATTTCATCCAGTCAACCTTTTAATTTTTTCCAGTGAAGGGAACCATCCTTCAGCATGCTTGAGTGCTTGGGTCTCCAGCCTTGGGCTGGATATGGGTTTAATCACCTTTAGCTCTGTTTGAAATTGAATTCTTGGCTGAAACATGCGTGCTGCATATAGAAGAATCGTACCCTCCTTGACCTGCCATCAGAGCGGCAGGTCCTATTCGACATGGCTGGAAGAAGAAAGGAATAGTCTAAAACGAAGAAACCTGCTTTCGTTTTTTTTTTTTTTTTTGTGCACACGTGCGTTTGAGTCGTGGGTTATGTAAGAACAGTCCCTGCTTGTGCTCCGTACAATGGAGGTTACACACAGCAGCTGTCAGTGTGGCATGTTCAGTGTTGTTTACATGTTTGGATGATTGTCTGTACACAAGAGCCCGGATCTGTGATTGTTTTGTGCAGTGTCCTGAGGTTAAACCTTTTGGAACATGACCGTGCAAACGTGCTTGTTTTGCCATTTGTTGGCTGCTGCTTCTTCTTTGTTGTCGTCGTATTCTTTCAGGATTAATAATGAACACTGCTGAACATACAGTGGCTTGCAAAAGTATTTCTACAGCTCCTCTAGAGTGACCATGGGCCTCTTGGCTGCCTCTCTGACCAATGTTCTCCTTATTTAATCTGTCAGTTTTGGTGGAAGACCATGTCTTGGCAGGTTTGCAGGGATTCTCAAAGTGTGGGATATGTTTTATAACTTTATCTCTGACCTCTGACCACGAGTGTTCTCTAACACAGTGTTTCTCAACCAGGGTGCCGCGGCACCCTGGGGTGCCGTCTGGCTTCATCGGGGGTGCCGTCAAAATATTTCGCCTCACGTGCATATTTCCTTTCCAGAGTCAGCTCGTGTCGGGGTGTGTCCCAATTCACAGGCAGCATACTATGAAGGATGCGACCCACAGAGGCGGTGTATTACTGCGCAGCTGTGACGCAATCTGTCTTCGAATACAGCCTCTGAAGGATGCAGCCCCTAAATTGGGAAACACTGTAAAGTTTTTGTCCCCCACGCGATGCACGCGCTATTTTATGTCAAATTCCGCCAGCAACACCCCTCGTTCTCTCACCTGAAGTACTGCGCCAGAACCCCCCCCCCAACCCCCCCCCTTCTCACCTGAAGTACTGCGCCAGCAACCGCCCCCCCCCCCCCCCCCCCCCTTAAACTGGGGTGCCTTGACATCTCGCATATATTTAAAGGGTGTCGTGATATAAAAAAGGTTGAGAAACACTGCTCTAACAAACCACTGAGGCCTTTACAGAACAGGTTTATTTATACTGAGATTAAATTACACACAGCTGTACTCTTAACTAATAAAGTGACTTCTGAAAACAACTAGTTAGAAATTCGGCCTTCGGGAATCAAGAGTCAGATTCAGGAGTCAGGAGACAGCACGTAAGTTGTTAGAAATATGCAATCCGGGTCACGGCACCAAGTTGTTGGAAATTTGGCCTCAGGAATCAGGAGTCAGGAGACAGCTTGAGAGTTGACTTGAGTTTATTCTCGTGCATACAGAAAATCTACGCAGGCACAGGCTTATAGGGTATAGGGGGATATGGGGGTTAAGGGGTTAATCAGTTGAAAACCTAAGGAAAGCACTATGTACTATTGAAAGAATCTCTCAAACTGAGTGCACTGGATTGTATTTAGGTGGTTCAGAGTAAAGGGAAATAAATACCTTTTATTTTAGCAATACTTTAGATTGTTATATATATATATATATATATATATATATATATATATATATATATATATATATATATATATATATATATATATATATATATATATATATATATATACACATTCAATTAAACTTCACAATTATGTGCTACTTTGAACACCTTTAGTTACCCAGTTCTTCTGTGTGTTGCTTTCTTCACCAACTCCTCTGTATGAGCTAACTTTCTCCTAATGGCTTTAGGTATGGCCATATATCTTATTTTATTTAAATGTTTAATTTTAAATATGTATTAGTTTTATGTTTGCACAGCATTAGATTTATTTGAACTTGAACTGTGTGAAAAATGTCAGGTAATGATAGAGCAATTCATATGTGTGTGCGAGAGAGCCGGACGTTTTTTTGGCCGTGTTGTTTTGCCGTGGACTGTATTAGGATTCAGATGGAAGAAACTGGACATGAGACTTACTTTGGTTTACTTTGTGTACGAAAAACAAAGGACCAACACACGTCAGTTACGCAGCTCTTTTTACTTTGGTTTCAGAAACCCACTGCACTCCCTCCCTATTACAGTTCAGTGGAGCATCATTGGCATTTTTAAGCTGTAAAAGTGCAATAAAATCTTGCTTTAAAGTAAATAAATGTAGGTCAACAAAGTACAAGAAAAACGCTTTATATCAAACTGAAATGTATTGCAGTTTTCATTAAAATTCATTCTCTAATGATGCCATTAATTCATTGTATCATTATCGTGATATAAGGTTTATGATGAGCACATGGAAAAATATAAGCTGTGATAATATTGTAAGTAGCAGCAAACTCAAAGCTCTACACACTGCGGACTGTGCTCATGTGACATTTCAGGGCTGGATGTAGAGTGAGGTAGAGGTCCGCAGTAAACAAACTCACCAAAAAAAAATGCAAAAATGCAGTCAAGTACAGCCAACAATATTCTACATTTCATACACCCCTAATATATTTATTCCTTGTTGTGTTTTAAGCATGAGAAATCTGAACTTACAGAAAGAAACTACACCTGAAAGCTCTGAATAAATGTAGGTCAACAAAAAACAAGAAAAAAACACTTTATATTAAACTGAAATAAATTGCAGTTTTCGTTGAAATTTATTCAACGCAGAATGTTTTAATGATGCTGATCTACTTTGTAAAACATCTGTATTTTATTGATTTTGCTGCATTTTTTAAACTTTAATATTCTGCATTCATCTGTAATGCGAATCCAGGTGAATTTGGATTACATCTCCTGTTTCTGGATTAATCTCTGGCTTTGGGATGTATATTATCTTCAGTCTACAATTCCTTTAAGTCAACATCCCTTTAGGATTATTGGAGCTCCGTTTTCATTTTGCAGGCCTCTGGGAGGTCACTGCTGCAGAAACTAATATTGAGATGACTGTTAGCAGACACTACACTGTGCAGTCCACCGTACAACAGAGGAAAATGAGAGGAAAGAAGAAATTAGTAGGGAGTAGTGCCATGAAACAAGAGTCTAAGCTGGACATTTGACACTTTTTATTTATTTATTTATTTATTTATACGAAACATTTTCAGCATAAATGCAGTTTGTTAAAAATCTGCTGAACTGGCTCGCACTGAATATTTCCAGTAGAATGCTCCGCAGCTCAGTCTGTGACATCTCTCTCTGACATGAAATGCATGCTGATCATTTCCAGTCTGTCTGAAACCCTGTCTCCTGTTAGAAGAGTGGTCACAGTCTCCAGCTGTGAAACATTTTAACACTTGAACCTTTTAATGTTGTATTTAATCAGTTTTCAGATAAAAAGAAAGCAACTGAATCCATTAATGAAGTACGTGTTATATCAGAGTGGAGAGGAATACATTAGTGGGCAGCCAAGCTGCTCTCTATAAACCACAGCTCCATAAACATTACTCTCCTTTCTGGCATCATTAGACAGATTTTATCTAGGGCTTTAAGAGTAAATATATTTGTATCATTATTGTGATATCTGTTTTTTTTATGTGCTTATCGTATCCTTTTAAGCTGCAATAACATTGTAAATTGCAGCAAACTCCCTACATGCATCAACAGAGGGAGCTCTACACAATGCGGAATGTGCTAACGTGACATATCAAAGCTGGATGTAGAGCGAGGTAGAGGTCCATAGTGAACAAACACACCAAACTACTTCTTATCCTAGGATAAATGCAGTCAAGTAAAGCCAAGCCAATGTCCTACATATCATACACCCCTAATATACTTATTCCTTGTTGTCTAACACATGAGCATGAGAAATCTACCCTTACAGAAAGAATCTTTACCTGAATGCTCTGAAGAGGTGGGAGTGATCATGCAGCAGAGGTAGAATGTGAGATTTCATCACTAGGTGTCAAATGTTTCTTCAGTGTATTAAAGAGATTTTGATTGACCTGACCACATGACATTTCTTCATGTTTGCTTTCTGCAGAGAACATAAGAAAACCACAGTGACGAGCTATTTTAGGCCTTTTTAAATAGGGCGTTTGTGGACATGGGAGGCACAGAAGACGCAATCGTTTCGAGTTTTTTAAAAAAATGGTGGTCATGGTAACCAGGCAGGCCTGGGAGATGTTTCATAAGCAAATAAAGGATGGAGACCTATGTGTCCAGTAAAAGAGCACAGTGAAAATATGTTTAAAGCCAGGCTGTTTTAAGTCTAAGTTCATAGTCTTCTCTTTTTTTCATGCTTTAATCAAGTTTCATTTATTGTTTTATGGTGGTAATGTATATTTGTTTCAGCTTTCAACCATATGTTCGCATATAGCTGTTCACAATTGTGCACAGATGCACAATTTGCCTAGATGTTTATAGGCATCTACTCATTTAACCATTTTTCTTTGCAATGAAAGGTATTTGTAAATAATTTACCAGAGTTTGTCAGAGACTGCATTACCTTTTCTGAATGCGCACTTTACTGAGTGCGCTAATAGCAGCAGGACAATACTTGTTCCAATACTCCGCCCTCTTAAGAGATTGCCTTAAAGACACAGAGGCTATGCCAGGGCCAGCTCATCACTAGACCTATCCCTGATTAACAATACGGCAAAACCTGCAGCGATCCACTATCAAAGGACACCACTATGGACCTGTCGAGCAGTCACAAAATATAAATGATATTGGACAGATATACCATATTTTATATGATTATAGATTATGTTTTCTATTTTCTGGTTTCATGCATAAGGCGCACAAGATCATAAGGTGCATTATGTGACACTATTAAGGAACTGTGGTGTCGCCATGTTTTTCTTCTAAATAAGCAGGTCTCACCGACTTTTAAATTCTAGTAAACTGTTTATTTGGGTGAGTAAAGTGTTTCTATTTATTACAGTAAGCTTAGATTTCCAGATTTAGTCTAAGACTGGGTGCAGCAGCATTAGCATCAGCAGCTAACCGCTAGTGCTAACGTGGTTAGCGAGTAATGCTAATACTGCTCCAGCAGTGCTCGCTGGGGTTAGCAGCAGGCTACAGGCCTATGATACTCACCTCTGCTATAGAACTAAACTGAAACTCCTGTATAGCACTGTTCTTTAGTGGAGTGGCTTTACTGCTCCTTACAACCTGACTGGTAAAATTCATACTCAAGGCGCACCAGATTATAAGGTGCATTATAAGGTTTGGGAAAATTTAAGGATTTTAAGTGCGCCTTTATGCTAAGTGGAGATAAAAGAATGTACAGTGAGTGTAGAAACAGGGTTCGTCCTAATATTGTGACTGGACTGTATATAGTAATACGTTTTAACCACATTTATTAAAAAGATGATTAACACTAGTATTGTTATACTGGTACATATTTACCATGGCTCGGGTAATGTTAAATAGATTCAGAAGTATAGTCCACTGAGAAGAAAATCCCTGATGTAGCAGATAAGGAGTTCTAATTAGCATTCGTTAAGCTGTGGTGGTTAACTGTGTTGGATCATTAGCTTCTCTAAAAGGGGGAAACATCCATTAACTGTTACTCATTGGTGTCCGTGTCCGTATCAGAACGCTCAGTCTTACTTTAATCGAATTACTAACAGAATTACTTACAGTATGTTTTTCATTTACTTTTCTACAGTACAGCACTCTTTTTTTTGTAAACTGAGCATAGTGTTCTATTGCAGGGATTTGTGTGCTATCGCTGTATCAGTTCTCCAGGGCTTCTCTGAGATCACCATCTTAAGTGATGTAGTTCACAGAATTTGGCAGGTTCTTCTCTAAACAATGCCCTCTGGATGGGTCTTTCAACTGGTTCTGGCTTTAATAATTTATTCGTAATTTGAGATTGAGCGGTCCGATTAGAGAATTGCATTATGGATTTGGAATTAGCTCTTCTTTTATTGGCTTTTTGGATGGTTTGTTTTTGCCTTTCTGGGTAAAATAGAAGGAGGAAGCTCTGCTGAATGAGCGCTTGTGTTTAAAATCTGCACTTGATTGGAGTTTTCATGGTGTGCTTAGTTTTAAAACGTACATTGGAAGTGAATACATGTGTTGTTATTATAGATCAGAATTTTATTATGAATTATGCAAGTGGGTTATTTGAAAATATGCATTTTTGTGGTATTTGTGCATTAACTCATCTGCTTAATATGATCTAGTGTATCTAGTATTGTTGTAATGTTGATGTGATTGCATGTCTTAAACTAATCATATAATTTGGACTTTAAATATCTGTAAAGAGATGGTTATTTCACTCTGAATGCTACACAGATTTGTATAGAATAAAACTGTAGTATCAATTCTTTTTAATTTATCATCTAATTCTATAGTTCGGAATAATTTATCTTTTTAGTGATAACCGTTTTACGGACTATAAGGCACACTATCAATGAATGTCTATTTTCATAGATAAAGCATATTTTAAGCAGCACTTTTGAGGGACAAGGTTGTCGCCATCCCTTACCCTTCTAATTCAGAGCCTTAGTACACAAAACTGTAATTCTTAAAAAAAAAAATCAAGTCTTTCAAAGTGAGTGCTGGATGTTAATCTATACAGATTTCTCTCCTGAAAACTGTTTATTTGGCTGAGTAAAGTGCTTCCGTTAACCTACAATACGCTTAGGTTTTCAATATTTTAGCGTGGTTAGCAGTAGCACTAGCCGTGCTTAGCAGTGCTTAGCGCTAGTAGATGCAGCCCGAAGGCGCTACATTGAGGACTCCTGAGTGTTCCGGTAAGCCAGGGGGCTATCAGCTAGGGGTTCGTCCTACGTAGCTTGTTTTAACACAGTAAACACACAAACTACAGTCCAATATACTCACCTCTGAACGGCGAACGAGCTGGCTCTGCAGTTAGCGGCTAATGCTAATACTGCTCCAGTCTCTGTGCTGGAGAAACTTGACTGAAACGCCAGTATGACGCTGTACCTTAGTGGAGTGGCTTTACTGCTCCTTATGACCTGACTGGTAGAATTCATTCATAAGGCACACCAGATTATAAGGCGTATTGTCGATTTTCGGGAAAATGAAAGGATTTGAAGTTTGTCTTATAGTGCAAAAAATATGCTAAGCACAACATTTAGTAAATAATCGCTTTTTCCTCCTCAAGGCTTATGCTTTTAAAAAATAGATACATAAAATAATCAGTGTAAAATGGAAATAAATTGTACTTCTGTTAGCAGTGTCAATCATTTAAAATTGTATTGTATTAATTTTAACAATACTTTGTGACAACTCATGATTAAAATCATTAAATTAAAGTTAAAATGCTGTTCTTTCTCTGTATTTTCTGGAGAGAGACAAAAATAAGTGTATAGTGTGATGCTCCAGCCAAACGGGCTGAATGAAGAGTTTTGAAATTTAATAATTTTTTAAGCATAAATAAAAATAAAAATAAATTACCTTTTAAAACTCAACAGTGAAACTTCTAATGAAAATGCATAATTAGGTTTTTGTAAAAACGGTGAATTACAGTAGGAATCTGGGGTCAATCACATGTAAAGGTTGAAAGCACTACTTTTGTCATATCACTATAATCTTTCATTTCCCATCTGTCCCATTTCTTCTTAGGGAAACAACACAGCAGTGAATTTTCCCGTCTCATCGCTCAAGTCAGAGGTCGTTTGGAGACTTCAAGACGGACTCAGATGAAGCAGGAAGAGGAGAAGAAGCCGGTGGAGGCGTCGTGTTCAGGAGGTAACAACAACTCCATTATCTCCATCAGAGATAGGCTTCTCTCCAAAATAAGGCTACTGGAACGTCTCTATGCTGGTCCAGGTGGACCTGAGTCAATAAGCAATTTCCAGTGCAGAAATAGCTCTGTTTGTGTGTGTCTGTTTGGGATGGTTATTTACTGTCTGCATGGACTCTAGGCATCCTTCCCATTCAGTCAAGGCTCCCGACGCTTCAGGTCCAATCACCTGAAGATCTTGGAGCCGGCGTATTTCAGATTAATCATTTGGGGGCTCGGGGTGAAATTGTGCAATTTATGAGGAGTAACCACCAGAAATACTCAAATAAAGCTGTTTATCACATTCTGTCCTCTGATATAAAGGCTCCAGAATCTGTGCTGAGAGGTGTCAACGCCTCTCAACTCTCAATCTCAGAATGACCCTAGACATCAGGACTGATTCAGATTCACCAAAATAATACTGTTCAATCTGATTTCAGTGGGTGAAAACATAACCTCTCCTTTCTTTTCAAATCTGCTAAACAGCTGTAAACAGTTTTATCTAAAAAAAGTTCATGTTTTGGGGCATCTATGTCATTACATGGTGTTAAATATTGGTAACCAATGAAGTGTTTGATTTGCTTTTTATAGCAAATTCACATTATAAGCGACAAGATAAAGACGAGCAACCAGTCCAGCACAGATTGCTGTTTTCTTTGCTCTAACGGGTCTAGGCATGTCACAATAATAACATTATTGGCTTATTGGCCAATATATGAACATGACTTCAATAAGTGGAGCTCTCCTTAGTATCTTTCATTATGTTTTTCCTGACACAGAGCCCATGAAGGTAAATACACTTACTTTAGTTGTAGAAAGGCAACATCTGAAGTATTGAACATACAACAGCATTGAACATACAACAGAAAACCCTTAATGAGCAACAGAGGCAAAAAAAAAAATACCTCAGAGCTGGAGGAGAAAGAAACGTTGGGAGGAACCACGGCTCACATTGTATTATTACATGTACTAACACATGTACTATCAAGACTAACACATAAAGGTGGGCCCATCCTCCTCTGGTCAGACATTGCACATCCACACAAGTGTTATATATTCAGGTAAATAGCCACACCAGCAGTGGAAACAGTAAGAAAGTTCCTAGTTAAAGTTAATAGAAATTTGAATGTAATCAGTAGTGGAGACTTGTCGAAGGCACTCAGCAAAAACTGGGCTCTGAGCAGTTATAGTCCTTTTAAATCAATATTTCTTACGCTGACAATGTCTGACTGTCTGTTTATTCACTATATTTCCTAATCTTACAGCTCTGAAAAAAATTAAGAGACCATTTCACTTTCTGATTCAGTTTCTCTGATTTTGCTATTTATAAGTATATGTTTGAGTAAAATGAACATTGTTGTTTTATTCAATAAACTACGGACAACATTTCTCCCAAATTCCAAATAAAAATATTGTCATTTAGAGCTTTTATTTGCAGAAAATGAGAAATGGTTTTCATGCATCTTGGCATGTTCTCCTCCAGTAGTCTTACACACTGCTTTTGAATAACTTTATGCCACTCCAGGCACAAAAATGTAAGCAGTTCGGCTTGTTTTGATGGCTTGCGATCATCCATTCTTTCTCTTGATTTTATTGCAGAAGTTTTTTTTCATTTGGTAAAATCAGAAACTCATCATTTTTAGGTGGTCTCTTATTTTTTTCCAGAGCTGTATGTGTGTTTCAGTTGAAAACAAGAAAGTTTCACAGTGAGCACAAGCTTCTGAGTGGTAGTGTATGTTGAATTTATGTTGAGAACACCAAATCTGAGAGTAAGTCACCTATGTGGGACCCATACTGTGCTTCTGTTCATGAAAAGGGACAATAACTCTTTATTATAGATATTTTGTATTCATTCAGTGCTGAGTGGGATTTTAATGTCATGTAATTGTCTGTAATTACACCTTAAAAGGAGAGAAACCAATCAATAAAAATTTGCGTCGATGAATGCAGTGACAAATAGCGTGTCTGAAAGGTTTAGCACAACACTGGTCACTTTAAGCTTACATAAGATCGACCGTTTTTATGTTCATTCCTACTCCTTTCACCTTAATGTTTTCAGTTATTGATGAATTGATGAATATATATGTCTCAGCTGCCGGTTTGCTGTGCAGTGCTGGTGAATCACTCTGTGAAGTGAGTGCAGAAAAACTGGGAAGGCAGAAGCAGATGCTTAGTGTAATTAAGAGCCACCTGTGAGTGGAAGGCAATTGCTTCTCCCACGTTCCCCGTGCTGCTATTGAGGCACTCAGTAGAGCAAGACATTAAGCACTAGGCTTGTATACGTACTTGAAATGTGTCTCTGATTTATTTCAAGTAATGCTAAGTGCCTAAGCTGCTCAATCCCATACTGATTTGTTTAGGCTAATGGAAGGTTAATATTAACAGTCTCTGATTATCATAGGGATAAGGCAAGAGCTTTGTGTCTACTGGGAGTGTTCTTGTTTAAAGAGACAAGAATTAATCTTAATAACAATAATCCGATTATTGCTAGTCCTAGAATTAATCACAACAATATTTAACTCAGTTTTATTATTGAACAGGGGTGTAAGAAAATATTGATAAAGTCAAGTATCTTAACCCCTGAACAGGCCAGCATCTTTTTTTTTTCTTTCTGCCTGATATTACACACCTAAATCTTGAAGATTTATATTCAAGCATTACATAAAAAAGGTTTCATGTTTGTTTAAGAAACGTTACTACAAATTCTACAAGTTGTAATCGTAATAGAAATTATAATTCTTTTTAAAAATGTTAGTAAATCTGCAAATTTAATGCAAATATAATGAAAAACAATCATAAAATTGTCACTTTCCTAAACTTCCTTTTAAAATCAGTATTTTCCTGAATACAGATGAAACAGTTCATGTCCTCCAAACCTTTAGTTTTGTTACGGTTGTCTAGTTTTTATGTTTATTTCCAAAATCTTCCTTCAGAATTTGGGTTTGATTGCTGTTACTGATCTGAAATTATTAAGTGGAGTAGAGAGACTAGACAGGCTGCTTCTCCAAGTTTTCAGAATGTAAATAACTTTATTTTATTGCAGAGAAAAAGGGTCTTGTAAATGGGACAAGGCCTGTAAAGTGGTTAATATTATGTTTTGCAATACTATCAGTTCTTTAAAACACAGTATGGGTTTTTAATTATTAGTTTGCATATAAAGATTTGTCATATAATAATTCATTTAGTGCGGGGTTTAACCAGCGACTCCTAGATAGCAGTGTTTTATTCGGTCTTCATACTCCACTGTTCTGATTTCTTGGAAAATGTAACTTTCCTTTTAATCAGATTTTTTGAATGATTTTGATTTTTTTTTTTTTTTTTTTTTTAAGAATTTGATTGGGAAAAAAATGCAATATATTACGAACTGTGATCATGTATTGTTATACATGTCATACTGTCAGGTCCTTGCTATTACACAACCCAATTATTAAATAATAATCAATGTACAAACTTGTGCAGAAAATATTTTTATGCTTATTTGGCTTGAGCGATAAGTATACAACACCAAAGCCAAAAAGTTGGGATGCAGATGTTTCTTTGATTTGACTTTAACATACATTTCTAGCTAACAACACATTCCAAAAAACTGTTAAGATGGTACAGCAAACGCCATATCTGCTCACAATGTTTAAAAGAAGTTCTAGCATCAAGTGTCTTATGTGTTATTTTGTTCCATTCGTCCTACAAACTTAATAAATTTTATCAACCTCCCCTCCAAAGAACCTCCCCAACACTAGGATTGTGAAGACTACCACATGTTTGGCTGACACGTGAAGTCAGACGCCATCTCTTTTCTTTTTTTCGAGCTGCTGTTGATGTAGCATTCCCGAGTAGCTAGAATGTGCTGACCAACATCACCTTGGGAGTGATGTAGGGGGAGAGCGCCATCTACCCACCCAGAGAGAGCATGACGAATTGTTTTCTCTTAGACTCCGGCTGCTGAGGGCAAGCAGCATGACCAAGATTCAAACCATATCTACTGGCAGAGCCTTAGTCCGCTGGACCACTTGGAACCCAGGTTTAATTTTTTTTTTAGTTCTCCACACATTCTCTATAAGGTCAGGACTGCAGGCAGGCCAGTTCAGTACCTCTACCTTTACTGTTCTTTATAACATCCCTGCATTTGTAATGTACGCAGCATGTGGCTTTGCTTTGCCTGTGTCTGAAAAACATAAGAAATTCTTCCCACTCAGAGCACAGGATTCACTCACAATGTCACGCTTCAGGACAGAGGCTGTAAGAGAATGGCACAGTGCCAAAGAGTTGTGCTGTTTGGAGACATTTTAAATCAAACCCTGACAAGCCAAGAGCAGTGTGCCAAATGTGTGATCTGAATCTCACAATGCATATCACAAAGCTCAGCAGCAAGAGAAGAAGAGGAAGAGGAGACAGCCGCACCATCACTCAACATCCCACAACAAACGAAACTGCAGGAGATTTCAATTCTGATACTTTCTGAATCTGACGATGAAGAGGATGAACAATAGCCTTGAGAAAACAATTTGGTGAAAGGCCAAATACAAAGTAGTTTAAATGTGTGCTGTTCTGCTTTCATAACAATGCTAGATGTGCTATTGTTGTTCATTTTTTATTACACTTTATTACTGTTTTATTGTATATAAAGTTGTTCTATATAAAGCTCTGGAAAAAAAGTTGAGACCACTTCAACTTGAGTGAAATAAACATTGTTGTTTTATTCTATAAACTACAGACAACATTTCTCCCAAATAGAAATATGGTCGTTTAGAGCGTTTATTGGCAGAAAATGAGAAATGGCAAAATAACAAAAAAGATGCAGAGCTTTCAGACCTTAAATAGTACAAAGAAAACAAGTTCATATTCATAAAGTTAAGAGTCCAGAATAATCCTTGTTTTTTTATCACAGTTTTCATGCATCTTGGCATGTTTTCCTCCACCAGTCTTACACACTGCTTTTAAATAACTTTATGCCTTTACTCCTGGTGCCAAAATTTAAGCAGTTCAGTTTGGTTTGATGGCTTTTGATCATCCATCTTCCTCTTGATTATATTTCAGAGGTTTTAAATTTGGTAAAATCATAGAAACATATTTTTAAAGTGGTTTCTTTTTTTTCCCCAGCGCTGTATGTCATGTGTTAAGGTTTGTGGGTGTAGTTCCTAGAACCATCCTGCTATTTTGTTTTCAAGTCATTTGTTGTAGTTGTTGATTTAAATATCCTTTATCTTCTATGTAATCTGTAGTAGTTTCAAAATAATTTGTGATTTTTTTTTGAAGCTAACAAAAGTTTTCTTTGTATTTTTTTTTTATAAAAGTTCTAAATGATAGCTAAATGTTTTTAAAATGTTAATATGGAACCAGGCTCTGTAAAAAAAAAAAAAAGTGAAATAGGGCAGGAGGTTGGGACCGTAATTGGGTAAATGTATTAATGCATCTAAAAAAAAAATTGTTGTTTCCCTGGTTAATTGTGTTTGTAACACCTTTGTTCAAAAGTTTTGAAGCAATTTATGTTCGTGAGTTTTTAGGAAACTGCCACAATAACATTTATTTATAATTCTACATAGATAGTCTCCAGTTTAAGGAAACATTGGAATAAATTGCCTTTGCATTGTATTGATCATCTTCCATGTTCTTTTTGACACAGCTGATCCTGCATCAGTCCAGAACACGCCCCAGAAAGCGGTTTCCACAACGCTGGAAGTAACCAATCATGAGATTATAGAAATTACATCAAGGTCACCAAGCCCCGCCCTCAGTGATGTGTCGATCAGCAGGTACATTTCCTTTTATTTGTACAGAACATGTATTATTCATTTTATATATATATATATATATATATATATATATATATATATATATATATATATATATATATATATATATAAACACGCCTTTAATCCCAGAAAAAACACCCTTATTTATCTTTTAAAGGCCATTTAAATACCAGATTAAAAAATTAAATAGTAAAAAAATACAGGAACAGTCATGTAAAAAATAATAGAACAATTAGAGCCTTATCAAACTGAACTCTATCCTACTATAACAGTGAAACATGAAAAATAAGACTTTAAGACTTTTTGGTCCCTGAGAATGAAGTTAAAGTTTATTATTAACTTTATCTGAGAGAAAGATGCTCCTTAATGTACCAAAACTCTTAACATATTTGAGGCTAGACAAAAAAAATGTTATTTTTATATTTTCAAGTTTTTCTTTAAGAAGATGAGAATGTCCACATTCTCTGGAGAAAGGGCTGCTCTTTGAGCTACAGCGTGCTGCGCCATTTGCTGGAGGGATCGTCGATCCTCTTTTTGACTTCAGTGCTCGAGACCATGACATAATTTGAAATATCAAAATCGTGACACCCCTAGTGATTAGCATAGGCATCTAAAATAACCCAAATGACTAACACATAAAATGCAATAGCAAAGATTTCTGTAAGCTTGTGTAGTTTAATTTCCTCTTAACTTGATTTTTCCTTTAAAGAAGCTTATTTTTATTAGTGTTTTTATTTGTGTTTTCTTATATCATTATGTCCTGCTTTGAAAGCTGTATTGATGATGTATTCACTTTTAAGCTGTACACGCCTCTTCTTATCAATTCTTCATTACTAAGGGAGCGAGTGGGCGAGATCTGTCAGCATACGCCATCCTTCATCACAGCCTCTATCTTTATCATGTCTTTTATCACATGCAACAGTTTAGAAAAACAGAGGGAGTCGACCACAAACAGTATGATTATTGGCCTCAGGGGAAGAGGCTAAATAAACAGGATTTTTTCTTGTAGGAGTGGACCCTGTTAAACAACAATTAAATGAATTAGAATTGAGAAATCAAACTTGTCTACACAATTTTTCTTGACTATTCATGAAAAATAGAAGAAGAACTAATAGTAGAAGAATTTTCAAATTGTTTTTTAATGTCTTCAAAAACTGCAAGTCCACAGATTGATTCTACTATATTTTATATTTAAGGGGACAAAATCTTGTTTAACTATATAACCCCTTTACCTTATTTATTTTATCAGCACTATCACTATATCAATCAGTGTGTTGTGTTTTAATTTTACATTAAAAGAAAGATTGTGTTAAATTAATATAGAAACTGCTATTAACCTTGATATTCTGGAGACACAGCACCAGCACACATAAGAATATGTTTTGAATGTAGATCAAGATTTTGCTTTAGAGGGATAAAATGGAAAAATATGAAATATGCAGCTGGTTAGGCTCACTCAGGCCCACAGTGAAATTGGACTGACATCAGACATTATTAAGGCACTCCTGGCTGGGAGTACAGCCTTAAAATAAGAGTGCTTCAAATAGTTTTTTTTTTAAGCGTTGCAGTTAAAAAAATACTTTAGATTCATGTTTAAGAAGAAGGGGGCTTTCAAACTTGCCTTGTTTGGTTCTGATTTCTCAGTTTAATTCAAAGCAAGGTAGCTGGTGTGAAACGTGCTGTTAACCACAGTCCAGCCTAAAAAAACTAAATTGTAACAAATTATTGAAAGTAATTTAGTTCCAATTTAGCTAGGCCAATAGTTCCACCCATTCAGTTGTTACTCAGCTGTATACCCACCCCCACCCCATCACTAGTGATGCCACAACACAAGGAGGGTAAAGAATAGCACATGCCTCCTCCGATACATGTGAAGTCAGACTCTGCCTCTTTTCAAACTGCTGCTGATGTAGCATTGCCAAGTAGAATCACAGAGCGCTCGGAGGAAAGCGCAATGACTCGGTTCTGATACATCAGCTCACAGACGCAGCCTTGTGCTGATCAGCATCACCCTTTAGAGTGATGAGGGGAAAGAGCATCATCTACCCACCCACAGAGAGCAAGGCCAATTTGTGCTCTCTTAGGGCTCTGGCAGCTGATGGCATTATTTTATTTTGTTTTTTAATTATTTTCTTAATTCATTATTTACATCACTCTCAAGCATTAAAATGTAGTGGTGTATTATTGCGTTAACTAGTGTCAATTAATAATTAGTTGAGACAATATTGAACTATTTAACAATGCTTATTACTGTTGTAAGGACTGTTATTTGTGACCTTACTGTAAACTGTAACTGAATGACTGGATGATTAGGACTTTCAAACTAAATGCAGGAAGTTACATTCAACAACAGAAGAAGAAAAAGAACTGGTGTTGTGCTGAAATTTGATCCTCTTTTATGTTCAATGCATATGACTCCTGTACCTACTGTAACTGTAGATTAACCCTTATTCACAAACAGAATTTAAAGAATCTGGACAGGAATCTGCTACATTTGATTTGCATAATGCATGTGCACATAGAGAGGTGTCAGACTTTGACAGGTAGGCCAAATTTAGCACAACATCATTCTACAAACCAGTCAGTGTAAAATATAGGGAAAGAATAAACAAACTAAATAATTTTAAACAGTATGAAACTAAAACTAACCAGACTAGACCATATACAGTGTAACAAAATTATCAATTTTGGATTGGACTTCCAGGTGTAAACATGCCCTAAAGAACCATTTTTTTCAATATAAAGGTTTTGCACATTGACTCGCATCTCAGTTACAATTTCTATTATTCTGTGGCATTGCCAAATTTAAAATATTTAAAGCACCTTATTTTTTAAGAGTGTAGGTTTCCATAAACCACAGAATGAATTGAGTTTAAACTCCTAAAGCCCTGATTTCTGCGGTCATGCCTGAAATCCTGAGTAAATTTGATTCACACCTGCATGAGTTCAAAAGTTTCCTTCTACAACCCTGAAGTGAGAGGCAGGTGGAGAAAATCTAACTGTAAAAAAAAAAAAGAATGTGGATGTAACAGAGTAAATGGGACACGGGAGCCCCAAAATAAATCCAGTTAATGTGAGGATTCACTCAGTCCGTCTCGGACTTCGTAGTGGCTTGTTTCTTGTATTAGCTGCAGTTCGTTGCCCCACATCTCTCTTCCTGTGGGGAATATCAGCAACGCTGTAATCGGGTGGCTGAGGACTTGTTCATGTGTGGGAGAAATCTGATTAATTATATTTCCTGCACTCCGTGCTCTCTCAGTCGCTGCACAGATAAGAGTCTTCCCTGAAATGAGTGGAAAGAGAGTTACTGTCTCTCTCTTCCACTGTCCATTCATTTTTACACTTCCTCTTCATTTAGAACTCTCTTTCTCTCTCTCTCTTTCGCTTTCTTTTTCTTTAACAATTCTGCTTTCTGATTGATGGTTAAGGTTTGTTGATGCTGCTCTAATGAAAAGCCCCTGGCTCTGGGTCATGTTTGGGGGTCTTTTGCACACACTTACTTTTAAGGCTGCACCGTATTATAAGATGCATTTTAAGTGACAATAGTGGTGTCTCCATGTTTCCCTTCTAATAGGGAATCTTGTAGAAGCACCTAAGTAAACTAAACTATAATTCTTTAAAACAAAAAATATATTTTCTTTCAAAGTTAAATGAGCGCTGGATGTTAATTTACACAGATTTCTCTCCTGAAAACTGTAAGTAAGCTGCGGTTAGCAGCGTTTATCACTAAACGTGGTTAACAGCAGTGCTAGCCGTGGTTAGAAACACTTAGCGCTAGTATATGCTGCCTGACAGCGCTACACCGAGGAACCCTGAGTGTTCCAGTAAGCCATTCCACTGTCAGCTAGCGGTTTGTCCTATGTAGCTTGTTTGTCTGATATTCTCACCTCTGAACGGCGAAAATGCTTGCGAAAGTGTTCCGGTTAGCGACTAATGCTAATACTGCTCCAGCCTTGGCAATGGAGAAAAACTTTGCTGCAACTCCTGTATAACGCTGTACCATAGAGGAGTGGCTTTACTGCTGCTTACAACCTGACTGGGAGAATTCATACATAAAGCGGATTATAAGTCGCACTGACAATTTTGGGGTAAATATATACACAATAATAATATGCACAGATTAAACATAACATTATGACCACTATTGTTTCTGCATAGTGACACTAAGGTGCTGTGTTTGATCCACTCATACCTGCACAACACACACATTGACACACTAATAACCACGTTTGTCAGTGTCACTGCAGTGCTGAGAATTCTAAAGATTATTTTAAAGATTATTATAAATTAAAAAGAGAAACAGATGCAGACTACAGTCTGTAATTATAGAACCACAAATTGATCCTATATGATGAGTGACGCTAAAGAAAATAGATAATGGGTGTAAAAACAATAAAGTGGTCATAATGTTGTGGTTGATCACTGTATATCTCAAGTAAAACTTGGAGATGAGAAGTTGAAATATTTGAGTGACACCAGTGATCTCAGCACTGTCATTAGACGCAGATTTTCCCAGTCCAGTAAAAAAAACTCCTGCTACCTGGCAGTTGGTCCAGCCTCTGGAGTGAATTATCATTATTTATAGACTCATTGAAGTAATATACTCTTGCATATGGTCAAGTGTGGAGTGTGTTTTATAAATATAAATAAACCAGTGTGTTTTCCATCATGCTGCTACTGATGGCCTACTAACTTTCTCTGGCAGTCTGCAGTGATTAGTGTGGTGCCACTCGATGCAGAGCGGTGGGCTGAATGCAGTGGTTTAAGAGAACTGGCAGATGCATATTTGTAAGTTATCACTAATTGTTAGGTTAGTAAGGTTTCAGTGATTTGATTTTCAGCATATGTGGAAATATCCAAATCACCATATATATAATATGTATTAGACAAAAATGAGTTGTTTATGCTTTTAGTGTCCCGCCTTAAGTTTTACTTAAGGAATGACTTAGGGTTGCACCAAATATTTGGTAACCAAAAATATTGTTCAGTATATGTTTTAGCTATTCTGCCACACTTCTTTTTTTTTAGGGCAATTTTTAGCAGAAAATTAAAAAGACAGGATAATTCATACATATATTAATATGTATAATTTATACAAAATAATTAAACAAAGACTTTCAGTGTTTCCTCTAATGGGGGAACAAATGTTTTTTTATTTATTTATTTATTTTTTTAATGGCTTCGTCAGACCCTCACTCAGAGCGGAAAGCAGACAAACAGTAGTTTTATTTAAGTAAGTCTATTTTATGCTTTCCTCGGAATGAAACAAAATAAAACATTTAGCATCGCTTTTCATGTTTAGTATCAGTTTACTAAACTTTCAAAACTGGCTGTTTTTGTCAGTTACAGTCAATTATACCCAAAAAAGAAAATTACAATATTATATAAGTGTGTCAGCAGTGTCCAAGTCCTGCTGGAAAATGAAATCTGCATCTATATAAAAGTTGTCAGCAGAGGGAAGCATGAAGTGCTGTAAGATTCAGACCATCACTGATTGTAGAAATTTCACACTAGATCTCAAGCAGTTTGGACTGTGTGTCTCTCCACTCTTCCTCCAGACTCTGCTCCCTTGATTTCCAAATGAAATGCAAAATTTACTGATGGTCTATTATGGTTTTGAGAGCCTAAAATGCTTAAAATATATATTTTTGATAGATACAAGCTTTACTGGGCTTAGCCCTAGCATTTAATTGAGCTATTCTGTGATAAGAAAATTGGTATTCTGTAGTTTGCCCTCATCTAAATGTTTAATTTTGTTCGGGTTTGGTTCCGGCTAAAAATGTTCATTTCTTTAGTATAGTAAAGTACAACATAAAAAAAAAAAAAAAAAAAAAATGTTTTTATTGTATCGTATTCTGTGGAGCACAGCTTGAAACGTTTTTTCCCCAATGTCTCTATCCAATGTATGGATGCTATCTTTTTGATACATACAGTACAGGACACATGAACACCATAATTAAACATGAACACCATAATAACTGCAGTCAGTTCTGGAGGGGTCAGATTGCAACAGAGCTGCAGAAAGTGAAGCTTTAAGTTGGGCTGTGTGCGTCAGTCATGTTTATATGATTATGGGTAATAAATCTAATGGAGTGGTTTGTGAAGCACTGTTGGCCAATGAAGTCAAAAATATCAGACTGTGCCCAGAAGAATCTCTGAGTATCACTGGACCAATAAAACACACATTTATCTGCAGAGTTCAGCCTCATCAGCCAAGAACAAAATGACTTATAACACTTAACATTTTCATGCCTCATTGCTCATATCTCTTCTGTATTTTTATTATTAATCTGTGTAGAAACTGGTGATCTGCGTAGTACCTGAGTCACAGTTCTGAAGTTTCATTTCCTTCTCTTTAGTGCCAGTTTTTTAGAGTGGCTGACATAAGCTTTGCTTAATGTTTAAACTTACTGGATTCAAGTGAATTAGGTTTATCTACAGTTGCAAAGTTGTTATTTTTATTAATAGCTAGAATACAATATTACGCTAAATACAAAAAAGTACTTAGTTTAGATTCATCCTAAAAATTAATTTGCAGTGACCGATTGTATTTTTAACCAGAAGGTGCACATCTTTGTATTTTTGTTTGTCCTGTTCTGCATTATAAAAAACGGAAAACTTTTAATTTTTATGTCAGAAAAAAAATATTATGTTGACTATTCTATTCTACAAAAACTAGACAAGCACATCAGTGTCTGCAGTTATATTACACTGGGATCTAGATTGAGGTTAGTTAGTTTTTTTTTTTTTTTTTATAGTGATTTTAACATTGTGTCTGTGAGGCACCCCTATTTAATACATATGTTTTTTTGTTTTTTTTTACCTTAGACACAAGTATGTCTCTTGTGTTTATACTAGTGCATCTCAAAAAATAGAAAATCAGTGAAAATATACTTTATTTCAGTAATTCAGTAATTTAAAATGTGAAACTCATATATTATATTGTTGTATTACACACAGAGTGATCTATTTTAAGTTTTTTTTTTTATTATTGTTGATTATTATGGCTTACAGCCAATGAAAAACCAAAAATCAGTGTCTCAAAAAATTAGAATATTATATAAGAACAATTAGTACTTTTGGCAGTGTGGGCAGTGTGCCAAATCCTGCTGGAAAATGAAATCTGCATCTCCATAAATGTTGTCAGAAGCAGAGGGAGAAGCATGAAGCGCTGTAAGATTTTCTGAGAAAACACTGCACTGACTTTGGACTTAATAGAACACAGTGGATCAACACCAGCAGATGACATGTGTCTCCAAACCATCACTGATTGTGGAAACTTCACACTAGACCTCGAGCAGCTTAGACTGTGTGTCCCTCCACTGTTCCTCCAGATTTAAAGCCCCTGATTTCCAAATTAAATGCTTAATTTACTGATAGTCAGTGATGGTTTCACTATTTTTAACTGAATTACTAAAATAAAGTAATTCAGTTAAAAAAAGTACGTTTTCAAGAATATTATATATATGTTTTGATGCACTAGTTTGTTAACATGACGCTTGCAGCACACTATGTTCATTTTCAATTCTGGGGTCAACATTCATTTTTATTCATTATTGATACTGATATCAGTTTATTCTACAGAGCTTTAATTAAATTGTGCACATATATTTTGTTTTATATTCAGAAAATTCCAGTCCCTTTCACTTTTCTCTGAATAGAAGCAGATGAAGCTGATAATGAGGTAGCAGAGGCTGGAGGTTGAGATAGGGTAGTGTAGGAGGGTCCGCTGGTTAATAGAAGGTGATGTTGACCACTGATAAGTCCAAGTAGATAAGAGGTGCAAGTAAGTGTGAAGCGAGGGATATAGCAGTAAATGGAAACTGATTAGGTTCATGAGTTAAGCCATAGAAAATCAATTATGGGCTCAATGGTGCACCTATAGTTTAGGTTCATTATAGACATTGCGTCTCGGTATAGATTGGTATCAGTAATGGGCTGATAAGAGCAGGAAATAATGGATCTGGTCTAGCAGGGTGTTTGAGGGGGAAAAGAGTAAATCCGATCCGGTTCTGAAACAAATTTAGCCACAATCAGTTAATTGTTACAATTTACAGCTAGGGATGCACTGAAAATACAGAACAATGACTCATTTATTTGTATTTCAGTGTGTACTCTGTTAGGGTTGCTTTGAGCATCACCACTGTAATTTTTACACTTTGCTCACATAAATTAAATGACATAAAGTGCTCAGTATCCCTTATCACTCTTTGTGTTCATTTTCTTAGTTTCCAACCTCTTTACTTTTTGTCACCAGAAGCCTGTCCTACTTTCTCTGTATTAATTTTTAATTTAGCTAGCTACATGTGACTTAACTAGCACTACTTAAATGAACACTAAACCTGCTGATTTTTGCCGAATCCACCGTCAGATTAAATTTGAAAAAGGCTTTAAAATATGGGAGGAGTAGTTTAGAAGGTGCACTGGGTGATGTATGGGTTTAGAAGCGGGGCAGGAGGGAGACCTGATTGGCTGAACTGCAGCAGCAGCAGTAGAAGTGTGCCTCTTAAAATTTCAAGAAGGACTGCTTAAGCTATTAATGGAAAAATATGGTTTAGGGTTTAGTGGCTCTTTAAATTTAGCCTAAGCTAGCTAAATGTGTGACTAAAATAGCTAAGCTAAGGTACAATTAATATTTAAAATGGCAAGATTATAATGATTAAAAATGCAGTGAGAGCTAGCTGGCTAAATGTGTGACAAGAATAGGACTACTAAAATAAATTAAAGATTAGAATAGCCCTGCTGAGGTAAATGTATGGTGCTTTGTTGATATATCTGCTGAGATAATAGAATGTGTAGTGTAAATGTTAGTAAATGTTAGTAATAAATAATTGTTGTAGCTAGTTGTTTATATATATATTCAAGCTATTTGGGGAATTTGTTCAGTGGTAAATATTGGCAGTTTAATACAAAAATTAGATTTTTGTTTTTCACATTTTATTTGCTTTAATTTTGGCCAAGAACTTTCATTTCGGTGCATCGATACTCACAGTATTCATTTAACACTAACAGTAGTGATTTAACTATAGGTAAATTAGCTGTTCAGCTGTGTCTGTCTGTCTGTCTGTCATTTTTTTTTAGATGTTCCTTTCACGTGAGGTGATGTGATTCAGTTAGAAACTGCTAATTTGTGGAAAAAATATTGGATCATATCATCAGACCGAGATTGATTCAGAAGTTGAATAAAGCTGTCGCTAGTTTGGAGGTCTCGTTTGGAGGTCAGGCTCTAATTATGTACTGCACAGATTGGGTTGGCACTGCCAGCACTTCAGCATAAGCCCCTGCCCTTCTGCTTAACCTTTACCCTGATAGAATGAACTCTGATGTGTATTTTTAGTCACTGCCTGTGTTTCCATAAAAAATTAGACAGTTGGAATGTTTTGAGACCAAGACTGTTTTAAAAGTAGTGATTTTTTGTTTTGCTGTACCCAGAATATCCCTGTTTATCTGCATGCCTTCCTGTTTTTTTTTTCTCTTGCTGCTTTTCTCTGACAGTCTTGAGACACTGTGAAGACTTTATCTTTCTTCTGTAGATATTCACTATCTCCACAAGAATCTGTAGCTCAGAGACCACTTAATCAGAATGTAGTGGATGTTGATGGCCTGCCAACAGACTTGGCAACAGTAAACAAGGAAAGTAAGGATGCTGAAGAACTTTTACATGGTCTGTAGAAAAAAAACCCCTCAGATTTTGGCTTTTATTGCTAGTCTAATTAGAAATTATAAAGAAAGACAAAGAGAAAGCGTAGAATTAAGTCAAATTGATGCCTATTTACCTTTAGGGCACTGTTAAGATCATCATCTGTTTTTCTCAGTGTCCAAAAAATAAGAAAGTGGAATTCAAGTGTGATTCTGATGACACTGCAATTTCCCACAGTGCACAAGTGATTTATATCAAACATTGTATTTTATTACATTAGCTGAAGACAGATTGAAATCCATTGTTGGTCTCAATATTCACATTAGAATATAATGGATAAAATGAGATATTTTTGCGACCATTTTTAGTTACAGATCAGTACTGGGTGATGCCACATTACACAGGGTTCCCAGTATTATAATGTCTTTAATTAAAATCTGGGTAATTAAAGTCTTAAATTGTCTTAAATTTACTGTAAATTAATTGTAGATATTACATTGTGCGTTTAATGCGGGCGGTAAAACACAGTGGCCCACCATAAACATCTAATCCGAGGATAGAACTAAGTGAGCGGAGTGCAAGCTAACATACTAACATAAGCGGTGAGCTAGCTAACGTTAGCGGTGAGCTAGCTAACGTTAACTGTGAGCTAGCTAACGTTAACTGTGAGCTAGCTAACATTAGCAGAGAGCTAGCTAACATAAACGAGTTAGCTACATTACTGGGGAGAGGTTAACAGATTTAAGAAAACAAAATGATAAATTGAAATCGTTAAAACATTTATTTTCTACCAAAGGAATTCTGGCTACATTTTTGTCTTAAAAATGTCTTCGAATGCATTAAAGTTGACTTTTAAAATGGTGCAAGAGCCCTGTCATTCTTTCCAGGGCTTTTATGATGTATGGTGTGATTATTGTCTCTAAAAATTAGATAAAGTCCCCTGAAGTCACAGAATTCCTCTACAGAACCACCATGTGAAGCTCAGTTTCTTTGTTCTTAATTCCTGTACCTATCCAACTGTTGCTGTTGTACTTTGGTGTTGGTTAAACGTAGTCTGAACTGTTTGCTTTTTTGTGTGTATAGTAGGGGTGTGACGAGACACTAATACCACGAGACGAGACGAGACACGATATTGGGTTCACGATAACGAGACGAGACGAGATTTAAAAACGTTTTATTTATTTTTTTTTTGGACAAAATCATATACCACAAACTTAACAGACTGGTTTCTCTCACACAGTGATTCTTTAAGGAAGAAAAATAAGAATAAAAAATAAAAATACAACTTTTCTAGGTCTTATATAGTGCAAACTACAACCAGTCATATTAAGACTATGGTTTGTGTATTTTTTTTCTCCTAAATATCTTGTAATTTAACTATGCAGAAACATAACCAGTTAGATTAAGACTATGCTTGAAGTGCAAACAGAGACAGAACATGTTTTTTAATACAGTACAGAGCTAAGGGATCAGTACAACTGCCTATGAAACAGTCACGTGTAGGATTTACTTACAGTATTTACATATGGTTTGTGTCTTGTTGGTCACTCTGTTACCGTTTATTGTTTTCACTGGAGCCAAAATGCAGCCAGACATACAACTTAAAAGTAGCAGAAGCATCTTCTATATCAGGGGTATTTAATTATATTAAATAATTAACTTAAGTGCTGTATCCTGTAAGGTTGTTTAAACTGAATGATGTAAAAATATAGAAGAAGACAGATCTGGACAGATTTTGTTTACATTAATCCCCTGTCTCTCTGTCGCGCTCGGCGTGACTAGTTTCCGCCCGTTCTCATTTTTCCGCCCTTTCTCGGGCTCCCTATCTCCTTATAAAGGCGGTTTTTCACGACCGCGACCCTGACAACACGGGTTCGATCCCGCGTGAGAAGCGGTGTGTTCATTTATTTATTTATTTATTTCCTTACCGCGTCTGCACAGATCTGATAGACTGAAGAGAGCGTTTAGTGATCTTACCCCACACGTGATTGGTCTGTGAGTTTACTGCGCCGCACAATTAAATCCTTCTCAGTAGTTTATCGGTTTGGGTCCGCATTGGGTCTGCTGAGAGCTGCTCTCACACTCGCTGCTACTGGGTTGCCAGATCCCTCTTAAAAAGTCCACACTAAACTGTTTTTTTTTTCTCCCGCGAGACAGGTTTAAGCTTGACGAGAAATATCGTCACATTTAATCTCGCGAGATCTCGTGCCACGATATCTCGTCACACCCCTAGTGTATAGTGTACGCTCTTTTTCTGTGTTGCTGTGCTAATAGCAACTCCGTGTATGGGCTGAAAGATACACTCTTAAGAGGAGTATCCAGTTAATGGTATTAAAAGTCTTGATTGTCTTTCCTCCACCAGACATGTTAGTCCTACACATTTTACAAATGAGTTCACGTTCAAAACTGCAAAAAAATATATATATATATCAAACACCAGACTGACTGAGCCAGGCCGGTTGTTTGAGTGTCCACAGCCGTACATCACCTCCATAGTATATATAGTGGTTGAACAAGAAACTGCAGCTCTCTGTGGCAAAGCAGTCCCTAGAATAATCCTGGCACAGAGCTGCTGCGATCCTTTTCTATCATATATATTATAGGATTGACGCAATTAGAGAAATATCGGTTGAATGCTGATTACATGTTTTGGCTGAGAA
Organism: Astyanax mexicanus; assembly: GCF_023375975.1. Lineage (NCBI taxonomy): Eukaryota > Metazoa > Chordata > Actinopteri > Characiformes > Acestrorhamphidae > Astyanax > Astyanax mexicanus. The sequence goes on along the minus strand of NC_064412.1, from coordinate 15,548,617 downwards.
GCGTGAGCTTACTGTGTTCACCCTAATTGTAGGTGTGAGTGTAAATTAATGGTTGTGTGTAAATAGACTGCTGTCCAGTCCAGGAGTTAACCTTTTTTACCCCCATTGATTTCCATTGACCTACTGTGATTCTGGCTAGTAAAAAGCTGGATGGGGAGATGTTTTAATTTGGAATATTGTATTTTTCCTGGTTTAATAGTTTAAAAGCTGTAACTAAATCCATATCCTCATTTATGCTCCTGTAAAGCCTCCCACAAGAACTGCATGCTGCTTTTCAAAAGAAAAGTCTCAAATTGAAAACTTGGTTTTCTTAAAGTTCTGACTTTTTCCCCTCATTATCTTGGAAAAGAAGGAATTTAAAACCATCCATTCGAGTTTGTTAGTTGTCTTTTCCTGTGAGGCTCTAGGACACCTCATTTGGTTTATGGATTCCTCTGTGTTGCCAGTGCACTCTTCATGGCTAAGTGGATTGATTGGGCCAAGGTGAACAGGGGAGAGTCTTTTATTATTTACTCCTGGCAGACAGCGTCTAGTAATGTACTGTCTTAGATTACATCTTGAACTTCCATTTTGTACCAGGTTTGTGCTTTTATGCATGCAGAAGAAGCATTAGAAACACCCATACAATTCTATTCTTTAGCACAAGCTGGACACAGAATTTCAAGCCTGTATTCTGAATCAGAGCCTTGCATTGCTAAAAAACAGTGTATTGTTATATTGTTAAGTTTTGCATTGTTTTGTTTTGAAGTACTGTATGATTTAAAAAAAAAAAAAAAAAAACACGGAGTACAGATTTTTAATTACTTATTTAAAATACGCTCCCCTATTATAGGCCGTGCCCCTATTATTGGCCAGTTCCACCTATTGTTTCCTTTCCCTCTCTGTCAATTGCGATAACGAAATTCAAAACATGTCTTTCACTTTTGACCTAATCTAAACTTTATTCTGACAAAAAAATCCTGTCATAAAACATTATTTTACTATGGCTAATATGTTGTAAATCTGTGCATTAAAAAAAAAAAAATTAAAAAAAAAACTTTTCACGCTGTATACTATTTAGGATCCCTAAAAAGTGAACAAGGGTTCGTAATCCAAATTTGGATGCTCCCACAGGAAAGATAAGATGTCATTATACACATCTGGGAAACACCAGAAACGCCATGTCTCCAATAGGCGGCGCAGGCTGAGATTTGTTCCACACAATTAAGCCCAACAAATTTGAAAATACGTATTATTACACACATTATCGGCCACTAATATCATGGAAAATATGTGTTATTAAAACAAAAGCTTAGGTATACATTTTTTTTTTTTTTCATTTAATTTAGGGTATTTTAAGCAGAAATTAAGTTGGCTGGTAATAGGGGACCCTTGTAATTCAGCAGGTCTTGCCACTGGGGGTAACCAAAACTGAAGTAACCAAAACTGTAATTCTTAAAAAAAATATATATATATTTTCTTTCAAAGTCAAACAAATCCTGAATGTTAATCTGCACAGATTTCTCTCCTGTAAACAGTTTATTTGGGTCTGTAAAGCGCTTCAGTTAATTTACAGTAAGCTTAGATTTACAGTGTTTTGATTGAAATGGCTGATAATAGAGGTGACCACGCTACATGTAAAATTGGTGGCAGAGAGTGGTTCATGTTGTGTTGTTTAAACTTCAGCCAGTAGAGAGCAGTGTTGTACTCTGTCTTCAGATTCCACTGTAATGTATGTTTTTTTTTGTTGTTTTTTTAATACTGTGGCAGTTTATTTGTAACCTATACTGTCTTGCTTTCAGTATCATAGTATATTGTGATATTATTGTGATATGTTGAACTGTAACACCTGTATTGTGATACTTATCATTGTGATATATTGCCAAACCCTTCAATACACAACCATAATCCCCCTACAGAAGGACTGGGGACAGTGCAGCCCCTTCACATGGCAGAAAGCTTTAAAGAACATCTTTTACCCGAGGATTTGTATGATTTGTATGATGTGTCCTTGCTGCTATGGTAAATGGAGGCCTCTAGTATGTAAACTTTTATTATTTTTCTTTCACATCCAGTTGTCTGTGTAAATGTGTCCAAACAGAACGTATATCTCTAGCCTTTCACTACAGGACCTGTGGGAGTTATTCAGGTCATTTAGACATATTAAAACTCCTCCAGCTCTCCTGAGCTCAGTGATATGGATAAAGATTGACATTTTTATTCTCCTCACTCCAGCTATTCATCTTCACTGTCAGTCAGGTCCATTCAAGCTCCTCACCTAGAATATCACTCCTGATGGTGAAAATGTGTCAGAAGGGGAAACTTGTGAATTGAGCCCGGCTCGCCTGTCTGAACGGTGCTGGTGTTATTTACTATGTGTTTGACTGCTCTACATGTATTACATTATCACCTTTACTAACAACCTATACTTTACCAGTGGCGTGCAGTAAATATTGTGGGTACCCCTTCTGCAACCACCCCTCCATACCCCGCCCACACCACCCCCCCATCCCCACCCCCACCCCCACCCGGCCACCGGCCGACCGATACATAGACACAAATTAAAATAACTACATATTCTCTCTCTTGACTTAGTTATATTAACTTAATACAAACCAACAGCCCACAAATACAGCTACAAACTACAAAAGTGTACAATAGACCCAACAATAAAGGCTTAATTTGCCTACAAGCACAACCGTTTAACAAAGATCACTCATTTGTATGTCTACAGGACACCAGGGCATCCAAAACATTAAGTACACAAGAAAACTCACCAGTCAGGCCGCCTATTATTGTGAATTAGTTTCACATTGAAGGACAGCCTTTAAAAAGGCTTTTTAATATGATGTGACACAATATCTGTCTCTTTTGCAGCCGCAATTCCATGATAGTTCGCTAACTATTGAATTAATCCAGCATGAGCGCCGTTTTAGACTAAGTAGCACGTAATACCTGAGAAAGGGTTAGACAGTCATGGCCCTGCCCCTGTAGTGAAAAATCATGAATCTGATTGGTTAGACTGTCCTTCGACTTTGCAAATAGACTCATTACTACACCCTTCTCAAAATCAGCAGAAGGGTCACGCAGTCACACGGGGGGGCAGAAGCTATTTTTAAAAGCTTTGATTGGTTAGAACAGCGGTCAGTCAGATAAGAGTCCTGTAGCAACTGAAAAACACCGACTAATGCTTTAAATTAGTTGCTGTTTATTTATTTTAGTTAATTTATAAAATAAATTCTTACACTTACAATAGCTATGATGTATATTTCCTGATTCAAAATTCTGTAATTATTTACATGCATTTATTGTCACCCCTTCTCTGAAGGGTTAGAAGGGCCTCACTGCACACCACTGTACTTTACTAACAAGGCCTAACTTGCCTCAGTCTCCACTGTGGGAGAATAGTGCACAATAAATGCTTACAAAACACACATGACCTATAAAATTATAATAATTAAAAATACACTAAAAATATAACACTATATTCACAGTGTTGCCTATTTAAAGGCTCATGTCCATAAGATTTGCGAATAGTATTACGATAAAATGAAAACAAAAGAGCTGCGAAAACATGATGAATGACAAACTCAATCTAAGGATATCGAAAATATTGATATCAGGATATCCAACAGCATTAATTGATTTGTTGATTTCTGTCCATGTCGTACATCACTAGTTCTCACATTAATCTTTATTTTATTCAAGTTACGTTTTGAAATCTTTTTTTATTGAAATTCACTGTATACAAATGAATTTTATTTGTTTTATTATCTTTTTTACTAACATTTTTGAATTTCTAGCATTTAATTAAATAGCTTTTTATTGTTTTGCTGTTGTTTTTTATTGTTGTAATTGTTTTTATTGTTTTTATTGTTTTTCTGGTAAAAATTTTAATCTGTACTTGTTTTTTTTTTTTTGCTTAACTGTTTGTACAGCACTTTGAGATGTATTTTAAAAGCATTAAAAGGTGCTATATGTATTATTGTTGTTAATAGTAATAATGATGCGACTACTGCTGCTTATAATAATAATAATTTTGTATCTCTTAAACAGATATTCCTTTTACAGTCCCCTCCAAAAGTATTGGAACAGTAAGACCAATCTCTCTATGTAGACTGGAATCTTCTAAACTGTGTATCAGATCCAGATGTAAATACCTTGAACTAAAAGCTGAAATGTTGATATTTTGTCTCATATTCATCCTTTGATTAAATATTTCCAAATATTTTTAGCAGAAATAAATGGATTGGTCTCACTCTTCCAATACGTTTGGAGGGGACTGTACATTTCTGAGTTCAGTCTGGTGCTTTCTCATACTGATTTAATTCTGATTTAGAGAGGCTTATAACAGATTGTTCAGGTTGTTGTAGTTAATGAGGGCTTTCGCCTTATTACAGTAACCAATGCATTATTCTCTGTATACATCCACCTCTAAATGAGCCTTCTGTCAATCTTTTGTTTTCTGCAGCATCTACAATGATTGGTTATGTTTGGAAATAATCCCCTGATTGCATTATGTTTATTTATGTAAATGCAGGATTATTTTTGTGATCTGGACTAATACTCTGTAAATATTTTATTAATTAATTATTTGATCATTTTCTCTATAGCTGAGAGCATAACATGAGGACGTAGCCTGAAGTTTGAGATTTATCTTCTCTCCGTTCTCCTAGGTTTTCTGACATTGGGCATTGAGTCTTATCAGACTGGATTTAAAGAGGATTAGTGGGCATGTCCAATTACACTGATCACTAGACGATGTTCTTCTGTTCTACAGCCTAATTAAGGGTCATAGCTTATGCTTATGCTTTGTTTTCTGTTTTACCTTTAAAGAAGAAGAATGCTGACTATAAAAATTGTCAATGCAACTGCAGTGGTTGCTGTGATGAAAACTATATTGCATAATTAATATGGATTTGCTACATCTTTCCCATTCATTTTTGTTTTTTGTTTGTTTTGTAGTTTGTTCGAAGGCATTCTAACTAATATATTGAGTGTATTACAGCCTTCAGCAGTGTTTAACATACTCATCATCAAAAAAAGTAGCAAAAAGTGTTTTATTTCAGTACTATTTGGAAGGAAGATAAAGGTTGCCAGGAACAAAACATTATTTTATGGTGTAAATAAAGCTCTGGAACAAATTAAGAGACCACTTCATTTTCTAAATCATTTACACTGATTTTGCTATTTATAGGTATAGGTTTGAGTAAAATGAACATTGTTGTTTTATTCTATAAACTACGGACCTTTCATTTCATTTAGAGGAGAAAATTTATTTGCAGAAAATGAGAATTGGCTAAAATAACGAAATGAAGAAGATGCAGAGCTTTCAGACCTCAAATAATGCAAAGAAAACAAGTTCATATTCATTAAGTTTTAAGAGTTCAGAAATCAATATTTGGTGAAATAACCCTGGTTTTTAATAACAGTTTTCATGCATATTGGCATGTTCTCCTCCACCAGTCTTACACACTGCTTTTGGATAACTTCTGGTGCAAAAGTTCAGTTTGGTTTGATGGCTTGTGATCATCTGTTTTCCTCTTGATTATATTCCAGAAGTTTTCAGTTTGGTAAAATCTTTTTTAATTTTTAAGTGGTCTCTTTTTTTTTTTTTGAGTTGTATATTGTGCTGCACATTCACAAAAATGAGTTTGTTTGTAACACTTGTGTAACACAGCATGGGCGACAACTGTATGGAATTGTAGATGTTTCTAATGGTGTTCTGTGATAACCAATCACAAGCACCTTGAATAGTCCTGCAGATACAATTCTTCATTACTGGCACTTTGACAGTCCAACTTAATTTGTGTTAATAAGATCCAGAAACCAGTGGCTCTACTGTTTCTGAAGGCACACTTCAACTTCAACTGTTTCAACAGTACAAAGTTCGTTCACATGCTGCTGCTCTCTCAAAATCTTGGCTTAAAAACACAACAATATGCCATGACCAGCTGCATCGCCAAATTCTCCCTCACTGAAAATGTTTTGGATGCTATTTTACCTGCTATCAATACTCATTTAAGATTATGGGGTTTAAAATGTGCCTTTCATGTTGATTTAATGATAACTAAGAAGTTTTTCATTCTGCTTAGGGACTCCTAAGTAGGAAATAACAAATGGAAAAAGTTCTGAAGGCCACTTTTTTAATCTTCTTCTGCAGTTTTGAGCACTTCTTTCATCTCCCAGGTCTGATTCACTGTTGGTTACTGTAATTTAATGGATACTCAAGTGCTTTTGATCAAGACATAAAGCACAAGCACTTTTGAAGTGTTCATTGGAGATACTGTATTGAAGTGGCAGTAATAATCCTGTTCATTACAGGACGACTGATGTGGGCACTGGCTCAAAGCTGACATGTTGTGGATTATGATTGAATGTACAATCCCCCTGAATTTCTCAATTCTGCGTATCATTGGCTGGTCTGTATGGATGAGTGCTGGGCTCTTTGCTACGACGGTTTTATGTCTATATTGACTGTAATGATGAATGTCTGGCAAACTTCAACAATCATACAGTGTTCTGTTTTTTAGTTCTCTTAAAAGTACAGGGATTCTTTACTTGCATCTCAGGTAGTGTTCTGTCTGTAAAGCTTAATAGTTTTCTGTGTGATTTCCCTCCTATGTGGATGAAAAGTGCTTTATTTGTGCTGTCTTTCATAATGACCAGTACTATTGAAGGGCCAGAGGATCGAGCGTCACTAACTGACTAAAAACAAAAAACTACCTTGCCATGGATTTTAATGTTACCCCCTCTTGTGCTGAATTAAAGACCTGGTAGTAAGACTGTTCTGCCTGTTATATGTTTGGACTAAATTGAGTATATAACATTTGATATCTGAAGGGAATTTATATTTATGTTTGTATTATATAATTATTAGGGCTAGGTAATATATGTAAATATATGTGTGTGTGTGTGTGTGTGTTGCTATTTATAGGTATATGTTTGAGTAAAATGAACATTGTTGTTTTATTCTATAAATTACAGACAACATTTCTCCCAAATTCCAAATAAAATCTTGTCATTTAGAGCATTTATTTGCAGAAAATAAGAAATGGCTGAAATAACAAAAAGATGCAGAGCTTACAGACCCCAAATAATAAAAAAAAAAAACAAGTTAATATTCATAAAGTTTTAAGAGTCCAGTATTTCAATCAATATGTGGTGGAATAACCCTGGTTTTTAATCACAGTTTTCATGCATCTTGGCATGTTCTCCTCCACCAGTCTTACACACTGCTTTTGAATAACTTTATGCCACTCCTGTTGCAAAAAATCAAGCAGTTTAATGATCTTCCTTTTTGATTATGTTCCAGAGGTTTTCAATTTGGTAAAATTACAAAAAAATCATAATTTTTTAAGTAGTCGCTTATTTTTTTTTCCAGAGCTGTATATATTACAAGACAAAATAAAAGAATGAGAACAAAATGCCATATCTTAAAATCATACAGGTCACACAGTTTAAAATCAGTGTGCCATTTTATTCCAAAAAAAGAAGGCAATTTACTGAACCAGTGAAATACTAAAAAAGAGTGCTATTATTACTATTATTATTATTAGTAGTAGTAGTAGTAGTAGTAGTAGTAGTTGTAAAATGTGACTTAGTATTTATAAATATACTGTATGCTGTGTTTTTAGTGTCACAAATAAAAATACTAATATGTTAACATAAGTCTGTAGCTTGTTAAGGCTTTTGTGATTTCAAATCACATCATATCACTAGGGGTGTTCAAAAATAGATCGAAATATCTTGATCTTTTTTTGTTTTGCGATACTGTACTAATTTTGAATTATTAGTTTATTTTACATGTAAATATTGGTATCAGACAGTGGTTGTAATGTTGAATTGTAACCCCTTTAATGTGGTACATATGAATACACAGCTTATATATGTGCTGTTTATACATCACCATTTCTCTCAAGCATATGTACCAAGACATCCCCCAGCCCTACTGGACGTCTGAGGTAGTATCTACTTTTTCAGACAATTTATACCCAGGCCAGTGGTATCCTGCGTAATTTCCAGTGCTTCATACTTGGATTATTTTTGTTGCTGCAGTAAGGAAATCCACTGATGTCAGAAATGTATAAGAAAATGTTGTTTTTAAAAATGTGAAAATGTGTGTGGGGGGTGTTTGACATTGAATGTCAAGGACCTGGACTGTTTTCCTTTCAATGCTGTTGATTTATTGTACTATTTCATCTATAATCATTTCTAACTGTCTCCTGAACGACCTTCCAATCTGACCTTCCTTGTTTTGCCTCAGAACAGCATATCTGTAGTAATTATGCCCAGTAAATATTTAGGAATTGTAAATCCTGTGGACACTACTCTGCTCCGGATAGGTCAGCTTTTATTCGCTTGCTCTCTTAGAGTCTGACAGAGAAGCTTCAGCCTGTTTTTTCTGCTTTGTCTGTTTTAGTGCTTTAGGTTGATGTTTGCTCTGGATGCACAATTCTAGGAGCTTTAATTTTGTATATAACCACTTTAGAAGGTGGTCAGAAAACCCATTTTGTCCTCTTTTTCTTCCCTATCTCGTGTTTCCGTCTTTCCTCTCTTTTCTATTTGTGATCATTCTGAACACTCTTGCTATCTTCATCCCAAATCCACTCTGTCTGGGAGTTATTTCCATGATGATTTTAGTCTGCTTTGGAATTGAATAGAAAACTGTTTCTTAAAATTCATACTAAATTGCTGAACAGCCTCAATCTTAACTCTGACACACACACACACACACAAATTCAGCTGGGTCAGGGCTGAGTAATTACCCTCATGATCTGACCTTAAAAAGATTCTCAGCTCTGTCCTTCTATAATGAAAGAAAGTTATTGAGGGCGTTCAGCACTTTAAGATTTTCAATCTGTGCGCCGGAATATAGTTACATTCATTTGAACCAAGTAGACTTTTGCTTTATATTGCTCTTTTATAAACGGCAGATTTGCACACTTGTTTCCCTTCTCACCAATCTTTCTTCTTTTCTTTCTCCCTCTCTCTCTTTTTGGCCAAATAATCAGAACTGAAATGTTGAATATTGTGTTTTAGTGTTTCTAAGCCAACTACATTCAGTACTCAAGATCTATAAGCTTTAGAAATAAATAGTCCTATAGTTTTAACTAAAAAGTCACTGTATAAAGGCTTTACATTTCTCCGTTAGATCAATTTCTTATAGGTGTGGGTAATATTTGGGAATACTGAATAAATACCGAAATAAATCCCTATAAAGAACATTCAAATCATCTACAGTCTTCTGTGAAAGTATTGGGTGGGGGGTACCGAGTGGTCCAGTGGTCTTACTGCAAGTGCTGTCAAAATGATTGGGAGAGTGCTCGTTTGAATCCCGGTCATGCAGCTTGCCAGAGAGCACAATTGGCCTTTTGGGGTGGGTAGATGAGGACCTTTCCCCTAAAAAACAGTATTTGATGGACAAGGTCTAGTTCTTTATTTTCCTGAAATTGACAGTTTCAATTTTTATGTCCTTTGTCTGTCTAGATCTGATAACCATCTTTTAATAGGCCTGGCAATATGACCAACAAAACATATCTCTATATAATTAAGAGAATTTGTAATATATGATACAGTACAGTAAAAAAAATAGAATAAATAATAGTATAATCTTAAAGTATCAGTATTTGTAACAATAAAAATACACCATGCTGGATATTCAAGTCGTAAGTATCAATTGCTGTCTTTGTAATATTTTTCTGTAAACTGCACTGGATTGTGTTTTTTTGTGTTTTTAAGACTGTATTTCTACAACATAATCATTACTCTGTTATGTAATTCCTTCAGGAACTGAACCATTTCTATACTAACGGCCCCTGAATTTCCCCCCTGAATGCAATCGCACACAGGTGGTAACGTGTAGCAGATGCAATACTGCAATATTGTCATTATTTAATATCTGTATATTTCCAAGCCCTAAATTAGAAAATGGCGCCATCTATACACTTATGGCTTATCTATACATGTATGTTTGCAAATTCTCTTGATTACAGCGTGTTTATGATTTGAATCTTGTACTAATGCCTCAGTATTTCTGTTCTCAATGTGCTTTTTAGAGCTGTGGATTGATGTGGATGTTCTTCACCCCTGCCCTGGGGAGGTTGTTTGTAGCATCACTGGCTGTTGTTTTAGAGTTTTTCTTCACAGCTCCCACAATGTGTCATCAACTGCTGTTATTTCTCTTGACGGATCTCTTCCGTGTCTGGTTGTTACTACATCAGTGGCTTTGATTGATTTTAGCTCTTTTCTTCACATCAAAACGACTTGCTTTTCTTTTATAGACAGCTCACTGCTCTTTATGTTGGTTCAGTCTTTTTTAACAGTATCCAGTATTCACAGGCAAAATCCAGGACAATCTACAAGAGTAGATTTCTTGTGGGCAGTCTTGTAGGACAGGCCTGAACAACAGGAAGCACAGATCATCCACATGTTTAACATAGTTTTTTTTTTTTTTTTTATGTTTTCTAATGTTTTATATTCAACTTCAAATCTCAAGTGTACAGCAAGTATGAAATAACTTTGTCTTTGAGAGGAGAGTGTATATTATATTTACCATGTGCTGGATTTTGGTATTGGTCCTATTTTTTTTTTTGTTCATGATCATATCATGTATATTTTGCCTGTATGAAGCTGCAAAAAAAAAACTAAAAATCTAATACTTTGAAGTGCTTGCATGTTTTACTTGTCTTTTTGGCCGTGAGGAAGGCAAAGGAATTTTTTTCATTTTTTCTTTGTTTTCCTCTCTTTCCTGTTGCACCACCTCTCCTTTACCCCAGTGTCAATGTCTCCCGCTCACCTCAGTGCCTCCAGCTTGACAATTTCCTCACTTTGTCCATGGCTGACTGGTGGCTTATTGTATCTGTGTGCTTTTCATTAGTGGAACACCCTTCTGTAATCATCTCTTCTGAACCCTCTCTCTCTCTCTCTCTCTCTCTCTCTCTCTCTCTCTCTCTCGCTTTTGTTCTATCGTCCACACTCTCTCTCACTTTCTCTCGTACTGGCTCACTCTCTCTGGCTCTCCTCTGTCCTCCACTTTTGTCTACACTCTATCTAGACGGCTGATAGTGGTGATCAGGGTATGGTTGGAGTATGGAAACGGCTGATAGTGGTCAGGAGGGTAGGGTTGGAGTATGGAAATGGCTGATAGTGATCAGGAGGGTAGGGTTGGAGTATGGAAACGGTTGATAGTGGTCATTAGGGTAGGGTTGGAGTATGTGAACGGTTGATAGTGGTCATTAGGGTAGGGTTGGAGTATGGAAACGGCTGATAGTGGTCAATAGGGTAGGATTGGAGAATGGAAACAGCTGATAGTGGTCAGGAGGGTAGGGTTGGAGTATGGAAACGGTTGATAGTGTTCATTAGGGTAGGGTTGGAGTATGGAAACGGCTGATAGTGGTCAGGAGAGTAGGGTTGGAGTATGGAAACGATTGATTGTGGTCAATAGGGTAGGATTGGAGTATGGAAACAGCTGATAGTGGTCAGGAGAGTAGGGTTGGAGTATGGAAACGATTGATAGTGGTCATTAGGGTAGGGTTGGAGTATGGAAACGGCTGATAGTGGTCAGGAGGGTAGGGTTGGAGTATGGAAACGGTTGATAGTGGTCATTAGGGTAGGGTTGGAGTATGGAAACGGTTGATAGTGGTCATTAGGGTAGGGTTGGAGTATGGAAATGGTTGATAGTGGTCAGGAAGGTAGGGGTGGAGTATGGAAACGGCTGATAGTGGTCATTAGGGTAGGATTGGAGTATGGAAATGGCTGATAGTGGTGATCAGGGTAGGATTGGAGTATGGAAACTGCTCATAGTGGTCAGGAGGTTAGGGTTGAGGTATAGAGAGCTCTGGTAGGGGTAGCTAGGTTTGGGGTATGAAGAGCAATGATAGAGGTCATTGATAGTGGTCAGGAGGTTAGGGTTGAGGTATAGAGAGTTCTGGTAGGGGTAGCTAGGTTTGGGGTATGAAGAGCAATGATAGAGGTCATTGATAGTGGTCAGGAGGTTAGGGTTGAGGTATAGAGAGTTCTGGTAGGTTTGGGGTGTGAAGAGCATTGATAGTGTTCTGGAGGGTAGGGTTTGGGGCATGGAGAGTTCTGGTTGGTGTCAGTAGGGTAGGGTTGGGGTATGGGGGATGCCGGTAGGGATCAGTAGGGTTTGGGTATAGAAAGTTCTGGAAGAGGTAGGTAGGTTTTTGGTATGGAGAGTACTGGTAGTGGTCAGTAGTGTTTGGGTATGAACTGCTTTAATCAGGTGGAACCTTCCTGTTCTTTCTTTTTAGGCAGCTAGAGTTTTTGAGTCTGCTGGTTTCTATGGCAAGACTGTGGAGAATCATTTACAGAGTCAGAACGGAACGGCCTGTCTCTTTCTTGCTCACTGGAATTTTTCACTGTGTCATAGTATCTCTATTAAATCTTTGTTGTATGTTGTCATTGTTTACGAGCCATGATTGAGCCTCAAGGCTGTAAAACTCTTGCTAAATGATACATTGTTGAAAATAGTATTTGCGTAATGGAAAGCTGCATACTGGAATAATTTGAAATATGCTTGTTGTATTCTGTTGGATATTTGAGAGCTTTGAAGAGTAAACTTTCTAAACAAATGATTTCTTCTGTGTTCCATCAATTTACTGTTTTCACCTTCTACAACATCTTTTAAAGCTTACCGTGTGTCAGTGTTTTAATCTGTTTGCACTTCATACAAAATGCTAAATAAAGTCTTTGGTTTTGTGTTGTAGCTCCATTTCTGATGTTTTCAACTGAAGAATAGAAGCTTCCTGTGTAAGTGATTCTTTATCTGCTATTCAGTGTTACATAATGATAGTTACAAAAAGCTGTGTTATTAAATCTGTAATAGTAATAATACACTTCCTGGCCAAAAAACAGTATGTGCTGAAAGAATGAGGTCAGCTTACTACCTGAATATACTGAATATAGACCAAGTTATTCCATCAATGGATTTTTTTTCTTCCTGATGACACTGACACATTTCAAGATGACAAAATCAGGATTCATGGGGCTGGAATTGTGAAAGAGTTCAGGTTCAGGCAGCATGAGATCATCATTTTCAAACATTGATTGTTCACCACAGAGTCCAGATCTTAACCCCATTGAGAATCTTTGGGATGTGCTGGATGGAGAAGACTTTGCGCAGTGGTCAGACTCTACCATCATCAATACTGCTGCAAGATCTTGGTGAAAAATAATGCAACACTGGATTGAAATAAATCCTGTGACATTGCAGAATCTTATTAAAAACAATGACACAGCGAATGTGTGCTGAAATCAAAGCTAAAGGCGGCCCAACAAAATATTAGAGAGTGTTACCTTTTTTTTTTTTTTGACCAGGCATTGTATTAATCTACTTAAAGACATATTTATTGTTATTAGGAAAAGCACTGAAATGAGCCTCCGCAGTGTTTTTTTTTTGTGTGTTGTTTTTGTTTTTTTATTATTACTAACAGCCAGGTATGTAATGCTAACTTAATGCTAACTGAATGTAATGCTAACATTTTTCTGAGCTGGATTACTTGCTTTGAGTTGATGACAGACATAAGTGCTTGTCTGTGTCTTTATACTAGCTTGTAGCTATCAGGAGCCTTTTTGTCTGATGTCCTTTTGGTGCTGTTTTCATGTGTTTCATGCTTGCCGGTTTTTTCAGAACTTACTCTCTCTACACTGGAATGAACTGTTACTTGGCTCTTAAACTTTCCTCCTCCAGAGTTTGTGAATGAAGTCTCGGAGTTTAGCCAGTTGTTCACTCAATCCATTTGTGCTGCTGTACCATGTGGAGTGATTATGGCCTTCTTGTGAACTGTCCAGATGGAATGAAATGGGCCTCTTTTGATGGAGCGATAGATACCTCTCGTTCAGTGCAGGTCACCAAGGAGTCAGTCGTTTAGGAATGATCTGCTTTTTGTTGAATGCCTCAAATAACTTCATTTTTTTGTTTTTCTTATATTAAAGCACATTTTTTCTCTGACTTTTCTCATGTAGCTTGGCAAAAAAAAAAAAACATATCCTATTTTAACACTGTAACACATTTATTACATTATTATTCTTACACATATCTTAAAAGACAGTGCTGATATCCTCTCTTGGAAGTGGCCTGTTCTATAACTGAACTGAAATGTACTGAATTATCATTTTAACTAAAATACAGTTCTCCCTTCAAAGGCACCCTTAACTTAAATCTGTCTTAATTATAGATGCACTGAATAAGTCATTTTGTTCAGTTTTGACCAAAAATGGTTATTTTTCGCACTACAAGGCGCGCAATCAGTAAACGTTTATTCTCTGGTCTATTTTCATACATAAGTAAACACTGTTATTCTTTAAAAACCTTTAAAGCCAAAGATATTATTCTACACAGATTCATCTCCTGAAAACTGTTTATTTGGGTGAGAAAAACCACATCCTTTTATTTACAGTAGGCTGAGATTTCCAGGTTTCCACTATAGCTGGGTAAGCAGTATGATCATTAGCAGCTAACCGCTAGTGCTAGTCTTGGTTAGCGGCTACTAGCGGCCGCCTGACAGAGCTACACTGAGAAACCCTGTATGTTCCTGTAAGCCAGGGCGATATTAGCAAGCGATTTGTTCCACGTGGCTTGTTTTAACAAGTAATACTTACGACTGAATGCTTGAAGAGGTGCATAGCGTGGTTAGCAGCTAATGCTAATACTGCTCCAGCAGTGCTAGCCAGGGTTAGCAGCAGACTACATGCCGATAATACTCACCTCTGAACTGCAAAAGAGCTAGTGCTTCAAGCTAGTGCTGGAGAACTAAACTGAAACTCCTGTATGATCCCATAGGGTCTTTCATACAGGCTCTTTGACATCCTAATGTAACATTAATAAGATAACCAGTGCAACCAGTGGCCCTGCCTTTTCTGAATGCACTCTCTAGTGCACTCTAGTGCAACAGGTCAGTGCTCATCCACTTACTGCTGCAGTCTCAAGAGTTTACCTTACAGACGCAAACGCTGTACCATGGCCAGATACATCATTTTATTAATGTACCTCAGATTAAAAATGTGTGAAATTCTGTTTAATACTTGTTATTTGAGCTGCATTGAATAGATGATTGCAGGACAACATTGTGAACCTCTACAACTTCATGCTGAGAAGTCTATGTGTAGCTCAATATAGAACGCCCATGTCAGTCTACATTTTTAGTCAGTGTTAAAGGAGAACTCTGGTGTAAAATTGACTTTGAGTGTAGTAAAACATGATTAAAAAGTACTAACCTTTGTTAAATAGCCCCCCTCTGCTCTCCTACAGCTTTCGGAAATACAGTAGTTTTGTGCTTTTTGCCCAGCACTCTGTACAACAGTCGTATCGGGGTATATTTTGCCCCGAAAAAATTGCTTTTTACACACGCTAGCCTGAGCTTCGGGAGCCGACAACACTGTACTGATAATAACATAGATATGTATACATGCTATGTGTATACATATGTATACATCCTGGCTGCTACGCCAGGAGGAAGGCTGTGCGGAGTCTATGTATATATGTCTGTAATTAACAGTGATGGCGGCTCCCGAAGCTGAAGCTTGTGTAATGGGATGTAAACAGTGGTTTTTAATAAACTTCTTGTGTAATTTTTGAGTTATTAATGCATTGTTTTAGATGTTAGGGCTTTCTGGATTCTTTCAAAGAGGTGTGGAGCTACTTTGAGCCTGGATAACGGTGTAAAAAGCAATTTATCTGGGCAAAATATGCTCTGCTGGGCAAAAAGCACAAAACTACTGTATCTCAGGGAGCTGTAGGAGAGCAGAGGTGGGCTATTCAACAAAGGTTAGTACTTTTTTTTTTGTCATATTTTGTTTTTTAATCATTACTACACCAAAAGTCAATTTTACATTGGGGTTCTCCTTTAATATTGGTCTTTTTTTTTTTTGGTAATATTTGTGATCATGAGCCAACATTGTATAATGGAAAGCTACTAATTAAAAAAGATAATAAAAAAAATTAACTAGTAAATGAAATGTGGTTGCATGGGTTTGCTGTTTTGTTTAAATTTGTTTAAATCAAAGATCACTTGTTAATTGGTGTAACTCATTGAAAAGAGGTTAAAATTTACATTTAAGCCAATCGAGAGCAGGAATCCTCTTGTCGGGGGCGGGAGTAGATAAGGCCTTGATATGAAAGCACAGCATTCATGGTTTTCATTGTCGGGTGTTTGAATCTGTTTGCAGTTATCAGTGCGGATATCACTCTGGGGAATATCTATAGTTCATGTTGTTATTTCAGAACCAGTACACCCAGCTGTTATTATATAAGTGGCTGCAGGTTTTTGATACCTAACCAAAAAATTATATAAATTATAGTAAGTCACTGAAACATTGTCCTGAATTCCTTTGTCCTTCTGTGACCTCAAGTCAACCACATGGAGCATTACAACAGATTTCCAGTGTGGACTGATTCAGCCTGTGAGCTTTCAGTTTAGAGATCCCTATAGGGCCTCCGTATGGCATGGAATAATTATAATTGACAAGCATTAGCTTTAAGACATGCCATAAGGCAATTCATTATCATTTCTATTCAAATGATGTAGCTACCATTTGCATTAAAATTCACTCCTAATTCAAAAAAGAAAGGTTGCATCCAAAAAAGTGTCGGATTGCAATGCTGCTCAGAAGGAATTTCCAAAAGTCAAGTTCTTGAGACTGCACCAGTGTGTGGACTAGCATCGTTTCGTTGGAACAGCACACTAGAAAGTGCATTCAGAGATGCTAGGGCTACTGGTTGCATGACCTTAGTGTTGATTGTAGTGTTGGGCTGCTAGAGTGCCTTTAATGAAGACTTTATAAATTAATATGGAATATTCATCTTAACACTACATTAGGTCTTTTTATTTCTTGAGTGTCTGTATGTAAAAAATGAATTGGGGCCCTAAAAAAAAGATTGAGCATGCATAGGCCTGTCGCGATAATTAAGTTATCGACTTACCGTATGATATATTTTTTAACCGCGATCATTTTTGCCGTCGATAACAGCCATCGGGTCTCCGCGCGAGTTTGTTTACATTAGAACGCTAGATTTCTAGTGCTGCTCTCTCACCGGCTCTCTGTCTGAGGCCAAGTTGAATCTGTCAGACAGCAAACTGCACCAAACACGCGCGTGCGCACTTACACAGCGGAGAGTGTGTGGAGATGTGTTAGCTGGCGAACGTATTCGAGTGTCTGACAGTTACATTAAAAAATTAATTTATAGCAGGAGCTATGGCTGAGCCATCTGTGATCATATGGACACGTGTGTTTTTGAGCTAATGTGTGTTTTACAGCATATGCTGTACGGTGGCTTAGTGGTTAGCACGTTCGCCTCCCAGCACTGCGGTCTTGGGTTCAAGTCCCTATCTGGGTGGAGTTTCCATGTTCTCCCCGTGTCTGCGTGGGTTTCCTCCGGGGACTCCGGTTTCCTCCCACAGTCCAAAAACATGGAGACCAGGTATTATCATTTATCTCAATAATTTCTGGGACAATATATCGTCCTGAAATTTTTTAAACGTGACAGGCCTAAGCATGCACAATATGATTATTCTCAATGTTGCTGAATATTTTATTGTGTTTTGGACCTGAATGGATCTGTTTTTTAGTATAGGCTCGCCATTATGTTTATGAAACCTATAAAGACTATAGATAATAGTATATAGAATTATAGTAAAGATATAGTATATAGAAATAGTACTATAGAATATAGTAATGCTGGCTTTGCGTTTAAACCGGCTGCTCTATGAGAATGAAGTGAATGCTCACTGTCACTCACTGGTTCTGAAGAGCTGTGTGTGACTGATGGACTGTAGGAAAGGAATGATTTGCGTTTTTTTTTTTACATGCACAAGTTTTTCATCCATGAGACAGCTTATCTGCAGCCTTCAGCCAGTGTCGTAATAAAGCAATAAGCCATAAAAATGACAGCATGCAATATGAGGAAACAATTAATTTGAATAATAATATGAAGACGAAAAAGAGGAAAAACAGAAGATGTAGCCCTTTGTTCAAGAAATCTGGTTTCAAAGCAACAATGGCTTTGGAATGGTGTCAAATTTCTTACAGGAAATTAAGAAAAAATGTTGCCATTTCATTAGATTTTTGTTGTTTGTCACAATCATTAAGCTGCACCAGTCATTCCAATAGTTAGAAAACATATTTACTGAAAACTTGTGTAGTAATTATAATGATAATGCGGATATTCTGTTAACCCCTAATTGGATTCAGTTGGTAACACAAGTTTGGATTAAATACTAATTTTAATATTTCTGGCTTGGAAAATATTCTGGTTACATTATTTACTGTGTATCTTTGGTAAATCTAGCTCATATTTTAGACCTATTGAAAGTATTATTTATTAGGTTCATCATCAAAAATCGTTTTAGCATCCAGAATGAAGTATCTGATTGAAATGCAAAGGTTACCAGAAACAATAAACTTTAGATTTTAGATTGATATGGGCAAAATGTATTGATCTACACATACAGAAGTAGTGTGTAACCCACTCAGTACAGTGGTTTCTTATGATGTTCTTTGATGACCCATCCCATGCAACTTAAAACTTCCTGATAGATATTCCTTCGGGACGGAGGTGGATTGTTAAAAGCTCATTAAATAGCATCCCACAGCTAGGTCTGGGGATGAGGCTAGCCATGGCAAGCTTTTGAGATGGCAGCGGTATGGGAAGAAGCATTGTCCTGTGGTTATAGTATGGAATTCAGAAAATGTAGGGTCATTGTTTGCTGGATCTTATTAATGCAACTTTGGATGAACGCTGTGATTAAAACCAAAGGTACAAATAAAACAGATTTAATTGATTTAATTAAGTAAGTTTTGCTCTTTTTAATGTGAGCTCTAAGAAAGTGACCACAGAACAGTCTGACCATTTGTTTTCATTAAAATACAGCTCTGGAAAAAAAATGAGACCACCAGAGTTTCTGAATCAGTTTCTCTGATTTTGCTATTTATAGGTTTATGTTTGAGTAAAATGAACATTGATTTTTACTTTATAAACTACAGACAACATTTCTCCCAAATTCCAAATAAAATATTGTCATTTACAGCATTTAATTGCAGGAAATGAGAAATGCCTGAAATAACAAAAAAGATGCAGATCTTTTAGACCTCAAATAATGCAAAGAAAATAATTTCATATTAATAAAGTTTTGAAAGTTAAGAAATCAATATTTGGTGCAATAAGCCTGGTTTCATGTTCTTCTCCACCAGTCTTACACATTGCTTTCAGATCATTTTATGCCACTCCTGGTTCAAAAACCAAGTTCAGCTTGGTTTGATGGCTTGTGATCATCCATCTTTCTCTTGATTATATTCCAGAGGTTTTCAATTTGGTAAAATAAAAGAAACTCATAATTTTTAAGTGGTCTCTATTTTTTTCCAAGCTGTAGACTTAGGTTAGGTTAGATAAATGATTTATATGAATTGACTGTAATAATTTAGTTTTTTAACTAAATTAGTCTTTCTATATTCACTTAGGTGTTATATGGCAATCTGTAGCCATTCCAGGGAAATACAGGGTGGTATGTAGGCTCCGCTGTGTGCAGTTAAAGTATGTTTTATCTAGAAACAAATCACTGACTCCTTATAGCAGCATCTTTGAAAACTCAAGATTCCATGAAGCCATTATTATGTCAGTAAATTCCACTGTGTATTAATGCTATAGGTTGGGCTTTAATGGTAATGGGAATGGAGGGGAAAGTCTGTGGGCCAATTTATTAGAGAGTTGTCAAACATGTATGACACACACACTTACACACACAAAATTCCCAGCATGCCTTTATGTGGACATGTGAGTGAAATTCCAATGATGGAATTTTGTTTTCCTCGTCAGTGTAGTATACATGTCTGGATCTCTGACTGTGAGAGAACGTGTATCTGTAAAGTAAAATCATAGGAGCCTCTTCATGGAACAGTAAGTGATTCCATATGCGAGGCTCCTGGGTGTTATGGAGACTGTAAAGCCCCTCTTTCACTGGAGGGAAGATTCAGTGCCCCTCCTGAGTTGCTTGTTGTCTCTGCCCTCTCTTGCTCATGCTCAAGCAGAAAATCTATGCTGATTAAATTAAAGTTGCGTTAACATTGTCTTTCTGAAATGGGACCTTTTAAAAAGATTCACATTATACAGTACTGGGCAAAGGTACTGTATATATTTTCATCTATTATATATTACATTACATTACATTACATTATATTTGGCAGACGCTTTTGAGCAAAGCGACTTACAATAGTGAAGAACAACAGTAATGGAAGTTAAAGGTGAAAACATCTTTAGAAAGGGCCTAAAGGAGGTCAAAGGTAAATAATGGGATGCAGGAGTGAAGGAGGGGAAGAAGGAAATGAGGTTAGAAGTAGTTAGTGTGTTAGAGGTGTTAAGAGAGTAAGTGCTCTTTGAAGAGCTCTGTCTTCAGGAGTTTCTTAAAGATAGTGAGAGATTCTCCTGATCTGGTAGTAGAAGAAAGTTTGTTCCACCATTGGGGAACTCTGTATGAGAACAGTCTGGATTGCTTTGTGTGAATATATCAAATATATCAATATCAAATTTGATTTGATATAGATATACTTGATATTAGAGGTGTGCCATATCACATCGTACGCGATAATATCGCCAACATTTTTGAATATTGTGAACGATATTATACCCTGAAATATCACCCACCCCTAATTATCACATCAGGATACTACTTTTGTGGTTGTTTTAAGCAAAAACAAATTCACACTGTTTTCATTTCACATTATATATCTACTAAAAACAGATTATATCTGTTCAGTATCATTTATTTTACTTTAATACTGGATATATGGAGATATATGGAGTGCATTATTAGAATCATGACATTATGAATCATTGACTTCTGTTACAAATCTGCTAAAATTCTTGTTTTTTTTTTAAATATCTTAGTTAGAGGTGTGCAATAGCATATTGTATACAATAATAAAATTTAAGTTTTGTTTTGTTGCAGTACTGTAGTTTTTGTCATATCACCAGTATACGATAAGTATCGTTATCGTGATAATACCATGAAATATCTTGATATTATTTTATGGCCATATGGCCCACCCCTATTAGATATATATAATGTTTGTGTGTTTAAAAAGTTCTCTGTCTGCCTTTTTTAGACACTTGCTGTTTTTTTAATAAAATAAAGAAAATGTTTTGTAGATTGCTTCACAGAAAACATATTAAATCCTAAACACCGAAGACTGGCTTTCAGTTTTACAAAGACATTTGACAGGATTTTTTACTTGTGATGGGCCAATCCACTTATTTTTCTTTTTTTTTAGTTTGATCCAATTCTGACAGAGGACTTCTAATACCGATACAGATTCCAATACAGACTGGAATCTGGATCAGAAACTGAAACAGCCCTAAAGAGTGAATAGAAATATCGGACCATACAGCTCTGGGGGAAAAAAAAAAAAAGAGACCATTTTTACACCAGAAGTGGCATTAAGTTATCCAAAAGCTGTGTGTAAGATTAGTGGAGAAGATGCATAAAAACTATGATTAAAACCAGGGTTATTCCACCAAATATTGATTTCTAAACTCTTAAAACTTTATGAATATGAACTAGTTTTCTTTGCATTATTTGAGGTCTGAAAGTTCTGCATCTTTTTTTGTTATTTCAGCCATTTCTCATTTTCTGCAAATAAATGCTCTAAATAACAATATTTTTATTTGGAATTTGGGAGAAGTGTTGTTTGTAGTTGCTAGAATAAAACACCAATGTTCACTTTGCACAAACGTATACCTATAAATAGCAAATTCAGAGAAACTGATTCAGAAACTGAAGTGGTCTCTTAATTTTGTCCAGAGCTGTATATCGTTAAAGGATTAGATCAGATCAGAGAGTCAAATTTTTTTTCACCTACTGGAACACAAGTGCTGTCTTTGAAGTTGAGTTCTATTTTGTCCGTCTTATTTATTTTTTTCCTCAATAAGAGCAAATCCTTTCAGACCCACAGCATTGACCCGCACATCGTCTTACAGGTACAAGATTGACAGAAGCACCTGTGGGATTTTTTCAGATGTAAAGCGAACATGAAGGTTTTTTTTTCTCCTGTTTCTCACAGATGAAAGCTTTTAGTGATGTTCATCTGCTGGAGGTTTATCTTTAGTGCTCTGCAAAGAGTTACGTGATTATTTTGATTGACAGTAAAATGTTGTAAAATCCTTACTATTTATAAAAAATAAAAAATAAAAAAAAAACAGTTTGACTGCAACATAAAATTAACACTACACTGAGGAACCCTGAGTGTTACAGTAACCCAGGGTGATATTAGATCACGGTTCGGACTAGCACTTAGCTAGTTAGCGGGTAATGTGCTATTGTGCTGGAGAACTAACCTATAGAACTAAACAATAATGCTGTGCTTTAGCGGAGTGGCTTTGCTGCTCCTTATGACCTGACTGGTTTAGTTCATACATAAGGAGCACCAGATTATGAGACACACTGACTTAAATGTATTTTAAGTGCACCTTATTGTGTGGAAAAATACGGTACTCAAACTTTTTTTTAAAGTGTTTAGAGATCATATTTTTATTTGTTTTGTTATTAGGCTGGGATGCAAAATAGCCCTGCTTATGTCTGAAACTAATGCATTTTTAATTGCTCAGGAGAATTAGAAACCCCTTCAGATAAGTAAGATCTGTCGAATTTATTCTCTATAAAGATCAGTGTGTAAGTATTTGCACATGCGTTGTAAATACATGAATACATAAATAACAATGTTGCCACTGCATTATTTAATCTAGTATTTCGTGAGAGGACTTAATCAGCCTGCTATTTTTATAAGCGCACATACTCTGAGGGGGCTGCTCACTTATTCAGTGACTCATCCAGTTCCCCCTCACCTTTTCATCATTCAGCTTGTGTCCCCCTCTGAAGAAAGCTCTGGATTAGAGAGCTCAAGGACAAACACTGTTTATGCATGTACATTTTGATGTGCTGTGTCCCTAACTCTGCCATCTCGCCTGACAGAAGTCCTTGGCCCGTGATGACTCCTGTTCAGGCTATGAAGCCACCTCAAAGCCTCCTCCATTTCAGACAGGACCAATTCATTCGTTTCACTTGTTAGGGCCTGCGCTGGAAGACATTAGGATCAGTGGACTTTGCTAAAGCGTTGCAAATACGCCGCAAATAACACTGAACGAATCGTCCGGACCTGCGGAGGAGCGCTGTTGTTACGCTGCTTCAAATGGTCACAAGCGGCACCACCCCTCTGGCTGCTTTGCGACTGAGATTAATAGTCTCTGTGTCCAGTTTCCCCCTGAGGAATGGCTCTCGGGCATCTCTAGCTGCTTCAATGGAATGAAAACATATGGCTGAGCCCCTGTGCCTCCCTCTGCTAAAGCCCTTCTAATGAAATATGTGCGTCATCAATCCGCGAGTGCAGCAGGTGAGCGCACAGAGGCGATGTCACCTTCACAGTGTGGGTTTCTGTGGGTTCGCCTGTGTTTTCACTGGTCACCTTGTTGACCGCGCACAGCAGCCCAGTTGACCAGCACCTTCTCTCTCTCTCTCTCTGTGTGACCAGCATCTATTTTCAGCTCAGTTCAAGATCAAACAGTGCTCTGTGCAGTTTCTCCAAGTTCCTCAGTTTTCTTTTTCATGTAGAAGTAATGCAAAGGCCTGTTTTCTTTAGTCAATAAATAACCATATATCAACTACTATTTCCCCTTTTGAGAGAAACCTTTTTCATCTTTTACAATATAAAACTAAAATATGTTTTATTTAGACTTATATTTCCTCATTTATGAAGGCACCTAAAATAAAATAACTTAAAATAGTGAAGAATTCCTGAATTCTCCAAAAAGAGATAATTGGTTTATGTGGTATAAGTAATTCATGGAAAGGGCTCAAATAGTGTAATAGTCATTTGATAATGAATAGTTAATATTCAGGCTAATGTTAGGACTGTCAGGATCCCTCCAGTAAATACAGTTATTTGTTTTATTTGAGATTGATTGAAGTATTAATGTGCCGAGAAATGAATTGAAATATTCATTTCATTAAGTAAGTAGTGCATTAAGTAAACATATCATAAACAGCGCATGCTAGAAAAAGCACAGTAGTACCAGTCAAAAGTTTGGACACATCTTCTCATTCAATGTTTTTTTTATTTATTATTTTCTCCTACATTGTAAATGAATACTGAAGTAATCCAGACTATGAAGGAACACATAGGGAATCATGTAGTAACAAAAAAAAAGTGTTAAACAAACCAAAATACACTGTGAAGCATTTAGGTGCTGATCTTATCTGGGTGCTGTTAACTTGCAGTTTCTGAGGCTGGTAACTCTGATAAACGTATCCTGTACAACAGAGGAAACTCTTGCTCTTTCTTTTCTGGGGCATTCCTGATGAGAGCCAGTTTCATCATAGCGTTTTTGATGGTCTTTGGGACTGCACTTGAGGATACTTTTACAGTTATTGAAATTTTTTAGATCTCTTTAACATTACTCATAAAGAGCTATTTACTGTATACCTGTAACTCTACCTCTTCACAACTTTACAACTGATGCTCTCAAACACATTGACAAGAAATTCAAGTAATTAACTCTTAACAAGTTCAGCACAGCTGAAGCCATTCCAAATGACTCTAAAAAAAATATATATATTAATATTTCCATGTTTTTCTTCATAGTTTGGATGATTTTAGTATTAATCTACAATGCAGAACACTTTAAAATTTGACAATGTGTGCTAGAATTAAAGAACTAATGTATATCACATGGTTGTAAACATATGTACAGTTTTTATTTTTCATTGAGCGCATTGAGTAAACATCCAAAATGCAGGCTAAATAAAGTAAGTGACCCCTTAATTAGAATAACGCTTTAAACAATAATTTCCTGTATCTGCAAAGAAATAATATTTCTGGTAAGACTTGTGTGTTCAGCCCTCTATAGTACATTATATCTTGGTATGGTTATGGTCAGAACTCGTATGTATAGATAGGTTCTGCTTGTTCTCTTTGCTGATAAAGGTGAAGTATTTACGATCACGAAATCCATCAAATTGTGATGCTGCTGTCATTTTAAATCATCTTGTCTTTTGCACTCTGCGGAACTGTTTTATGAAAAGTATGAAAATAAATTTATTTTATTTTACATAAAAAGAATCAGCTCCAAGTTTAAAGGATATTTTATATCTGAGAGGAGATGAAGGAGTTGGTGAAATGAGGTGTCAACAAAAGTCAGACATAATCAGACTGAGAAAAAGGACTTGAACGGTATAATGACGCGATGAGATGAACTGTTGCAAAGTTGGCTCTCATACAAAATAAGAGGCTCACTTCAAACAATCCAGTGCAGTATCTGTTGCAGCAACATGAAAGGCTGCCTCAGAAAGCCAAGTCCTCACAAATAATGAAAATATGCCAGAGAAGAAGGAGTGCAGAATATGAAATGTATCAGTGTGTGAACCAACTGGGTATTAATAATGCCCTGTATAAAGCATTATACCTGTCGCAAGGTGTGATGTCCGTGTGCAGAGCTTGAGGACATATCTTCCCGGTGCCGGCACTATCTTCTCTTTTCCACCCGCTGCCTCCTACCCACTGTCTCCTGTGGTAGTTCCTTTCTTAAGCATGCCCCTTTGAATTGGCTTGCTTGAAACAGAAAGCCTGGAATGGTGTTGGCAGGTTATTGACCCAGAAGCGGCTAAACCTGGGCGTTGATTAATTTTGAAAAGTTTTTCTTAGGCGAGCCATGTGATTTGTCTCAGTATTCCACTATCTGTTAGAAGTGGTTGAGTGGAGAAAAGGCTCAAGGGCAAGGAGAAATGAGTGTTCTGTGGCTGATTTTCCTGAAAATTACAGAACTACTTCTAGTGCCTCGGGCATGAGATCATGTGTAATACCGTGCATGTTCATAATAAGCAAACTCCATGAAGCCAGTAGAGTTATGAGAGATGTGAGCACAGGTCGAGGCTTTAATTAAAAACACAATGTGGAAACAATGGGTGTAGGATAGGGGCAAAAAAAGAGACAAGAGAAAATGCTGTTGCTTATCCTGATATCAATGTGAAACAATAAATTGAGATCTCAAATTAATTTAAGCTCCTTTTAATGCTTTTTTTTTCCCCAGCACTATTTCTGATAGATAGATTAGATACTAATATGTTTAATAACTCCAGCAGCACTGCTGTCTAATACCATACATGTTTAATGATAAGCAGAGTACATGAAGCCAGTAGAGTTATGAGAGATGTGAGCACAGGTCGAGGGCTTTAATTAAAAACAGAATGTGGAAACAATGGGGTGTGCAATATGCACAAAAATGTGACAATCAAAAATGCTGTTGCTTATTTCAATATCAGTATGAAACAAGATAAATTAAAATCATAAATTATTTTAAGCTGCTCTACTGTTTTCAAGCACTCTAGTCTTTAGTCAGTGGTCTCTGGATTCTGCCCACAGGATGCAGTTGACTGGATATTTCTGATTGATGGATTAGATACTAAGGCGTTTAAAAACTCCAGCAGCACTGCTGTCTAATTCCATACATGTTTAATAATAAGCAAACTACATGAAGCCAGTAGAGTTATGGGAGATGAGCACATGTTTGAGGTCTTTAATTTACAACAGGATGTGGAAACATTAAGGGTTTACAATATGGGCAAAAAATGTGGCGTGTGGTAACACTGTTTTGCGTGTGGTAAGAATGGAGAGATTAGACCCCAATATTGATGTAAAACAAAGTAAATTAAGATCCTAAATTAATTTAAGGTCTTCTATTGTTTTCCAGCACTTTAGTCCTTCGTCAGAGGTATTATGATTCTGCCAAAATGACTGTGTATTTCTGATAGATGGATTATCAGAATGGATTAGAGGCGTTTAAAAACTCCAGCAGCACTGCTGTCTAATACCATGCATGTTCATAATAAGCAAACTACATGAAACTACTTATGAGATATGAGAGATGTAAGCACAGGTCGAGGGCTTTAATTAAAAACAGAATGTGGAAACTAAAAGCAAAACCAAATTTGCATCAATCCCTCCTGGTCAAATGAACTGCCAACAAGATGCTGTTGGCTGGATATTACTAAATGATAGACTAATCTAAGGTAAGCATTGACACTGAGGTGTTTAATAACTCCAGCAGCACATCTGTGTAAAATCATGCATGTTTTATAATAAGCAAACTACACAAAGCCAGTAGAGTTATGAAGGATGCAAGCTTAAGAACAGAATGTAGAAACACTATGGCTGTACGATATAGACAAAAAAACGTATGTGATTATGCTGTTAGATATCTCATTATCGATTTAAAACAAAAATCCTGAGATTCTTAATTAATCTAAGCTCATCTCAGGCTATTCTGCACTTGGCTTGGCTGCACTCGTTATTCCCAGGTTTAGAAAGAAGTGGTTTGGTTTGAGCTTTATCTCACTCTGTCTTGCTTTACCTCGCTCTGCCTTCAGCCTGGTTATGTCACATGAGCACAGTTTGCAGCATGAAAAGCTAAACATGGGTAATTGAATTGGAGTTTGCTGTTATTCACAGTGATAAAATATGAATAATCTCATAGCCCTAGGAAACAACATGGACTTCTCTACCTATAGTAAGATTCTGAGGTTTTTTGTTAGTGTTCAAGACCAGCTTCAGTCCACCCAAATCCCTACTGGTCAGCAGTCTCTGTGGAGACCCTGCTATTTACTCTGGTCCTGCCATTTAATTCTCATTAGGCTGGGCACTCTTTGTTTTCCCCCTGTGTGGAGGCTGGCTGCTTGCACTAACTTTGGAACGATTGAATAGCTTTTGGTCTGTGGAAAAATGAATATGATTAGAGCATACCGGTGTAATGAAATCACATTATAGCAATTATGCATTTAGATTCTGCTGGACGTGTAATTGAGCTCATTGTTCAGAGCAGATTTAATTTTTTTTCTTTTCTGCTTCTGCATAACGTTCGTCTCTCTTTGCTTATCTCTGCTTCTGCTCAATTAACCTGAACATTACTGTTAAGAGCCGTCAGCTCATTTCTCTGAATTTCTCTCTGCAGAATCCCGGGGAACGATCCAAGAGGCTAAAGCACGGCTGCAGGTCTCTGAGGAGTAATCAACACTGTACCGGAAACCGGACTCATTCATTCATGCAGCACTCAGTGGAAAATACCTGTGGGACTCACTCTGAAATGCATCATGCCGCTTTTATGTAATGATGACAGTTTTATGCAACAACGTGTATGTAATTTTCTTTGTTGTAGTTACCTGTTTTGTACATATGTTTTTAAAATAAAAGTGCTCGAAAACTCTACTCTTGTCCCAGTAAATGATGTCCATTAGAGGTTTAGCGATACACTTATCTCACGAGATGAGACTCGATATTGGGTTCACGAGAATAAAGAGATAAAAAAAATTTGGATTTTGTTTTTCCAAACTTAAAATGTAAGATTGAAAATATTGAATTCGACTGAAACTCACAAAATGCAAAACAAGTGATTTTTTAAATGTTTTTTTTTTTATTTTGTTTTTTTTTATTTTAATAATCTTGTAATGAATGTCAATTAAGTTTTTGCTCTGATTATAAATTAAGTTTAATTTATTACATGCAGTAAAATACAATGCAAAATATTGCAGCTGGTTTTACCATAAACCCAACAACTTCTCTCCTGTATGATCAGTCTCTTCAGAACCTTAAAACTATTGCCAGTATCCCCCCCAATGAGGGTTCTATACAGACCTGGCAACCTGAATCTCAAAGTGTTGCTTCTAGGAGTGTGCCATATCGTATTGCACACAATAATATTGCCTAATATCCACTAATTATCACATGAGAGTACTACTTTTTTTGTTCCTTTTTTTATAAATAGGAATACACACTGTTCTCATTTCCCATGATATATCTACTAGAGACATATTATATGCTGTATTATTTATTTTACTTTATTTCTGAATATATGGAGATATTTGGAGTGCATTAATAGTATCATTACATTCAGGATCATTTACTTCTCTTACCAATTTGATGAAAGTTTTAGTATTTTTTAATATCTCAGTTATGGGAGGGCCATCATATTTTATTTCAATAATAAAAAGTGTTTTCTTCAAATATTGTCTTTAATTCAGTGTTTTTTATATCGCCAAAAGTATAGTTTTTGAAAAAATACCATGAAATATCATGATTTTTTGTTTGTTTTTGTTTTTTTTGGGGGGGGGGCATATCACCCACCACGAGGCTCACCATGGTGGACCATGTGATTTATGGAACACGGAAGAACATCCAATGTACTCTCAGTCCAACATTGACATACAGGTGTTTAAAAACTCCAGCAGCACTGCTGCTTCTTATCCAGTTGTACCAGCAAAACACACACTGACACCACCATGTCAATCAAAACTCAAAGTGCCCTGTAGGGTCCTGACCATTGACTAATAAGGTGAAAGAAGGATAATAAAGTATGAAGAGAAGTTGATACACTACAGTTTGTAAATGTAGATTTACAAAGTGCTCTTATTGTATATATTACTTTGGTAATGCTTTATAATACAGCCCGCATTTTAGAGGGTAAGTACCAGTGATGGTATAGTTACTTTGAAAAAGTAATCCGATTACTGATTACTGATTACTCCTTTAAAAAGTAACTTAGTTACTTTATGGATTACTTGATTTTAAAAGTAACTAAGTTACTTTACAAGTTACTTTATTAGTTACTTTCAGCAGCTGCAGACACCACCTCCCGCCGCCTTAACATAAACATTATAACCAGTTTTGCCATTATTCCCTTTATTGGAAAAGGCATTTTTAACAGCAACAATTTATCTCTAAGTTGAACGATTTCCTAATCGTTCAACGTTTTTTTTTATAAAAATAAAAAAATTAACATAAATAATTTTTTTAATAAAAAATAAAATATGGTCTTTCTTGATTTTACTAAACATAAATACTTGTTTTTAAAAAATATATAAAATAAAGAAAGTCTTTCTTGACCTTACATATTTAACACTGTAAAACTGAACATTGAACTTGTTGTTCTCTGCAGGGCAGCAAGGAGTGGTTTTATAAAACAGAACCGTGTATATGGTCTAGACCAGGGATCACATATTTGCAGACTGGGGTCCGGGTCCAATACGGACCCATACCGGACCCAACTACTGAGAAGGATTTAATTCTGACAGTGTTCATTTAAAGCACCGGAACTTTTCTTGTCTTTACGGTATACGCGCAGTGAACTTCCAATCACGTGTGGTGTAAAATCTTTAAATGCTCTCCTCTGCCAATCAAATTTGTGGCAGACCGCTGCCCTGGCTAGTGAATTGGGACTCGGCCGCAAAAAAAACGCTTTAATAAAGAGAACTGGCGAAAAACGAAAACGGGCGGAAACTAAAGACACGCCGAGCGCGAGAGAGAGAGACGCGTGTGATTAGGGAAGAGCGGAGGGGGAATGGGTAAGGGAGCGGTGTGTGTGTGTGTGTGTGTGTGTGTGTTTGTGGAGGAGATGAGGTAGAGAGAGAGAGAGAGAGAGAGAGAGAGAGAGAGAGAGAGAGAGAGAGAGAGAGAGAGAGAGAGAGAGAGAGAGAGAGAGAGAGAGAGAGAGAGAGAGAGAGAGAGAGAGAGAGAGAGAGAGAGAGAGAGAGAGAGAGAGAGAGAGAGAGAGAGAGAGAGAGAGAGAGAGAGAGAGAGAGAGAGAGAGAGAGAGAGAGAGAGAGAGAGAGAGAGAGAGAGAGTAACGCACAGTGACTTAAATAAGTAACTTTAATATGATTACTGGATTGGAAATAGTAACGCGTTAGATTACTCGTGACTGAAAAAAGGGTCAGATTAGAGTAACGCGTTACTGACATCACTGGTAAGTACTGTGTACTTACAGAGTAAGAACAGTAAAAATAAGATGTGTGTGTGTTTATTAACCATTAATATAAAACCTTGTGGTTTCTGTCTGTTAATTAACACATTTTCTTTAAAATCTCAGCATTCCTGATTGTGTTATTGAAGATATATAAAAATAATTGTATTTTTGTCTTAACACTACAAACTATATGTTTTCTTCCAACTCCACCCTGACTGTTTTTAGCTGCTCCACTCTTGACAGCTTAAAAAAGCAAACTCATAAAATGATTAGAATTATAATTCCCTGGAGTGTGACTGGAATGAAGCAGTCATAACTGCCATGAACAAAGGGCAAAATTATTATATATTATTTTATATCAAAATTGCACCACAAGTTTAGGGAAATTGCAGGTTCTCCTGTTCTTTATTTGTACCTACATTTGAGTACAAGTAGGACCTCATAAGTATTTTGTATTTACTGATTTATACAAAACTGTTACTCCCTAAGTAAGTTTCAGAAAGTTACCGAGTTGTTATTTTATTGTTCCTGGTTGTACTTTATTTATATGTACAGTTAAGTACCTGTAGGACCTGGCAAGTATTTTGAATGTATTGGTTCATCCACAGAAGTTACACCATAGGTAAAGGGAACTTACCCTCTAAAATGTGGGCTGTATTATAAAGTGTTACAATTTTATATATTTTTAAAACAATATCCAGCCCTGTATTCCAAGTCTCAGTGTGCATTCTGCCCCTAACATTTTCCCCTGCACGTACATGCTGCACGCCCTTTTCAAATGTATAAAGTAAAATATGCAGAAAATGTGTTTTCAGTTTCTTTTGTTTCATATATCCTTTTTTTTTTTTTTTCCAAAAACCGCTAAGCTTGTCTAAATAGAAATCCAATCAGATAAGTCAAAATCAGATACGAGCACTGCAACCTGTGATCTGAACCTAGCTGTAGTGTTCTTTTACACACTTGAAGGTCCAGTGATTTGGGTTCGAACATCTGAAAAGGGTTGAACTAATTCACACCGCATGTATGCATGTAGTATATGGTAAATTCCTAATTGAAGCTTAACATGCAAAAGCCCCCTCCCCCCCCCCCCCCCCCCGTCTCTCCTCAATGTGCTCTCAATTATACGCCTATAGGCCTTTTCCGCTCGATGCACTTGTGTTCCACTTCTGCAGAAAAGATTAGCCGACCTTTTATCGGGTCTAAAGGATGAATTGATTATTTGCATGCTTCCCTGTGAAGAAAGAAAATAAAGAGCTAGACCTGAGGAGTCTTTAGAGACGCTTTAGACTCGATTATAATTGAACCACCCAGGCATTCAAACATTTGTGTTTAAAAGGGGAGATATGGGGTTTTTTTTTGTTTTTTTGTTTGTTTTTTTAGCGTGTTTTCTTGCTGGAGTCATTCCGTCTGTGTTACACAATCATGCTGTACTTTGCGTTCCACACATGTAAAAAGTTAAAAGAGAACTCTGGGCTTCGGACATGCATTTAAAGGTAAACAAGAAAAGATGACGGGCAGAATCTAATACTGAACACTATAGGTTAACTGTGCTGCTGCGGTACCTGCTCTGACTTCTCCTGATTCTATAACCTTATTAAAGCCATATGATGGGCCTTGAGGTACAAATAGAGAGAAGCTGAGCCAATAGCTACCATAGCTTTATTAAACCTTTTTTGTGTGTGTGTGTGTAAGATTTAGATTAGTGTACATGACCTCTAGCGGTGCCATTACCACTGAGCCAACTTTCTACATGTTGTACATGTTTTAACTTTGTCTTTTTCACTGAAGTTTTGCAAATGCGTTTCAGCTTCTTAAAAGGGTAAGCATGCGTCTGATGTCAAATTTGTTCATCTGCTTTCGTTTGTTAGAAGACAGAACCTCTCTATAGATGTATAAGTTAGTGATGAAGGGCTGTGCTGGTTTTTGCCCTTTGGAACTGTGTGTGTATGTTATATTAAAAAAAAGGTTTTTTTAGCCTGTGGACTGTGGTATTGTTACACTGGAAAAAGAGAATTGTGGGACTGCCTTGAAAGAAATACTTTCAATTCATTTTTATCAAGTTAACACGTTAGATTAAAACAGATTTAAATCAGCTCAATATAGTGTATGTACAGGGGTTGGACAATGAAACTGAAACACCTGGTTTAAGACGACAATAATTTATTGTCTCGACGGACAGTTCTGGTGGAAACAGGAGAGTTGAGGTGCACATTGAATTCTGCCGTGATTTGGGCAGCCGTGGTTTTATGTTTTTTGGATACAATCCAGGTTATCACCCGAACATCCCTTTCAGACGGCTTCCTCTTACAGCGTCCACAGTTAATCCTGTTGGATGTGGTTCGTCCTTCTTGATGGTATGCTGACATTACCCTGGATACATCACAAAGACTTGCTGTCTTGCTGTATGCTTGCAAATAACAGTATACATTAATGGAACTTAAACTCTTAAACAATTCCAGTTTTAATAACTTATTTGAACTTGAATAACACACTGAAGGAGAGAACGGGTAACTTGCCTTCAACACCTAGACCACTTCAGTTTCTAAATCAGCTTCTCTGATTTTGCTATTTGTAGGTATATGTTTGAGTAAAAAGAAGATTGTTGTTATATTCTATAAACTACAGACAACAATAAAAATATTGTCATTTAGAGCATTTATTTGCAGAAAATGAGAAATAGCTAAAATAACAGAAAAAGATTCAGAGCTTTCAGAACTCAAATAATGCAAAGAAAACAAGTTCTTATTCATACAGTTGTAAGAGTTCAGAAACCAATATTTGGTGGAATAACCCTGGTTTTTAATATCAGTTTTTATGCATCTTGGCATGTTCTCCTCCACCAGTCTTACACACTGCTTTTGTATAACTTTATGCCACTCCTGGTGCAAAAATTCAAGCAGTTCCACTTGGTTTGATGGCTTGTGATTATCCATCTGTAAAGAGAGAATGTATGGTAATACTTCTTCAGTGTCGACACTGGAGGACTTCTAGTCTTCATACTGTTCTTTTTGAAATCCCCAGCTGTCTTTCTGTAGGTCATCCTGCGGTTGAATGCTAGCTGCGTGTCCTTTTTCCCTTGTTTAGAAGCGTCAGGCTGGTGAGTCTGGAAGCTGTTGAATTTGCCTGTCAGTCGCTATCTGCGTACGAGCTGCTCGCTATAAACAGCCTTCAGCTTGATTCTGTGTTTGTTTGAAACGGCTAGCGCTGGATAATTCAATCTATTCAAGGTTTAAGGAATACAGCCCAGAGAGAAGAAAGGCAGAGGGGCAGAGGGGCAGCAGTGAGGCAGAGATTAAAAAACAAAGCTGAGCTGGTGTTTGGACAGTGTCAAAGCTGAAAAGACTGTCAGTACAGGTCGTGCTGTGGAATAAAGGACATTGTACGCTGTTCGTAGCATTTGCACTTCTATTTTATAACATTTTCTCACTCACTGTGCTCACTAGCAGGCGTTTTGCATGTGCACACCAAGGGTAGGGGTGTCCTGATTCTTGTTAGGCTGGAGGGGTAGGTGGAGGGGATAGAGCTTGTTAGGGCTTGTTAGAAGCACACTTCAAACAGAGGGGTATGAGAATCACTGGTAACATGGCGGTACAAACGACCAAACAAATCCACAAATGAAAAAAAAAAAAAAAAAAATAATAATAAGATATTTGACTGTTAGCACTATATTACCATAGTTTAATGTGTAGTTTCAATGGCCAAATTCTTCATAACAAGCATAAAAATGATTGCTAGTACTTTGTCTCAGTAGCTAGCTAGCTATCTTTCCCGTTCCACCTTAAATGGTGCGACAGAGGACAGAAGCTGCAGCAGAGGAATTAAGGAATGGACAATAATAAATAATTTCTGCATCATCTCCCCCCTTTCTAAAGACATACAATGCCCTAAAGTTACCTAGTTATCCAGCAGCTAGGTTACTGAACTTTACTGAAGCGCTCCTGATGATGTATCGGGTGCTTGACGAGTTGTCCCAATTCTTAGGGGGAGGATTTCAACCCCTCCCCTCCTAACTCTGTTCTAAGGGGAAGGGGTAAGGGGTGAAATGGAATTGGGCCTAACTTCTCTAAGTATTTTCCTTGTTAAAAGTGATGATTATCACTATATTACCATAGTTAAGTGTGTAGTTTTAACATTTTATGGCCAAATTCTTCATAACAAGCATAAAAAAGATCACTAGTAGTTTTTCTCAGAAGGTAGCTAGCTAGCTAACTTTCCCGTTCCACCTTAAATGATGCAACAGACGGCAGAAGCTGAAGCATTTAAAGACAGAACAGAAAAATAAAATAAAATAAAATAAAAGCTAATTAAAGATAATTTCAGCTCCCCATCACAGAGAAATTAAGAAATGGACAATAATAATTCATGTCTACACCATCTCCCCCTTTTCTGAAGACATACAATAAAGCCCTGAAGTTAAGTAGTTAACCAGCAGCAGCTAGGTTACTGAACTTTACAGAAGCGCTCCTGATGATGTATCCGTTGCTTGAAGGGTTGTCTCAATTGTTAGGGGGAGGATTTACACCCCTTACACTCGAAAACAAGGGGTAGGGGTAAACTGCAGTATTATTGTAAACAATAGCAAAATCAAACCGCATAATTCGTGTGCCAGACTGTGCCTGACTAGTATGACTGGACGTTTTCGTTAATACTCAACCCAACCCAGTGTCTGTCTGTTCAAGGATAAAATCCTGTTTACACTGCAGATGAAGAAGAGTCATTATGCTGTTGGGGAAGCCCCCCTTGATGTGGAGATCTGCGCAAGCAAAGTAGCTATATGACGAGCCAAAAAAGGCACATTTTTGTGCATTCTAAAGCTTTTAAATGCTACAAACGGTTCACAGGTTGTTGTTTTTTTTTAATCAGAGATTTATAAATATATTGTTGAAATCTGACCTTTGGTTAAAAAATATTTTGATCTCTCCCCATGCAAATATTGATACACAGTTACTGCCCGGTGGCCTATTCTGGGCATGTTGTTTTTGAGAGCTCTAATGTCTTAAGATAAGATTTTACGAAGACAATTACCACATAAAAATATTAAACACACCTATTGAGTAAAGAAAGAAACATAAATAGGATAGAATAGGAAATTCTCATTATCTCATTATGAGTGTTTGAAATAGAAGACCATGATTTTTATATGTATTCTACTGTGTATATAGAAGAGGGATATTGCACATACTATAAAATTCAGCATAGAGTAGAAAAATGGAGAATTAATGATATTCTCAGGGTTTAAACTGTAAACTGTCCATCATACAGATTGTATAGGAATTATACAGTTTGATTACCAACTGTAGAATGAGACTCCTGTGCCTTTCTGTGGTGTATCTTGGCAGTCTCACTCTACAGCTGAAGCTGCTCTGATATGATTTGATCTGTGTGTTATGAAGGTTATTGTCTCATCTTTTCAGGTTTTTTTTTTTAATGATGAAAGTTGTATTTGTTTATTGCAGGCTTGTGCACAAACAGCTGTTCTGAATCCAAACACCACCAGCCTTGTTTTGTGGAAAATGAAGAATGTTGAGCGGTAAATCTCTATCTGCCCTTTTTACCTCTTTTTTCACTGCTCTTCTGTCTGTGCGGAGATGTCAGGCTTCATTTCTTTTCCTCTGCAGACACTTTTCTCTCCTCTTTCTCAATTTCTCTTTCTCTCCACTGTCTGACTGACTGCCTCTGCCATTTCTTTCTCTCTATCTCTTCTTCTGTCTGCTCTTTCTCTATCCCTCTTAACCTCTCGCTGCCTCTCTGTCTCCATCTCAGTCTTTCTCTTGCTGCAGACGGCCTGTTCCTGTCATCCGCAGCAGTAAAGCGCAGGACAGAGCTGAGCGTGAGCTGAGCTGCAGCTGGAAGCCAGTGAGGCACACAGGAGCTTATCACCAGAGCCAAAAAAATCAGGGGGCACGCAGGTGGGCCCGTAAACACACACACACACACACACACATACATACACACCTCTCTTAGCTTGTCATGGCAACAGGGCACACTTTGTGAGGCCATGCCCTCTCTATCTTGCTCACACACTAAACAATATTCAGGTTTTATGCAAACACACCTTTTAAAATTCACAGAAGCTGGATTATGGATTTATGCAAAATCCTTTCCCCTGTTTAGACTGTTGTGAGCGTGCATTCAGAATTAGCAATAATGCAATTATGGCTTTTTGTGCAATAAACAGTATTAGAGCGAGGTGGTCAGCAAATCCTACACCATGTGTTCAATCATACACCCTGCCTAGGCACGTTGCAATGCTCTTTGCTACCTTACACCCCCTCAACAGTCTATTTTCACGCCTTGAGTTTGGGAATAAATGAACTACACTGATGGGTGTGGTGATCTGGAGGGGAGGTGTGTTCAGGTAAATTTCTGGCGTGTTGCTATTTTGGTGGGGGGGAAACACAGGTGCTCCACAGACTGATTAAAACCCTTACAACAGTCAGTCATCAGAGTCCATTCCTATAGGTGTGCCAGCGTGCGTACACCCTCGCTCATTAAACACATTAAACACACACACATGAACTTGCTGCAGAGAGCACAAACCCGACTTTTACCTCAACAATAAACAGAATA
Source organism: Astyanax mexicanus (assembly GCF_023375975.1). NCBI lineage: Eukaryota > Metazoa > Chordata > Actinopteri > Characiformes > Acestrorhamphidae > Astyanax > Astyanax mexicanus. The sequence continues at coordinate 15,511,275 of NC_064412.1, read as the reverse complement.
AAAAATAAAATAACATTGCTGTTCCCTTAAATGAGCTGCTGGCGTACATAAATTAGGGGGCTTATGTAAAGTCATGGAAGAGGAGTTTTAAGTGTAGAAATGTTGTGATGTTTTGAAATGTAATGACCACAGTGATAAAAAAAAAATCAGAAAATAAAGAACTGCAAGCTACACATGAACTGAGATCAACTATGTTGTGTCCATTGTGTCAAATTCGACACCAAATGTGTCAAAAGTATTCACGTTCATTACTCAGCATGATAGGAGGAACTGAGCATGATTGATACAAGAGTTTAAAAATACTTTGACTGTAGACATTAAAGTATCATATCAAGCTTTTTACTCTAATATTTTTAATCCCTTTTAAACTGTAAATGCTTGGCAGCATTGTAAACAAGTGTCACCCTCAATGTATTCGCAAGTGGAAATAAAGTTTAAAATTACTGGTTTCAAAACTACTTAAAAGTAAAACTAAGGATTTAAGGGAAAAAATGCCTTTAATGACAAAAAGCTTAGGCCTCACCACAGAGTCATATACTGCACTACCCCCCCCCCCCTCCCCAAAACACATTTTTCTAAAAGTCATAATGACTACAATGTTATGATAAAATATATTAATGTTGATAAATTTGGGATGCACTAGGCTGTACCCTATTTAAGCTGCATATATGTCCATTGGAAATGAATGTATTGTAGTACAATTTAAGTATATTAAAGAAGCTTATATTAAATAAGTATATTAAAGTCTCTGCACAAATCATCTTCATACTAGACTACATACGTCTGCTATATTCTTGCTGGAGTGTGTGTGTGGGGGGGGGGGTGACGTGTGCAGATGTGATGGACCACAGTATAAACCAATAGGGTGTTGGAATGGTATATGTTTATACTTCTCTACATCCAGTCACAAGCTTATTCACTGGACAGAGAGATTTACCTGGATAGGGATGTTTTTGAGCGTCGTGAGGCCGTAATAAAAATAAGCTGAAGTTAATTTTAAAATATAAGGAGTAGAAAGTTTAGATAATAGTGAGTAAATGTAAGAAGTCCAGTAAAGTATAGAAATCCAACATTTCCTGCTTAAGTAACATATTGAAGTATTTTTACTTCATTATTTGACACCAGCATAAGACCTTAGAGTAGACCCATGGAAAGTATAACATGATTAAAATGGATAAATATCTAAAGTAAGCTGTAAAAACTCCCACATTGTAAAAGTGTGAGGTACAACATACTGTAAGTCTTTGATTGAGGCAGAAGGACCAGGACCACCACAGAGCAGCTGTTATTTGGGTGGTGGATCATCTTTAGCACTGCAGTAACACTGACAGGGTGGTGGTGTGGAATGCATCAGACACAGATATAGTGCTGCTGAATTTTTTAAACACCTCAGTTCCAGTTCTGCACTGAGAACAGTGTCCAGATGGGCAGCATCCTGTGAGCACCAGTGATGGGAATAACGGCGTTGAAATAAACTGCGTTACTAACGCAGTTACTTTTTTCAGTAACGAGTAATCTCACTAATTACTCTGACTGTAACTATAACGCCGTTACCATTTCCCACCCCCCGTTACTGCACGTTACTTTAGCCGCTCAATTAATTTTTTTTTTTTTTTTAAACAAAAGCATACCTGTCAAGTCTCCTGTTTTGGCCCGGAAACTACCGTATTTTACCTACCCCCTCTTTTCCGCCGTCCTCCCATATCATATTAGAATTTACGACCGTGTTAATGAGAGATTATTAAATCTCTTAACGCCAATCATGGTGCCAGTTCAAGGAGAATGTCCCGCCTTTCAGGAGAAACAGCCAATCAGCTTGCTGGTTTTGCGGAGCGCTGAGGAGGGTCAGTGTGGGGAAGCCCCCCGTCGCTGTGAGTTCAGGCAGCTAGTCAGAGCAGCTGACGTTAAAACAGATCTGGATATACAGAGCTAACCATGTAAACTGTGATTACATTGTTTCTGGAGCTGTTTCTGCAGGTTAAAAAGACTCGTCTCCCAATCAACATATAAGAGTGCATCCCTGACAGAAAAGTGAGGACTTCATGTAAATATCCAGAAAGGTGTTTAAGAATTACATATGTAGGAATGTCCACAAAATTTCAATGTCAACAAAGGTAGACCTATTAGATTCTGATCATTTAATTGTAGTTTGTAAGTGCTTCACAGGTGGTTATTTTAGATTTCCTGTCAGCCTGTCTTAAAACGTAAGGGATACTGAACCTCAGTTGGACTGGTGGGACGGCTCAAAGCGGGCGGCGGAAAATTTCCCTTATTTTTAAACTCAAAACTTGACAGGTATGCAAATGTAACACAATAGTTACTTTTATTTTTTATTGGTAACTAGTTACTTTTGTAGTGGAGTAACTCAGTTACTTTTTTGAAGAAGTAACTAGTAACTATAACTAATTACTTTTTCAAAGTAACATGCCCAACACTGGTGAGCACTAATGAAGAACTAGAGGAAGACCAACACAAACTGTGTAGCTACAGATTCAGAGCTTCTGTCTCTGACTTTACTTTATCTACAAGGTGGAGGAGCAGTTATGGGTGGGAGGGTCTAACAGAGTGGAGGACAGTGAGTGAACTGCTGTGTGTGCTATCTGTCTTATAAGCACAATTACAAGCCTGCTTATTTCTAATAATTACTGTTTTCCCACACTTTGCCTTTATTATTTGACAAAAGCATGATTTTTTTGGCAACTACAACAAATGTCAAGTCAAGTCATTACATCTGAGATAAGATAAGATTATTACACAACCTTAAACCTTACTTATATTGCACAGTTTATCAAACATAACCATGAATGGTATTGCACATATCCTATGCTTTTTTATTATTTAAGAACTTTATAGAAACAGGCACAAATGAATTCCTATATCTGTTGAGCTGGCATCCTGTACCTTCTACCTGAGGGGAGGAGTTGGTATTCATAAAGCACCTGAGATGGATCAGTATCCTAATGCAAAATCAACTGTAAGACAATGAATAAAAATGTATTTCTGTGAAAGTTAGTTCACAATACTTTATATTACTATTTGGCAACCAATGTCAAACACATTAACATTGTGTAAAACTTGTCCACACAGTTCACTGGCAAATATAACAAAACTAACAAACTACAGACTCAGGACTTTTATTGTTTATTTTATGAAAATGTTTAATCACATTACTCTCTATCCTGCTCACATACAGCTTTTTTGTTCTTTAAATCTGTTCTGTCTGCCCATCTGGTGCTGAAGCAGCAGACACCAGAAGCTATGCTGAGTGATGTCCTGACTTTTAAAAGTCTCAGTTATGAATTGAGGGCTGAATGCATATATTTGCCTGCAGCATTTTTAAGTTCTCTTATTCACAGCAGTTTAAAATGAGGGTCTGAGATGAACTATGTTTGAAATCTCCAAAAAAATTAACCAGCGTGTTTTAACATTTTGCATATATAAATGAACTTCTTGTGTGCGCAAATGTGAAGCTCACAAGCAAAAAAAGGGAATTGTTCGCGTGCTGAATAAAATATTGCTCTCAAGCTTCATTTTTCTCAGCTTTTATTTTCCTCTCAAATTCACAGTTCTCCTGCAGCTTTGTTTTTGCTTGAGCGAGGCTTTTGTGCTCAAGTTTTGAAAGGGGTGTTTTTGACAGTTTGGGTGTGGTTTCAGGGTCGCCTCCCTCAGCGAATGCTATTGGCTGATATCTCCAGATTTTGTGACGGACCACCTACCTCCAAGAGCTGGAGGTATTTGAGTGCAATGATATTTAAAGGGGTGTGGCGATGTGTTGATTGACAGCTGAGGGAAAGTTGATTGACAGGTGGCCTGAGAGCATGAAAGCGCACCGCCACTGTGGCTCAGTCGTGGAGCTCACAGTCAGATCTTTCTGATACTCGGATTTTACTGTTAAAAATGACATTTCTGAAGTAAAGCAATGGCTTGTTCAGCAGTTAACTGTTATAACAGAACCTCAGAGGAACATTTTCTGGAGTTTTTTCAGTAAGTGGATAATTTCCCTCCATCAATTCATTAGTAATTTATCATACTTTGTTCTTCTCACTAATATTAGTATCTAGGTTAGGTTTTTAACCTAGTGTTAGGTACTTAACGCTATAGCTAACTAGTTAACTAGGTTAGCCAACTCAGGTTAGCTAAGTGAATTAACTTGTTTGGTGAAAATTCTGTTGAAGCAAAAAGAGTAATTGAGGGGGAGGGCGAGGTTTGAGCAGTCACACGGCCCCGCCTTCCACCTCTGCCGCGCCAGTTCTGGCTCCAATTTTCCTGTACTGCGCAAACGCACGCAAGATGGCAGCTTCCATTTTGACCATATTTTGGCTTCAAAACGCTGTAATGAGAGTGAATGGGGACGTCCTGTCCATACTTATATACAGTCTATGGTTAAAACATTCATATTGCTGAGATAATGGATTAGTGTAATTTGCTTTGGTGCCTAAAACATTTGCACAGTACTGAATGTATACAGTAAATAGTGACCGGGCTACCCAAAACTATTCAAAATCTAACCAGCACTGTGAAAATAACCCAGAATAATTCCCCAACAGGCTTTATGTTATGTTACAGATCTATTATGGCTCAGAGTGATGTCAGGTCTTATGTAAGTCGCTGGATTTGTAAAGTGTGGAGAGAAAACTTTGTTTGATTTTACGCCCCTCCACTTCCCTTCAGGGCATTCCCGCATTCTTACAGATTCACACAGAAATGACTGGATCATCCCTCAGCACCAGAACATCACACACACACACACACACACACACACACACACACACACACTGCAATCCTCTTGGTGCCTTTAGACTTGATAAACACTTGCACTCATTTCCCTTCAGTATGTAAACATGCCTCATTTGGGCACTGCTGGGTTAGAAGTGTCAGAGACTTTCCAAAGCAAACCTCCTGAGTGACCTCGTGACCTTCTCCTGCTTTCGTTAAGGTCTGACAACTGTGTTTATGCAAGTGTTCTCCTCTCTCCAAATGACTGTATTTTGACAGAAAACTCAATGTGGCAGAATGAAAATTGAGATAAGAACAGACAAGGGAAATAAAAGTTTTAATAATTATTCACTATCAGTGTCAGATAGCTTAGATAAACCCACATGTTGCGTGGTTGTAATGCAACGTCCTAGAAACGCATTCAGGGGACATGTAGCAACGTATAAACATGGCCCTGTGCTGGTTATAACATGATGTAAAGATGAGAATGAGAATCTATCTATCTATCTATCTATCTATCTATCTATCTATCTATCTATCTATCTATCTATCTATCTATCTATCTATCTATCTATCTATCTATCTATCTATCTATCTATCTATCTATCTATCTATCTATCTATCTATCTATCTATCTGACAGACAGACAGACAGACAGACAGACAGACAGACAGACAGACAGACAGACAGACAGACAGACAGACAGACAGACAGGCTGACAGTTACCTTTATAGCTATTGGCATTTGTCAAGCCATTCTGAGGCTGTCATAAAGATGTGGTTTTATGAGCAGTAGGGAATCTTATTTATATGTTGTGAGGATGATAGAAAAAACATCCTTCTGAATATTTCTGGGACTCTCCAAACTTTTGACTGGTCCTGTACCTGCTACTCATGTTCACACTGACAGAACCTGCACTGCTGTACTGAAAAGCTGCCAATCAGAAATAAGAAAAGAAATATCTTCACATTGCACAGAAAAAAAAGAGTTTTTGTGATGGTTAATACAATAGCTTGGAGGGGGGTGTCAAAGACAAAATCTTGCAGTGTTTAAAAACTCCAGCAGCACAGTTGTGTCTGCTATCTGTCTTAGGAGCACAGTTACAAGCCTGCTTATTTCTTATCAGTACTTTTTTTCACACTTTGCTTTAATTATTTGACAAAAGCATGATTCATATTTGCGCAACTACAGCAAAGGTTATGTTAAAAACCAGCACATTTTTGATCATTTAAACAGTTATTTGTCATATAGCCCAAAAGCTTGTGTGTCAGAGACAAAATCTTAGGTCCCCCCTAAAGCCAGCCCTGATACTGACTATAAACGTTTTATGGTCTGACTTGATTGAAATATTGAAATATATGATTTTTGCTGCTTTGATCAGAAAATAATAGCTATGTTCAGGAGGTGATAGTGTTAAATGTAATGTAATTGTGATGGTGTTGATGGTAATTGTAGGATATGCCTCATTGCCTTTGCATTATGCTGTGGGTGGAAGGCGTGAGGTTCGTTTGTAATGAGTGGTGCTGTGACACCGGGCCTAATCCTGCTGCTCTCTTGTGTTTGTGAGTCGTGTTTGGTCTGCGAGGACATGATGGGGAAAGGTCAGAGTCATTAGAGGAGGATGACCGTTGTGTGACTTTGTCTCTGTGTGTGTGTGTGTGTGTGTGTGTAAGAGAGAGAGAGAGTCAGGGACGGAGTATGAGAGTGCAGACTCTGAGAGTGTGTCTGTGCGTCTGATGCATAATAACTATAGATTTTCTGTAGCTGGTGTATTTGTATTCTCTGTATGCGTGGTGTTTTGTGTGTGGGATACAGACTGATCCCTCTGCTAATGCAGTTATTTCCTGATTGACAGATTGTGCTGCAGCTTAGCTCAGGCGCTGCGTTTTATTCAGTGCGCTTGTTTGTCTGTTTGAAGCAAAACTAAGCTGAAAATTGAATCCTCCGCTCTCCTGTATAAAGGTCACCAAAACATGTTTCCTCGTTCTGCTAGAACAATACTGCGGGATTAACTCTGTAAGATCTGCATTAACTGAAGTATTGCCATCGCAACACCAGAGGCATTGTTCATTTCTGAATTTTAAAAAACATATGGGCATTTGATCTTCATTTGTGGAGAAGGAGATAATAATGTTGCATCCCCAGTGGTGGAGATCCTTATCCACCCTCTAACCCAAAGTCAAGAGAGTGAATAACACTCCACCAGTGGGACCACCACAACTAAACAAAAAATAATACATGCAGATACACACATACACAACCCTCACAACATAAAACCATATATATCCATATATATCCTATATTATAGCTCTAAACAAACAGGGCAGCTGCAGAGCATGCTGGGAGCTCCCCTGAGAGCTGCTAAATCCTTTTCAGGTTATTTAGATTATGAGAAATGAGTCTAATTGAGGACATGATGTTATAATACTGATATTTAGGGGTCTTTAAGAAGTGTACACACATGATCCTGCTCAGGTTATAATCTGAAATTGTAAGAAAAGTTTGAACAGAACCACTACAATGTTCTAGTCAAAACACAAAACAGAAACCCTGATCAGTTTCTTTTTTTTTTATAGACCTTTATCATACAAATGTAATATATGCAAACACACAATTTATAAGGACACCCTAAAGACCCCAAACCTAAAAATATCCATTATGTAAGTTCTTCAAAGCACATCTGAGGGTCCATTATGGAAAACGTTGAAAAATCACATGGCTGAAAGAATTCTGCATGGAGGATTAGGAAAACATTGCCCAGCGACTGAGACTGATTGATGGTTTTAAGAAATGTCTAATTGAGGTTACTTCAGCTAAAGCCAGAGATACCAGCTGTTAGAAAAATGCTCTTTTCTATTTCTATTAAATATATTTTACAATAAAATTGTAATGACATTCAGTGGTTTTTCTATAGTTATATTATCTCTATCAGTCTCTCAGTATTGTTTAAATTAGAATCAAATTTCCATGTTAATAAAGAATTCAAAGGTTTTCAGTGTAAAGTTGTCCTGTATCTATCCTGCGATTAGAAATGGTTTGTACCAATAAAAAATGGGAGAAATTTGGACAGGATCTTACCCAGTCTAAACACACTCCCAGTACGCAGTTATGGTTGATATTATTGGCCGTCTAAACACCCTGAGTTGATTTGTATGTGTTTGGAGCTGTGAGATACAGTGTGGCTCCTTTCTGGCTCCAGATCAGAATTTTAAAAAGAAAAGTCTTAAGAAGAAGAAGAAGAAGAGTTTCTTCAAGCAAAGGTCACGACTCAGCTCACAAAGTTACAACTGTAAAACTAAAAATGGACTCTGAAGTGGTGCTGAAAAGACTGAAGTTAAACCCCTCAGAAAGAGTCAGAGTCAGACTAAAGGCTTTGTACTGTCTGGTCTCTTCACCGCGGTATTGAAGGAGCTCTGTGTGTAAGAATAGACAGTGAGGAAGAGTAATACACTCACATCACTGATGATCATTCATTCATCATCTTATCTTAAGCCAGTTCTTCTCCATTTGATGAAGGTAAATGGATGTTATCCATCCATCCATCTTCTTATCTGCTTCTTCCTGGTCAGGGTCATGGCAGCCTAACTAGCCATGACTCCAGCCTAGCTGGAGTACCACAAACATCTATTCACACCTTGCAGTTTAGGCAATCTAGTACAGATTATTAATTATTAATTGTTTAATTACACCACAGTTAGTTCTGACCCTGCATTGTACTGCACTGTGATTGGCTGAAAGGCATTCTATGAGTGCTGTTATCAGCCAGAAATGCACTGTAACCGAAGCTTCCAGTATACCTCCGCCACATACAGGTAACCTAGCAACGATGCAGCGCTTACAAGCCAAACTGCGCAGCTACAAACTGAGCAGCAATGGAACTATTTTAACTCGCGGAGTGTTTTATTAACCAAACAGATCGTATTTTCTCATCCTCTTTAATTTAAAATCTTTTAATAAACAGCGATAAAGGAACTGTAGTATAATCGCAATAATACACTCGAGGTTCGTGTTATAGTTTATATTAAAGTATTTTTTTATATTCACAAATGATTTTGGCATAATCATGTATTAGTAGCATTCAGCCAAAATTAAGCCACACTCAGCAGGAACCTGTTACTTGTTCATACAGCCTATAATACTAAGGCCAATTAAGTATTACATAATATATATTTCAAATATTTAGATAGGGGAAGGCTGCTTGGGGGTGACTACACCCCGATGGCAAACTGGGGCTGGTGAAATCCTAAGTTTGCAAATAGATTGTGCCAATAACCATTTAATCGAATAAGTATTCATCAACATTATACAGTATTTTCCACTGTTATATTAAGTTAACTCAGCAAGATTAAATTATGTTAGTCCTGTAACACTTTCTTAAACCCAGTAAATAATAGATCATAACAGATACCAACAATAAACCATAGTTGAGACCAACCCTGTAAAACAGGTGTGGAGGGTGTTGTTGATTTCAGGGTATCCAGTTTTTGTTTTGCTATTTTAAAAATACCCCCATGATTTCCAGTGGTATTGTTCAGCTGCATCCATATCTGCTATCTGCAGTATCCATTTCTTTACTTAACATTAAGCATAAATGAGCTTTAAGACATTGTGGGTAAAACTCCTAATGCTACATTCTCTGTATCATGAATAAACTATATGTGAAGCAATTTCCGCCAAATGCCATTCATATCAGTGAATAAAACAATAGATTTATGTGTTAAAAAAAGAGAGAGAGAATATGAGAAAGAGAATCTCTTGCTTGTCCTAATTTCTCTCACAGAGAAAGAGTTCTGTGTCCTAATCATATCCTAATTATCAATTCTGTAGATAGAGAGTGACATAGCAGTAATGAACACAAATGGCCCATAAATGAGCAGAGACAAAGGTTAATTATTTGATAAGAGAAAAAGGTCAAGCATGCCTCTTCAGACAGCTCATCAGAAATGTTCTCATACATCTTCATCTTTTTATCCAATCATATGTGCTTAAAGCTGTTGGAATGGTGCATGGGGATGGGATTTTTTTATGTTTGCGGTGCTTCTAGTTAAAATCTGGTAGAAAGGAACTGATTTATATATTCCCATATTGAAAAGCACCCATTGGCAAGGCTGATACATCCACCTTTATAAAATAAAGGAATTAATACTAGATACTAGAACTGAATAAACATAGTATAGCATCACCTATACTTAATGTTCATGTCCTTTAAGAATACAGCAAATGCTTAATTCAATATCAAAGTTTTAATATAGATTCCAATCTTAGGCATGACTTTATGATTCTGACATCATTATATTTTTAAACACACAGTAAAAACACAGTTGAACCAGTTATTTACACAGTTTTATTGTAGTGTAACTGGATCCAGAGTAACAAGACATGGTCATTCTCCCAATAAGTAACTTTATTAGAACTAGGGCCTAGAGAGAGAGCAACAAAAATGCTGCCAATCAGAAGACATGCTCTCCTAAACTGGCAGTTCTACCAGTGAAGACTCTTATCCACCCTCCACCCCAAACTCTAGAGGGTGATAATACTCTGCTTAAACTTCCACATAAACATTTACATTCATAGTGTAAATCCATAGTGTAAAACATTAAAATTCATAGTGTAAACCAGAGTTCTCAAGTCTCACGCTTTGTGCGTGTGACACACGCACCTCAGCGAGTTCACACGCTCAGACACCACACATGGTATTTCTCACGCTTGCCAATCCATCAGCCGTATATTATAATGTACTCTCGTTGCGCCAATCAGAATATAGATCGCTCGGTTGTTAGGCAGACCTAGTGAAAGAGGGTGGAGTTTCAGCCAGAGTGTCAGGCGTGAAGAACTGTCCGATTCAAAAGTTCTGAAACACACGTCGGTGAACAACTGAAGAACTGCGCGCACAACTCCCTCCCCCCCACCCCGTTGAACAACTGAAGAACTGCGTGCACCACCATACTCCACCACCCCCCAACCATCCCCACCCCCGTTGAACAACTGGAGAAGAACAGCACGCATCCATCCCACCACCCCCCCAGTACAACTGAGGAAGAACTGCGCTCAACCACCACCACCCCCCCACCAATCTCACGCTCAACAAACTTCAAAACTTGAGAGCCCTGGTGTAAACTTTTGACTTTTTGGGAGTTATCCTAACATCCCGTTGGGTTGGTGGTGTCAGTGGTAGAGCAGAGTTTCTCGATTGGGGCTTGGTCCCCATCTTGGTGTTGGGTTGAAAGCTGGATAAGGGTCTCCACCAGAAAGCTGCTATGAGGGGATTTATGAGAGAATTGCTGCTTGTCTCTTCTGTTTTAAAGTTAAAGTAGCCAGTAATGTTTTCATTCACTGTTCAATGTTAAATTGCATAAAGGAATTGGACCAGACCCATTGTGAACATCAGCTTCAGAATTAAAACCTATGTACAGTTTCTAACTAAGAAACTATAGTGGCATAGAATGGCTCTATTGCTGTTTTAAAGGTCTCATTCCATCGTTTTTAAATTCATTTTAAACAGTCTAGTTTTGGTCTCTAATATGAATAACATGTGACATGTGAGCCATTTTTAATGGAAAAAAAAGTGTTCAGGTGTTTCTATTTAGCCCTGAATTAGATCACTGAAATAGTGGTCTCTGAATAAAGACACGTTTTGGGCTCTTGCTCACATATGCAATTATATCACCTCTGATTGGCTAACAGCACTGCAGCAGAGAATGCCTAGAGAACTGCCTCTCCCCACAGTTAGTTTTATAGCTCTAAAACTCAAAGGGCAACATTTTTTCAGAGATACATCCTTAGTTAAAGATATAGCACTGAGTGAAGTTAACCCTTAAACTTCACTTAAGGTCAGACTCGAGTGGCCTGCCTCAGAGTGTGTTCTAAATCATAAAATCCAACCTGAACTGCACCCGATTTGACCTGTGTTCTGTCGAGTTGCCTTGTCAAACTGTGCTTCCTTAGTGCAAACCTAGAGTTACTCACACAAGGTAGCTTACGCTAACTCGCTCTGTAAACAGAGCTGTTCAAAAACAGAGCTTCTCCTTACCTATAGCTTTTAATGCTGTAGCCCGGGTTCAGCTCTGTCTGTGGGCGGTCCTGAGCCGAGGTGAGCGAGGCCATGAAGTCACTGGTTGATAAACCTGTATTTCTGAGGTTTTTTTTTACTAGCTACTGCAGACAAGGGAGGCTGAGAAACAGTTTTATATACAACTCAGAAAGACCTATAGTATTTCACAAAGAACAAAAAAAAGGATTTTAGCTGAATGAGACCTTTAAATAATATTTCTCTGGTTTATTTGTCACATTATTTTATTTGAAGACAAACTCCAGTGCCTTTCACTGATAGTGCTATGGTAATGTTTTTTTCTCTACTCTGATTTCCTCAGGAGATGCAAAGATATTGGAAGTCATTTGGCTGTTGATTGCCCAGCATTTCCGCTTGGTTTGGCAGTTTGGTACACAGGTTATCTGGCTTATATTCAGTCAGTGAATGTAGGAACAAATATTAAGGAACTTTATATAATAATAATGTACAGAAATTTACTAAACACATGTAGCAGAGGTTCTCATACAGCATGGGTTCTCAACATGTTCTGGACCTGGATTAACTTCTATATGAACATTTATTATTATTTTTTTTTTGAAAACCGTCAAACTGCAAAAATATATGAAACAGGGCTTACACTCACTATCAAAAAGAAAAAATGCCCACTGAAGGTAGTATCATATGGCAGTGCTATTTAAAATGAAAATAAACAGGAATTACCAGGAATTAATATGGGATGAACTAAAATTTATTGAGCTACATATACAGAAATAGTGTCTAATCCAACATGTCAGTTGTAGAGGTTCCTAATGGTGTCCAGCCATAATCTATCCCATGCATCTCAAATATTATGAATAGTGTTGATTGCATCCATGTTTTCAGTAACAGGGTTACTGTAGGTTTTTTGTTCACTCCATGACAGATTGACACATCACCATTGCAGCTTTAATGATGTTGATGTGGTGATAAAGGCAGTCATTGTAAGGGTATCTAACACTTCTTTCTAGCTTCAACTATTTTGTGTATTAATTAACTTTTTTTTTTTACTTACTGAATGTAGAAGAAGACTGATGCCCATCTCCAAACATACAGTATATATGTTTTCTATGTATTACTTAATAATATACAGTAAAAAAAATACTCATCATAGCAAATTATACACAATTTTAGGGAGAGGTGTTGGCTTTTTAAATACCCCACAGTCTGATCTATTTACACAGTGTTGATGAAAGGACATCAGATGAAGGTGAAGGTGGAATGACTCATCACTCTGGTTGCTCAGTCACTGTTGTGCTCTGGTGACTGATGTTGGCAGGAATGTGTCTAAACTGCCTTATTTTTTCTGGGGATTCTTGGATCAGAGATGCAATTGAAAGATCTTTATGTGTAGAAGATCATCTATAGCAGCTTTATTCTAGGAAGTAACTATTTGTGTCCATTCTCATCTATTCTTTTGGCTATTCTTTATAATATACTACACAGATATTATAATTTTCCCGCTTAATCACTTTCTATTTCCTGCAATGCATTTGTCCACCCTTTCATGGTGAGTTGCATTTGAGGAAAATGCGTTTGTCCTAGAGCTGGAAACATTGTGAAGTGTCCGAGGTGACCTTGTTCTGTTTCAAATATACGTTTAGATTTTCTTTACCATGATTTTAATTGCCTTAATATTTTACCATGACAGGAATGGATGGCTTATGCTTTACCTCAGCTAAATATGGAGACAATATGAGATATTTTTTTTTAAATATATATATATATATATATATATATATATATATATATATATCTTATTAATTGTGAAACTGCAGCACATGTCTGCAGTCCTTTGCAAATAAAACAGTATTAAGGTTGTGATGTCAATGATATCAAAGGTTACTTGCTTAAAAGTGTCATAAACTAGCGAAATAGTGAATCAATTTAAAAGTTTAAAGTTTTAAAATGTGCATCTTATTTTGATTCAGTGGAAAAGCTCCACTCCTCCTTCATTTGAGCACTGGCTTAATGATGTTGCTTTATTTCTGTATTTGGTAACACTCGTATTTGGTCCCCTTTTTTTTCTTTTTTTTTTCTCAGAGTTTAGGCAATTTAATGTCCCAGGTGGATCACAGTAACCCCCCCCCCCCCCTTTTAATTTATTTTATTATCTCACATTGTTTTTTTTGTTAATAAGTGTGGGCAGCAAGTAACAAGGTGGGTGTGGGTGAGTGAGGGTTGGTGAGGGAGAGTAGGTGGGTTAGGTAACTAATGAAAACAATTGTAAAAATATTAATGTAATCAATCTCTGCCCTGTATTCTTTTTCCATCTTGCTAACCCAATAAATAGAATGGTTTAGCGGGTTAGCTGCCACTGCAAATTGGATAAAAACAAATATTGTTTTGAGATTTTAAAAGTGGCTGTTTTTTTGCTAGGTTTACGTCAAATACAACAATGATTCTCTTTGGCAAAACAGTGCTCTACATGGTTTACATTTTACAGTTTAGTCCATACTCAACTTACTTGCAACCACCAGTGAGAAGGTACTTAAAAATACTAGGTACCAAAACAGTTCCAAGTACCAAATAGAAACAGCATAGCACCATTAGATGATTTTTGTGTTCCAACAGGAGGAACTCATTGGCAGCCTTACTCTCTTTCAGCTCAACAAGGGCCAGCACCATTAGTGCTAAGTGGGCATACTGGACTCTGTCCCTACTTCTCAGTGGTGCCAGCAGGATATACTGGAGTAGCTTTTAAAGTAAGATCACTGGCAACTTGGAATCACTGTCTCTTGTCAGCATTCCCAGTTCCACAGCACTGATGACATTGAAACGCAAGGTGGTTTAGAGGTCCTTCAGAGCAGCATGTGATAGTGGAGCTCAGTTAACCCTAGAACACTAACGTTAAAATTAGTAACACCATCACTAACGTTGGGAATACACTGTATGACAAGTTTTGGAACCCTTTTTAAATTTTTCAACATACAACATCACATAAAATAAAAAAGGTACCATGGATGATCCTATAAAAAGGCAGAAAAATAATTGGAAAATCAGGTCATCCTTAACAGGTAACGCCCTGAAAAAAATAAATAATGCTGCTGGGAACTTGGTCTTTGGTCCACCCATTCCTGGGACATGTGAGCACCTGATTTAAACACACAAACACTAACATCAAGGGAAAAAAAAACATAGATGGTAGGAGGGAATCAACCATAAGCTACCCAAAGTCCCATGCAACTCAGACAGCAGCAACACAATGAAAATCACATTAAAATCAAAATTGTGTGGGACAAAATCACCTGGCGTTAGTATTCTAGGAGTAAGCAAACCCTTTGGTGTAAATGTAGATTTATAGTAATAAGCCTTTGAGATGTTGCGGGACCTCCTTAAAGAGATCAAGTGGTAGAACAAGCCACTCAAAAACGTGGGAGATGGGAGTTAGCCCATAATGCTAATCAGTTGTTTGATGAGGTCAAGGGTCTGAATGTATTTTTGGAATGGCAAAGCACTTGTCAGGTCACAATATGGGATATACTGTAAATCAGGAGGTAAATCAGGACCTCATTCAGATATTTGAACAAATTCCCAGGCTTGTCGCTTTTGATCAGTTATTATTTATCACTGAGAATGAAAATCAGATAAATACTTGTGTATTTACAAGTATTTAAAATACTTCTCAAAATCTGATGGATCTGTAGATAAGGCAAGGCAAGCTCTTGTGATAGCAGCAGTATGTGGATGAGCATTGTCCTGTTGGTATAGTGCACTGGAAAGTGATTTTATAATTTTTATTTGACTTTTTTTCTCCCATTTCTCTCCCAATTTAGTTTAGCCAATTGTCCCACCCATTTAGCTGCTTGGAGGAAAGCGCAGCGGCTCGCTCTCTCAGGGCTCCGGCAGCTGATGGCAAGCTGCATGACTGGGATTTGAACAACAATCAGCAATCTCCTGATTATAGTGGCAGCTCTTTAGACTGCTGGACCACTTGACACCCTGGGGATTACAATATTTGTCAGAATCTGATGAGACTATAGTCACGTAGAGTTTTGTTTGGTCAGGTTTTGTCAGGTCATCAAATACTTGTCTGGCT
The DNA here is from genome assembly GCF_023375975.1 of Astyanax mexicanus. Lineage (NCBI taxonomy): Eukaryota > Metazoa > Chordata > Actinopteri > Characiformes > Acestrorhamphidae > Astyanax > Astyanax mexicanus. The sequence continues at coordinate 15,495,454 of NC_064412.1, read as the reverse complement.
TAATTTCCCTCAATTTTCAGGTGTCTTATACCCTCATCGTCATTCATCAAAATATTGTCCTTTCTGTTCAATTTTCTTATATTAAACTCTTAAAAGTGTAAGGGATGGTACTGCTGACAGCCCCAGTGATGTGAAACTGTTCAGATATTTTGAAAATATCGGTAAAGCAGCTAAAAGTATGCGGTATTGCATGATAATTGTACAGTGCAGTGTCTCAACTGGATCATTTTTGGTTCAATAAAAATATTAAGTGCTTTTAAAAATTATTTTCTCACCATAAAGTTGAAAGATAGAGAGTACTCTCATCTGTTAATCAAAAATGTAGCACTTTATTTATAAATTATTTAACATTCAGCTTAAAATCAATTGCATGTCCAATCTAAATGCAAATGAACTTTAAGGTGAAAGCAAATTAATCTCTGTTGATTGTAACCCTGCACCCAACTCTAACCCAAACTCTAACCCTAACATTTTAAGGCTAGATTATGGTTAGGTTGAGGTTTGGGTTAGGGCTGGGTTTTAGGGTTGATTGATGGTCAAGGAAAGGGTTAGGTTCTGTCGAGGACCATTTACATTGGGTTCAAGTCCATTTACGTGGGTTCAAGTCCCTATCTGGGTGGAGTTTCCATGTTTTCCCTGTGTCTTTGTGGGTTTCACAGTGGGAATGGTGTGTTCAGGTTGAGAAGTAGTGTTATTTTTCTGACACACAAAGAACTTTGCATTTAGACCAAAAGTTTTAAGTTCGGCTTGAGGCAAACTGCACTTGTTATGTCTTTCTTTCAATAATGTTTTTCTTCTTGCCACAATTCCATAAAAGCCAGATTTGTGGAGTGCATGACTTATTCATGTCCTGTGGACAGATTCTCCCACTTAAGCTGTAGATCTCAGCAGTTCCTCCAGAGTGACCATGTGCCTCTTAGCTGCTTCTCTGATCGGTGCTTTTCTTTCTCGATCTGTCAGTGTGGGAGATCTTGGTAGACCCTTGGTTTGCAGTTGTAGGATACTTTTTCCATTTTTGGAGTTTCCATGTTCTCCCTGTGTCTAGGTGGCTTTTCCTCCAGGGAATCCAGTTTTCTTTCCACAGTCCAAAAACATGGAGATCTGGTAAATTGGATACTCTAAATTGATCTGTCGTGTATGTGTAAGTGTGTGGTATGTATGTAAGTTTTTGTGTGCGTAAATGTATGTATGACTGGGCCCAGATATGGACTGGCACTCTGTCCTGGGTAAATGCTGTAGTGCCTGATACAGTACTCCAGGTGGGCGGTTGTTTCTGGTTGAGAATACGCTGTGCGATATTGGCTGCCGCTGGATGAGTGGATGAGTGCTGAGTATGTATGACTGGGCCCAGATATGGACTGGCACTCTGTCCTGGGTAAATGCTGTAGTGCCTGATACAGTACTCCAGGTGGGCGGTTGTTTCTGGTTGAGAATACGCTGTGCGCTATTGGCTGCCGCTGGATGAGTGGATGAGTGCTGAGTATGGTATGAATGGTTGTGTGTAAAACGTGTAAATTGTGAAGCATCCTTGGGTTTCTATAAAGGCACTATATAAGTGTAACTTTAAACATTAATTCATAATAGATACTCAGTTGAATGTTAGTTGAGCATCTTTGAGGCATTAATAATAGACCATCCAAATAAAGTCTTACCATCAGAACTAGCATTTCTTACAGTGAATGCCTTCTTTTGCTGCAAAGTAGCTAAAGTTCTAAAGTAGTCAGTATGAACAAATTTATGCTAAAATCCTCTTTACCTTTAGGCTTGAACAGCTAAACAGATACACATTAGAACAACAAATAGATATAAAAACAAACCTCTGGGCTTCACTTTGTTTTGTAGATATTTTTAAGCCACTCTTTAGTATGAATAATGCAGCTTTATGAATTTCAAAGTGACTTTGAGTCATCTTTCTAAAAATCACATTTCCATAATAAGAAAACACTCTATCTATACATATTCTGAAGCCGCACTGGAGGAAGTGCTGTTTAGAGAAGCAAATACAGCATTGATAACATCGATCTTCATCTCCTTATCTGCTTTATTGTCTGTTCTACCACCTGTCCAGTGCAGATAATTCAAACTAAAGCTCAACAACAACAGGTGGTATTGGACACAGTGGCACAGTAGTGAACCTAATGAACTTATAATAGTGCAAATCAACTTAAAAGATAGTCATCAGTATCAGGAAAGTAGAGAGTGTTCCCACAGGTGTAGCATCTTGTTTAACAACATCAAAAAAAAAAAAACATTAACCGACTATGGCTGGGTTTCTAAAATATAAAAATATTGACCCATACAAGAAGTGAATCATAAATGGTAAAGTGAGCTTCACATCGAACATTCACTTATCAAAAAGTTAAGATAATTTAAACATTTAAGATACTTTTGTGAAATTAAAAAAGTGGTCTTGACAATTAGCCAAAACTGTGTATTTGTAATAATAATAATAATAATAATAATAATATATTTTATTTATATAGCGCTTCTCAAAATTCTCAAAGACTCTTTGTATAATGTAATAATAAAAAAAAAATCCCAAAACCACCATGGACTTCTGCTTGCCAAAACAACTCACTTTACAAGAGAGCATCCTGTGGTATCTGGTACTTAGACACTCAGCATCAGTCTAAAGCAGGTGTCGGCAATAGGCAGCCCGAGGGCCAGACATGGCCCACAAGCATGAAACATCTGGCCCGTGAGGTTGTTTGAAATATCATGGAAAAAATAGATAAAATGCCTCTCTGGCCAGATTTTTTGTAAATTGCTCCCCTGTCTCTCTCTCGCGCTCGGCGTGACTTTAGTTTCCGCCCGTTCTCGTCTTTCCACTCATTCTCGGGCTCCCTATCTCCTTATAATGGCGTTTTTTCACGGTTGTGTCCCAATTCACTAGCTGGGGCAGCGGTAGTGTATCGGACTGTGAGCCTGAGGACCCAGATTGGATCCTGCGTGAGAAGCGGTGTGTTTATTTATTTATTTACTTTTTTATTTTTTCCTCCCCCCCTCCTGTGGCCCGCCACGTGATGAAAATATCTGGCCCGCGGCCAAACTTAATTACCGACCCCCGGTTAAAAGGCTTTCAGACACTTTTGAGATAGTGTGACATGCCTTGACATTTTTGAAAATTAGAAATACCTAAAATGATTCGTTTCCCAGAGTAACACATGCTTTCATTCAGCACAATTGACTCCAGAAAACATGAAAAATGTCATTAATTAAAGATTCAAAGGTGCTGCTATAATATAAAGAAAAACACATTATAAACATAGCTAAGACTCTTAAACTCTTAAATGTGCCTCTTGTTACTTATGCTTGTCTCACAGTGATCTAAAAATACACACACACACACACACACACAGAAGAGAATAATTATTTGATCCTGTGCTGATTATTAAGTTTGCCCACTGACAAAGACATCAACAGTCTATAATTTTAAGGGTAGGTTAACTTTAACAGTGAGAGATCAAGAAAATCACATTGTATAAATAATATAAATTGATTTGTATTTTGCAGAGAGAAATAAGTAGATCCAGCCATGACCCATTGTTAATGTCCTGGAGGAGAGAAGGATGTTGTCACTCAGAATTTTAGGTTACATGGCTTAATCCATTCTCTCATTGATGCGTTGAAGTATTCCTGTGCCCTTAGCAGAGAAACACCCCCAAAACACTCTTTGCTTGATGGTGGGGACGGTGTTCTTTAGGTCGTAGTCAGCATTTCTATATGGCATCACATCAATGTCAAAAGTCGAGTGCGCAAAAATACCAGGTAAAAAAAAATGAACCAGCGTGTTTTAACATTTTGCGTGTGTAAATAAACTTCTTATGAGCACAAATGTGAAACTAGCGTGCAAAAAAAGGGAGTCTTGTGCGCGCTGAAGAAAATGTTGCTCTTGAGCTTAATTTTTTCTCCTCTCAGGTGCTTTTTTATTCTCGTGCGCTGTGTGAATTACTTGCAGCAGCAGTTTGTGCTCGACTGAGAGTTTTGCGCTCTGGAGTTTTGAAAGGGGTAGTTTTGACAGTTTAGTGGCGGAGTCAGGGAGGACGGCAAAAAGTCCCTCGACTGTTGACATTGATGTGACGCCATATTTCTCTTCCTCCAAACACATTGAGTTGAGTTAATGCCAAAAAGCAATGAAATTTTTGTCTCATTTGACCAAACACCTTCTCCCAATCACACTCAGAATCAGAATCACACTCAGTGTTCATTGGCAAACTTCAGACGTGCCTGCACATACACATTCTGAGCAGGGGCACAGATATAAATATATTTTTTAGGCTATTTTCAGACTGTTTTTAGTTCCTGGTGGTGTGATAATGATGTTTTACAGGGGAAATGGGAAGTACAATGGAAGACGGTGTATAACAGTGTGTTGAGTAACATACAATGTCAAGGATAAATGGCAGCCCTTGTAAAAAAGTTGTGTATTTAAATATAATAATAGTGTACTTGACCTATATGCGCAATAACTCAAGTATACTTTTTCTACTTATACTTACATTTTTACCTACTTAATCTGTAATTTCAGTCTACTTTGAAAAGTTGTACTTTATTTGGCTGTGCTGATTTTATACTGGGGATGTACTTATGAAGCTATACTTTTACTAAATGAGTCTAAAGGAGTCGATATTTCTGCTATAAAACTCTACTTCTGTCAAATTTGCTACAAAAAAAATATTTTGTGTTGACAAATTAAAACTGTGATGATGAACTTTTATGTGTTAAATTTATACCTAATAAGTGTACTTTAGTTACTTTAGTGAGATATATTGCTTTTGTTTTCCCCAGTTTTTTTACACTCCTTAAAATGAATGTGATGTTAAATCTATATTTTAATCACATTTTTAATCGATTATTAGATGTTAATAGATGTTCAGTCGGACAGTTCAAACAAATATACTTAAATTATATTAAATAGTGGCGAAAATAACATATGACTAGTATACTCAATATGAATTTAGTGCACATTTATATCATTTTAATTACAAATAAGTAGTAATTAAGGACAAATGATTGGTTTCAAAATAACATAACTTAAGTACAGACCTATTTTAGCATAATTTAAGTATACTTCTTTTTCACAAGGAAGATAAACAGGCAAAAAGGAAAAGGACATCCTGTTAACATTAGCGTTTCTCAGTCCGTTGAATACATCCTCAAAGACATTATCACTCACGGTAGGCAGTGCAGTGGGTGGTAATGATTGTGATTGTGTGCAATTGGCCTTTCAAACTCTGGAGAAAATGAAATGATCTAAAAACAATACAAGCTATGATTTAATCGTACTACTCTACTTGGAAGCGATGAGAGAAAAAGAAGGAGAATGGTTCAGAACTGTGACTTCTGAGTAAAAGCATTCTGTAGTTCTTTCTGTAAAGTATGTAGCGTAGCTTCTGTTACCTAAGCACAAATGTAATTTAGATTCATTTTTTTTCTGAATTGCGTGTTGCTTGCTGGGCACGTAATGTCAGGAAAACTTTTAGATTACTTTAGCCATCCCTGTCCACTCTACGCTCTGCTTACTCCGTACAATTGATCTGATTTCCTGTTCCGCATCCGAACCCACCTCCAGAAGAGCAGTGCTTTTACATCACAACTGCAGTGTCTAATAACATGATGCGTAGGAGGGGGGAGCACACTCGCCGCGCTGTCTATTCAGACTACTCCTAAGAACAGTGGTGTAATTTAGAATGAGTGGGGAGCTGCAGGTGGTGGGGGCTGATGTGCAGAGAAAACCATCAAAGCTGCAGTAATTAAACCACGCCGCCTGCTCCCCACGCTCTTCCCTTCTCCGCACATTGTGCTAACCAAGTCATCTGCGTGTGTTATTTATTTATTTGCTGTCCGTTTATGAGAGACACATGCGGCTCGTGTTCGGAACACCTTGTGCGTCTTTTTCTGCTTCCAATCCAGGAAGCTCACACGTTCAATGTTCCATTTGATGAAACCGTTATTGTCCTTTTTAGCACTGCTGCACTCAGTGCCCTTGGATCTGTCAGCTTTGATTTGACTCCTGCTTTTTCATGTGAGCTTAGAGTGCTGCTGCTCCCACAGACACATTTTGTTTATTCGGTTGAGGAACAGTTGAGGATCTGTAATGGGAAGATTTTAATCTGAAGTACCAAAGAGATTTTAATCATATCCTGTATAGGGCTGTTTTTTTTTTTTTTTTTTTCAATACCGATACCGATATGGTACCTTACATTTTATACAGATACTCAAACAGTATTTTTTTGGGTACCATTTTTTTTATTGCAGCCAAAAAATACAAAAAGCGATAATTATTCTCACACAGTTTATTTAACAGCCGACATGAGTAATCTCATTCTTATACTGTCATCATGAGAGGCTACATTTTTTGGGATGTTGTTGGAATAAACAAACAACGAGCACTTTGTTAGTGGCACTTTATTAAGAATTTAATTACATTTATATAAATGGTGTTAATCACATAAAAATGAATTCAAATTTTCCCAGTATTATTATGAGGGAACAGTAATAGTAGTATAGTGTGGTTTAGGTCTGGCAGACTAGATCATTTTTAACTGTATTATAAAATCTCAGAGTAGAGAGAGAGAGAGAAAGAGAGGAAGACAGTATCAAAAGTATCGAAAAGAGGCTCCAATTTGTTTTTTACTTTTTGGTACAGAGACATAACGGTCTGTGGCTTTTTGGTATTAAATTTTGATACCCAGCTCTAATCATAATCTCATTTTATTCAGTGGAAATGTTAATGTTTTTTGTGGTCTTTCAGTGTTACATTATTTTTTACAGAATTTGTAATAAGTCAAGTCAAGTCAAGTAGTTTTATTGTCAATACTGCATATGTACGGGACATACAGAGAATTGAAATTACGTTACTCTCCTTCCCAATTTTACAGCAAGTACAGATAATAGATATAATAAAGGAGAATGGGAGACACTATGGGTACAATACAGCAGGGACACAAATAGACATACATGAGACAAAAACAAGGTGCAGTAGTGTGAGGGAGAAATAGATATATAAATATAAGTAAAAAAAAAAAAGAAATAGATATATAATATAAAAGAGTGGGAGACACTATATGTACAATACAACAAGACACAATAAACATACGTAAAACGGAAGACAATAGTGCAATGTTGATGGTGATTGAGATGGGATGACAGTATAAATAGTATATAACAGTAGTGCAAACATGTTATGTAGCTTAAGGCTGGTAAAGTGAATGAGTGCTAAAGTTCTTAAAAGTTCACAGTTTTTGGGGAATTAAAGTGTGTATTGACAGTGCAAGTATATCAGTAGTGCTGGTCCAATTGGAAGGGACCAGTACTTTGTGTATTTGTGGGGGGGGGGGGATGCTGAGTGAGTGTGTGTTGGGGGCAGGACTGGGATGGGGGGTAGAGCAGGAATTGGGATGGGGGTAGAGCAGGAATAATTAATAATAAATGTTTAGGGCTATGCGTCTACACAGCAAAAAGTCCAATTTTAAATTTTAAAAACTCCCTCAGAATCTATTTAGACTTTTTAAAAAGTTTTTTTTTTATAGCTCCACACTTTACTCTTTGGAGTTTTATCAACACCTACAAAATAGACAAACATTAAACACCTTAGACCCTATCTAACATCCTACACAAGGTGCGTTGCGATGCTCATTTCTGTCTTACACCCTGCGATCAGTCTATTTTTACACCTTGCATCTGCATTGTATAAATAGCAACAGGTGATTTGAATATAAATGGGAGGTGTGTTCAGGTAAATGTCTTGTGTATTGCTATCTTGGCAAGGGAAAACACAGGTGCACCACTGACTGAAATAAACCTACAGTAGAATACATCAATACTTATACGTTCATTGCTATATTGGCAGTGAATTGTCACAGACGCATCACCAGTGCGTGCACACCCTGCTTGTTACACTCATGATTAATTATAAGCATTACTACATGCTTTTTGAATTTTTTAATCCTTGCAAGGTATACTTTTACTGCTGTTGCTATATAATATTTTCTCTAAGTTTCTCTTCAATTTACAAGGCCAATTACCAAACCCACTTACTAGGACTCCCCATTAGTAATCACAAGTAATACCCCAACACCAGGAGGGTGAAGACTAGCACATGTCTCCTCTAATACATGTGAAGTCAGACTCCGCCTCTTTTCGAACTGCTACTGATGCAGCATTGCCGAGTAGCATCACAGCGCACTCAGAGGAAAGCGCAGCAACTCGGTTCCGATACATCAGCTCACAGATGCCTCGTGCTAATTGATATCACCCTAGGATGTGAGGAGAGAGCGCCATCTACCCAGCCAGAGAGAGCAAAGCTAATTGTGCTCTCTCTAGACTCTGGCAGCTGATGGCAAGCTACATGAACGGTATTCGAACATTGTTTATTTTTTTGTCATAATTTAAATTTTTAATTTAATTGATTTAGCTATTTAATCCTTGCATTATTTTGTGTAGTCATTGATACCAAGACTATAAGATGTTAAAAGTGTCTCTCGTATTTCTCGCAGAATGTGTGTGATAGCAGTAACAGGCTCTGTGAACATCAGCACAGATCTTAAGCCCATGTTTTAAAGTCCAGGCCTACAGATTCTACAGATGAATGGATTTGATCCTCTCTTTACCTGCAGGGTCTCCAGAGTCTCATTTAAACCCCCCTCAGCGATCTGTAGAGGAACGGATCTAACACAGGGCAGGGCTTATGTACTCCTTACTGTTTCCTACATACTTTATTCAAATCACTCAGTCCAATCAGGGCCCTGCTGAGAGGTGATTTGCATGATTTAACAACACCTCTGGATGTGGCTTACACAGTCATTATTCTCTGTTTGAAATGCTTTCAGTTCTGGCCGGCTCCATACAATACATATCCATCTATAGAAACCCACCTCTCTATCCCTGTTATTAGATCTGTTTACAAGTATTTATCGCCCAGTATTAATATAATGTGCTTTTTGTGTTGCAGCAGTAGTTTTTTTAGGTTCCTTATAAACACTGTTTGTATAGTGCACACAATATTTACTCTAAATTAACACATTATTACACATATAAAGGAATGTTAACCTTCACAGCTCATACAATCAGTTTCTCTGAATTTGCTATTTATATAAAAATATTGTCATTTAGAGCATTTATTTGCAGAAAATGAGAAATGGCTGAAATAACAAAAAAGGTGCAGAGCTCTCAGAACCTCAAATAATGCAAAGAAAACAAGTTCATATTCATAAAGTTTGAAGAGTTCAGAAATCAATATTTGGTGTAATAACCCTGTTTTTTAATCACAGTTTTCATGTATCTTGGCATGTTCTCCTCCACCAGTCTTACACACTGCTTTTGGATAACTTTATGCCTTTACTCCTGGTGCAGAAATTCAAGCAGTTCAGCTTGGTTTGAGGGCTTGTGATCATCCATCTTCCTCTTGATTACATTTTAGAGGTTTTCAATTGGATAAAATCAATTTTAAGTGATCTCCTATTTTTTACAGAGCTCTTTCATTTATGTATTTATTAATGACATTTTAATAATTTAGACATTTTAATCATATATTTAGCTATTTTCATAAAAATGATCAAACTATTCTAATGTGTCCAGGAAATCCCTGTCCCTGTTCGTCCTGGCTGCTTACAGAAACCCCAAAAGTTGCACCTTTTCGGTACCGATCCTCCTCCTCTCCTCCGTGATCTGGAAACTGATATAATGACGCCCTATTTCCCCCTGTCTGAAGAACGGAGGAGATGAAAGAAGCCATTTAAAACCCTTCTTAAAACGGCTTCCAGCGGAGAATAATTCCAGCGGAGTATTCCTACCCATAAAGTCTTATAGGTATTTTGAAGTGACATCACTGTGGCCAAGCCCACAGAGCACACAGGCACACGTTTTTTATAAATAAATTAATTATTTAGCGAAATTTGTAATACATTGTACATGTAGACATAATACAAATGTATGCACTGCTTTTACTCACATGTCAGTAGATAATATAAAATCACTTCTTATGAACAAAAAATGTATACATAAAATAATAAGTTAAATAAATAACACAATTAAACATATTTCATGCTTTTTTTCTCTGCAAAGAGCAGAAGTTTAAACATCCACAATTAGCACAATTAAAAGCATGATGAGCTATGATTATCTGGGCAGTATTAGGGTAAATTAAACATGTTTTGATTGGCTCAGATCACTATATTGAAAGGGATCAACTGTCTTTTTTTCCCCAGTAGTTTCTCGATACATTCTCTGAAATAAGTGACATCACAACCTTCATACTGTTTACTTTTTAAGGCACTTGTCTCAGTGCTTTATAAAGAAAAAAATAACATTAATTTCTGCTAATATTTCTCATATTTTCTCAATACTTAGCTGAACTTAACGCCCTGCCATCTTATTTTTAATCATTTCAGAAAATCATAATGTATCTTTGAAACAGAATAAGACATGAACAATTCAAAATGTTTGCATTTTGGACTCTAGTTCAACCACATTTTCATCAAATGCAAATTTTCTGAAAAATTGTCCATCCTGTCCATCATTGTCAGGTGAAAATAAAAATAAAATCAGAAAATCTGATTTCTAGGCAGTCTGAAATATTATAAATGCATTTGACCCATTTATAGATGGCAGGCGTTTTATTATCAGCATGTGACATTCCTGGAAACTGGAGGCATTTTGTTTAGGGTATCTGTATATCTTATGAATATGTGTCAGCAGACCGCAGTCCTGAAATAGAAAGTAGGTCTAGCACTGAAAGGTAGAATAAAAAATGATGGCAGGTATGTGAAATGGCAACCACACGATGCCATCAACATATTTCAGCTTTGAGTCTGTCCTCTTTGAATACTGCTGTCCTGCATCACCGAGACATCATTATCAGGACGACATTTGCGGCACATTAACAAGCTTCATTTGCATTCAGAGCCTGGCCCCGCCATACCGTCACTGAAACACCGCTCGGCACCGTGGGTAATGCTGCCGCTGTGCACTGTTTACATCATGGCATCTGCCTAAACAGTTATTCTTTAAATGACACAAAAAATATGTGTTTGGGTTAGAGGATATTCAGTTTTTTTTTTAATCCATTAAAGTGGATACTATTCTAAAATAGATTATTATCAGGAACACTTTTATACTTTAGAATAGGACTCAGGTAAACATGAACCTACTGCCAGAACCCCTAATGTCTGCCCTAAAATCTATTGAATGATAACTCATATATACTCAAAATGAGTAGATTAAACTCACATCAACTCTCTGTTTAATTACCTATGCAATACCCCTTTATCTGTGTCTGTGTTTTTTTGACGGTTACCCATCTGCACAATTTCTGACCTGTATTTATGTACAAATAGTTAGAATAGAGAGAGAGAAACAGAAAGAGAAAGAGAAACATAGAGAAAGAAACAGAGACAAAAATAAATGTACAGAGAGAGAGAAACAGAGAGACAAAAATAAATATACACAGAGAGAGAAAGAGAGAAAAAAGAAATATACAGGAAGAGTAACAAAGAGACAAAAAGAAATAAACAGGAAGAGTAACAGAGAGAAAGAAATATACAGAGAGAGAGAGAGAAACAGAGAGAGAAAGAAATATACAGTGAGAGAAAAACAGAGAGAGAGAAAGAAATATACAGAAAGAGAGAGAAACAGAGACAAAAAGAAATATACTGAGAGAGAGAAACAGAGACAAAAAGAAATATATGCAGAGAGAGAGAAACATACAGAGATTTACAGAGATAAACAGAGAGAGAACAGAAAGAGAAAAAGAGAGAAAGAAATATACAGAGAGAGAAACAGAGAGAGAGAAAGAAATATACAGAGAGAGAAACAGAGAGAGAGAAAGAAATATACAGAGAGAGAAACAGAGATGAGAAGAAATATACAGAGAGAGAAACAGAGATGAGAAGAAATATACAGAGTGAGAGAAACAGAGATGAGAAGAAATATACAGAGTGAGAGAAACAGAGACAAAAAGAAATATACAGAAAGAGAGAGAGAAAGAAGTATATATAGAGAGAAAGCAACACAGAGAAAGAGAAAGAACCACAAGGAGAGAGAGGGAGAGAGAAAGAAACATACAGAAAAAGAGAGAGAATTATATTTAAAGGGAGGAACCAAGAGAGAGATAAAGAGAGAGGGGGTAGAAAATGAATTTATAGCACAGCTGGGTTATTTTAGGCTAATAGTGGTCTTAATGGTCTGTTTTTAATAGCTTCTTTTTTACAGCGAGATCGCCCCAGGAAGCAGAGAAATACTCAGCAGACAGGATGACTATATTAGGAATGGCTGAATGTAATATTCTGTCTGAAGTTTTCTGATGTTAGGGAGTGTCTCTGGGCTGGATTGGTGTTAGTAATGGTTAATTGGAATATACTGCGTGGTGATGTAATCAAAAATCAAAGGAACTTTTAGAGATGGTAGAAGTCATTATATTTCGATTGCTGAAGATTATATCTCTTCTTTGGTATAATAGGATGATATGGGCTTAATATAACCAGGCCAGGACATGAAATTACATTTTGAGCTAACTTTAGAAAGATTTGGGAAATATATTATTTTTTTTCTGTCTTAAGGGTATTTTGATAGTGTTTTTAAGCTAATGCTTAATGCCTACTGTTGAACAGTTTGGATTTAATGATGTGAAAGCTGTTTGGTTGCAGAAAAAGTCTAAAATTATTGTGATATTGTAGTCCTGCATAACTTTGTCCTGTCTTGCTTTGCCACACATTTGTTGTGTGGCCTGTTGCGCCAGAAACGGTCGAATTTTCCTGACGTTATAAAGCACGAAGCAGCAGGATTGAGCAACTGAGGCCACATGGCCACATTTCATAGTTATTTGTAGCTCAGAATAGTTTTGAAGCCCATTTCTACATTTGATTGCCTCCTCATATGTAGAAATGGGCTTCAAAAATATTCTGAGCTACAAATAATTATGAAATGTGTGGCAAAGCAAGGCAGTGTCATGAATATATTTATTAAACAGTTAATGCTCAGTTAACATTATTGATCAAATAAATATCAATGTAAAGTCAGTGAAATAGTAGTAGTAAAGCATCTGATATAGTCAGGTAAATATAAATACTTATTTTTACCAATGACTGTAGGAGGCACTGATAACTGGACTGGACTATTCCATTCCATTCTATAGAAATAGAACGTTTAAAACTGGTTAATGTGTTGTCAAATGCAGCCAGAACAGAGTCTCAAACCACCTTCATTGAGCCTGAGAGCCAGAAACTGAGTAGATTTTTCACTGGATACTCAATTTATCTACTAAATGAAATGTTTTAATAGTAATTGTTCAGTTCACGTATTTAACTTAATTTCTAAAACTATTTTTATTTCTATCAAATTACATGACCACAGCTAAGCTCTACTTGCTCTGTTTCTAGCCAAGATCAACCGAAGCTGCTATGATCCTGTTTAACTCCTGAGCTGCTGTAAAGGGTTAAAATAGTACAAGTACTTATGTAAAGAAGAAGCAATAAGTAGCAAAAAAGGCAACCAACTTCATAATGCCATATGAACAATAATACTATGATATACTAAATATGAAACATTTTTGAGGGAAAATAAAAATGTGCTAATATTAGCACTGGAACACTGCCCACTGGAATAAAACACTGGAGACAGAGTATTTGGATGTTTTAAAAGAGAAATTAGATTTCTAGTGTACAGTATCTTTATTTATCAGATGCTGTGCTATATCTATGTATTCCAGATGGTCTGTTCAGGGTATACTGAACAAATGACCACTCCAAATTAAATACTAACAGTGACCTTTTGGTGTTTATAATACATTCCAAAATGTGTTGTTAATTCCCCCAATTTTAAATACCTTTCCCACTGTGTAAAAAGTAAATAAATTATATTGTGAATAAAATATAATGGGATTTGCAAATCATTGCATTCTATTCTAACTTTAATTTATATAAAGCTTTGAAAAATATAGGAGAGCATTTAAAAATGATAAGTTTCTTTGATTTTACCAAACTAAAAATCTATGGAAAATAATTAAGAGGAAGATGGATGATCACAAGCCATCAAACCAAGCTGAACTGCTTGAATTTTTGCACCAGAAGTGGCATAAAGTTTTCCAAAAGCAGCGTGTAAGACTGGTGGAGGAGAACATACCAAGATTCATGAAAACTGTGATTAAAAACCAGGGTTATTCCACCAAATATTGATTTCTGAACTCTTAAAACGTTTTGAGTATAAACTTGTTTTCTTTGCATTATTTGAGCTCTGAAAATTCTGCATCTTTTTTGTTATTTCAGCCACTTCTAAGTTTCAGCAAATAAATGCTCTAAATGACAATATTTTTATTTGGAATTTTGGGGAAATGTTGTCTGTAGTTTATAGAATAAAACAACAATGTTTGTTTTACTCAAACATGCTTATACCTATAAATAGCAAAATCAGAGAAATTGATTCAGAAACTGAAGTGGTCTTTTAATTTTTCCTAAAGCTGTATATTTTACACAGCATTAATTAGGCTATTACATATTTGTATAAATTGTCATTGAACATAAAATAAGCAAATGTAATATGGCAGGTAATTCCAAAAGTTTGATCAGTGCTGCACATGTATAAAAAATATAAATATTAAAATGATCATTTTGATGTTTTTTCCCCTATATTACTAGAGATTTACACACTTTGTGAAAGTTGTGAAACTGTGATTGTACTTCATACTGAAATCTTCAGTCTGTATTTATTCAGAGATGAGTCCTTCCCTCATCATTTAAAGTTATTAAATATGATCTATTTTAATAATTCAGAATGTGCCTCTTCTCTGGCAGTATTGAAAGCCCTGCTGCTGGACTGTTAAAGTCAGTGGCTTTGTTCAGTTCTTCACTGATTAAAGCGAGCTTTCCTGCCATGGGGGCTGTAAAATGAAGCAAAAAAAAGAATCATCAGCACTTTTTACGATAACTTTTCGTAACACTGTTTATTCTAATCTTCAAGGCAGCTTAAATGAGTCTGCAGAGAGAGCACTTTGTCCAGAAAGCCACCATAGGCGGGTCTCTGGAGACTCTGGCTGGTTTCATGGAGACTCTGCGCTCTCTTTATAGGGTAGATCAGTTTCAGAACAGTTAAAGCTCTTTTAGTCTGTGAAATATGTTCCCTCAGCACCTCATCATCTTTTAAAAGCTTCAAAGAGGGATGACAAGTAATTTAAAGTGGCTGTGACTGTGGACAAATGATGTATGGACAGGATTTTCACTTTCTTTATCATTTCCACTTTTCATTCGTCATGTCAGACTAGAACTTATAGCCTGTAATCCACCAAGGTCTATTAGGCGCATGTGTCTGGAACTGAAGAGGGGTTTGATACTGTGCCTACACACTTCCCTACAGTAATATCTGACTAAAGGAACCAGTGTCAATCATCGTGTTTCACAAGTTCTGAAAGTCCTACCATGGCCATTTTCTAGTCATTGCAATATAAGCCATGAATCTTTAAACAGGTTTTTCTACAAAGTGGGCACCATTTGCAAAATATTATGTGTTTACCTCAGTTAGACCTACCACCCCACCACACAAACTTGTTTTGTGTATAAATAATGTGCTGTTTCTTAAAAAAAAGAGAAAATTATATAATTTGAGCTTTGATTTGAGTTCTGACATTTTGTCACGTCCTTGCCTGTTTCCTGTCCATTCTCATGTCTCTGTGTGTTATCCCCACGTGACCCGTGCTCCTCTGTGTTTCTTCCCCTGTAGTTTTCCATTGACGTGTGTCCAATTTGTAGCTCCGCCCTTACCCCAGGTGTTCGTGTTTAGTGTGTGTTTCCTGTTTGCATATATAGTCCTCCTGTGTTGTATTTGTTGGTTTTGCCTTTTTAGACAGTGGCAATTAAGCTAAAACCAACCCCCCTATTGATCATGCAAAATACTACAGATATGAAAATACATTTTTACATTTTTAATGCAAAAGAAAAAATAAAGATATCTCAAACTGATTGATCAGAAGCCCAAGACCAGGAACTCGATCTTGATTAAATGTATTACCCTGTCTTATACCAGCATATAAAGTTTGATTTTAAATATGCCTCCAATGTCTAATAAAAATGAATAATATTTATATGGACTTTATGTCTAAAAATGACTTTATTAGGATAAACATATTGTTCATGTTGTGTATTTAAAAAAAAAAAGAGATTGATCTACATGAGAAATTTGAGAATTGCAATAATTAAAGGACCATTAAGGATTATATTTTCTGGGCTCTGCAGTTTGTCATGGAAATATATGTGGGTAGTGGCCTCCAAACCTGCCCTCCGCCATTCCCCCAGTCTTATTTCCACACCCTGGGTTGCCAGGCATAGACAATAGCTTGGACAAAGTGTGCTGAAGCCATGTAAATGGGTGAGCTGGCTATTTTTTCTGCTGAACAGGTAATCACTAAGCTTCAGTAAGGTTGGGTAATTTACCACCAACACTTGTGTAGTAAAGATGGACATTTTGGATTGCTCAACTTTAATATATTCACTGATCACCTTGTCATTGTTTGCCATTGTATGTCAATCTGGCAGCCTGGCAATCTTTCACACACTTGCTCACATTATTACTGATTTTTCCTTTAAATGACACTTGATTGTTGATTTCTAAGATTTTTTTTTTTTTTTTTTATAGATTTCTTTGTATTTTTTTTTATTAGCTCTGTTGTCCTGTACATAATTATTTGTTTGATTGTGTTTAAATATGTTACCTATATATCTTTTTATCTATATTCTTAAGTCGTTGAGACGGCACCACTATGCGGATGAGCCAAATCATCTTTAGTCTTTATTCTATGCCTATTTGCAACCAGTGCTATCACCAGTGGCTCTGCCTTTTCTAAATTTACACTCTTGTGTACTATTTAAACAGGACAATGCTCGTCCACATACTGCTGGATATTGGGTTGAATTAATGAAGTGACACCATTAGGAACCTCTACAACTCCACGCCAAGTTTTCTTCTCTGTGCAACTATTATATTAAATGATGACTGTTTACAGTGGATGTAGGGATTTGTAGGGGTAGGATGTTACTTGGAGCTCTGAAAGGTTCAGAAACAGCTCTGAATACATCACTGTCAAACTTTTCCAGAAGGTGCCCTCCAGCCACAGTTGTGTATTGAGTAGAGAACTGCTTTGTAAGGCATTTGTGCATCTCGTGCCAGATCTCTCGGCTCGCTGTGTGTGGGTGTGTCCGTGATTTTTTGGAATTCAAATGAAGCAACCGTATGTAGTCAATCATAAGTTTAAGATTTTACATTTTTAGTAAACCTCACTGTAATCTATAGTTCTATAAATCCATATTCCGCCATTTTTAGCCTCTCTTTTGTGTTTGAAAGGTGCTTGCTCTGGTTGTGTGAGGCTTGTGTGTGTGTGTGGCGTGGCAGCCTACAGTTCCCTGATTGGCTGGACGCAGCACAGCGGCCAGATTTATTTAAACAAATGTGAGATCTGCTGAACTTTTTGCCGGAGGGTGGGGCTACGCTGAACGCAACGCAACCCAGCATGCACCAAGGCATGTGGCGGAACTCTCCATTGAAATGAATGGGATGTGTCAGGGCTTAAGTGCCAGTGGACGTGCACCGTTAATCTGTAGACCCCATTATTCCAACAAAATCTGTAAACAAGGGGACGCCGAATGGTCCAGCAGTCTAAATCACTGCACTATGATCTGGAGATCACTGGTCTGAATCCCAATCAGATCTCTCTGCCTGAAAAACACACACTAAATTCTGTACTTGACTTGTTGACTCTGTTAGATATTTAGGCGCACAGAGGGAATGTGGTACTGAGCATTAGCCAGGTGTTCATACAGTCAGTCACCACTAAACACTACACTTGCGCCTTAACCAAATATGGCATCTGTCAACATCTGGACACATCACACCCTGCCTCTGCTATCAGCCATCAACAACCAATCAATCCTCAGTAATCTATGCAGTTAACATGTCAGCATATGTTTCCTTTTAAACACTCCTCAGATGCTGTACTGCCATTTGCCCCTTACTGAAACAGTTAACAGCAAGGAGAGAGAGAATTTCCAACTGAAAAAAAGAACCATACAGAGTTAGACCTAAATCAGCTCTCAAAAACTATATCAGATGTTTCTCTACTTTGTTTGCCCTGAGGAATTATAAATATCACATTAGATATATTATTGCAAACCAGCACCAATCTTATTTGTAATGGCTTTTCTTTACTGTATTAATGCAGAAAATCAGTTTATATCAGATTATCTATGCAATGGTCTGGAGAAAATCCCCCTCACACTATTACCATTTAAAGCCTTTCTGAGATCTGTTTCATTTGACTCTGTTTTACTGTAAAATCTCCTACACATGGCTAAAGTAACCATTTCAATGCTTTAGAAATGCCATATAAAGAAAGAAAGCGGAGAGACGGCCTGGTAGGACAAACAATCCTTATTTGGTAAATGTTATTATGCTTCAGCAATATTCTCTTTTAATGAGGCTTACTTTCCTTACATTCTGTGTTTCACGCTGAGACAAATTGCTTACTCTCATTATGCCCCCTGTGTGTGTATCTAGTCCATTTCACTTGCTGTTTATTTCATTTCTTTTAAAAAGTTTAGAATTTTTTTTCCCTCAAACTCCAGTTATTCCAGTTATGGCAACATATTGATCAACATATTAAGTATAGCTAACTTAAACATCTGTAAATTCGTGGATGAATTTGCTCACATTTTTTGTTAACATATGATTCCTTGATTTCTGTTTATTCTTACCTACAGTTTAGGACTCTCCCCATCTCTCCTATTTATTAGATTTTCAGATTTATGATCTTTAAGAGCTAATTTGTGACAGGTTTTAAACATACAACATTCCTGACAATTGATAAGAAATCAGTGAGATAGTTGTGATATTCAAGAGATGTAAAAACATGTACATTTCTGTGTCTTAGAAAGACTGGAAGGTAAATTTACTCTGTTTTAAACTGTATTTGTATGTATTTTATGTAGTAAAATCTTATTTAGTAATCTTAAATTACTGGTAAAACAGTGTAACTACTTTTGAGGATATCATCAGGTGAAATCCAGCAGGGGTTTAGTGCTTTAGTGATTCTATTGTCAAAAGGCTCCCTGTTTGTACACATTCTTTTATAGAGGTCTGACCTGCAGATGAGAATAAAGTAAATACTAATTGAGATGGGGGTACGGACTAAATCTCTTACTTTATATTTTAGAAATAAAACATGTTAGAGTTAGAAGAACTTTTGACTAAATTAAATAAGCTCATAATCTTCCATCCAAACCAATTTATCCAACTCTATTCATTCAATTCCATTCATTCATCCAACTCCATTCATTCATCCAGCTCCAATTATATGTCCAACTTCATTCATCCAACTCCATTTATTCATCTAAATCCATTCATTCACATATTCATCATCCATCCATCACCATTCATTTGACTACATGAATTCATCCACCCCTATTCATTCATCAAGCTCATTTATCCATCCAACTCCATTAATTTATCCAACACTATTTATTTATCCAACTCTATTCATCAAGCTCAAATGATTTAAATCCATTTTTACCAAACTCCATTAATCTATTCAGCTCCATTTTTCAAAATCCAATCATCCATTTAACCCCATTAACTCATTCAACTCCATTGATTTAGTAATTGTGATTTGTTTACCCAACTCCATTCATACAATTCTATTTTTCCATTCAACTCCATTCATCCATCCAATTACCCAACTCATGCATTCACCTAACTCTATTCATTCAAGCAAGTCAATTTATTCACCCAGCTCTATTCATCCAACACTGTTCATCGAACGTTATCTATTCAGTTGCATTCCTAGGTATATATTCATTTTGTATCTGTGAGCTGCTGCTAATACAGTACCTGTATAGTTTAATACATCATATGACATGATTTTTTTCAAATGCTTAATTTGAACAGAATATTCAAATTAAGCAGAAAATCCAACCGGAATGCATATTATTATTATTGCTCTTTCAAAACATCTCTCTTTGTCTTTTTGAGCTTTCATGTCTTCTCTATTGTATATCTGGTCATGCAGTTACTGACCAGTGTTTAATTCACTTTACTGCTGATTTACATCCTGCCTGTGTTGCATGTGAATTATATGATCATATATAGAGCACAGAGCTGCTCTCAGATAGAAAGAAAAATCCTGCCTACAGCCCCTTAAACACCCAGCAACAAGTCATGAGTAATAAGCTAAATTTCATCTACTTAGAGGATTTGTTTCAAGCAAATGAGCTCAAGCAGGCTGGGATTTGCTGTGCTCTGTATGGGATGAGACAAAAGGTCACATGCTGCCATAATTCCCACACCCCATCCAAGAAAAACGCAATTAAACACGCATCACTTTTTTTCTTGACAGAAGTTTAGTCCCTTTTCATGTCTTTTTATAGAGAGAAGGTCAGGAAAGAATGAAGGAATGATATAGGGTTCATGTGTAGCTTCATAAGAGCTTCATAGGTTTAGATATTTCTAGAAATGTCTTTTATTTCTAAAAATGCAAGAACATATTTAGCTGAAAGGGATGAGTTTGGTCTCAGATTGTTCTTGAATTTTTGGATGCGGTGAAATACTACACTTTATCCCTTAACCTTATAAACCTGTGGGAAAAAACACAAATATGGGCATATCAAATTTCTGATTTTGAATAAGGCTCCGTATCTGACATTTATGAATAGCCCTGGGGCTATTTTCATCTTATCTCACTCCTGTTTAAACAAAAGGGTAAAATAAAGCCTAGGGGAGCAATGAAGAGAGAGGCAGATGAGTGATGTTATCACATTCGTCATGCACTTCTACATCCACAGAGCTTTGCAACTGTTACAAAAAAACTGAATTGGCGTTTAAAACAGTGTTTATTTCATTTACTGATGATTTGCTGTAATCTGAACACAATCCTGTAATTTGCACACAATATTAAAACATGTTTTTTTTTTGTGAAAGAGGTTGACTTCAGGTCCTGAATTACTTACATAGAATTACATGTAATAAAGTCCCTTGAGGTCTTCTCAAAGACATGGAGATAGGAGCAATGTACAGCTCTGGAAAAAAAAAATAAGAGACCACTTAATGATGATGTTTTTTTCTTGATTTTACCAAATTGAAAAACCAATTCCAAATTGGAATATAATCAATAGGAAGATGGATGATCACAAGCCATCAAACCAAGCTGAACTGCTTGAATTTTTGCACCAGGAGTAAAGGCATAAAGTTATCCAAAAGCAGTGTGTAAGACTGGTGGAGGAGAACATGCCAAGATGCATCAAAACTGTGATTAAAAACCAGGGTTATTCCACCAAATAGTAATTTCTGAACTCTTAAAACTTTATGAATATGAACTTGTTTTCTTTTGTATTATTCGAGGTCTAAAAGCTCTGAATCTAGTTTATAGAATAAAACAACAATGTTCATTTTACTCAAACATAAACCTATAAATAGCAAAATCAGAGAAACTGATTCAGAAACTCAAGTGGTCTCTTATTTTTTTCCAGACTTTTATTTAAACACAAATAGTGTCAGATTTCTTTTATAGCCATAACCCTTTAGCCCAATAAGGTGAGGTGTATGCATTCATTAAAAATGATGCCCACAAACATGTAGTGTTTATTTAGCACTGAAAGAAATAAGAGTCCTATTCAGTTACCATGGTCCAGGAAAATATCATTAATGCCTTGTACTGAAGTATGGATTTATGGTCAGAATGCATTTTTTTGGTGCTATCTGTCACTCTGAATCAGTAAAGCAAGAAGGGTCATACCTGCCTATTTCCTTTCTATTTTAACATTAAACTTTGTCCATAAAAATCAACAAAAGCTGACTGGAAGGCAATAGCCAGATATAGAACATCTCCTGTATGGCAAATATTGATTTTCTTTTTTCCATTTTTAGACATCCAACATCCAATATCTTCAATCTTTCTATTATTAATCATCAATTATTTGATTGATTGTTATGATGTCTTGTTGTAATTATCTTTTGTGTGCCTGAAACTCAACCCCAGCAAGAATGACCTCACCACAATCTCTCCATCTCTTTTGATAACTCACTGGTCATTCCATCGGCAGAAGCACAAAGCTGTGGTGTAGTAATGGATGACCAGTTATCGTTCTCGAGCCATGTTGCAAATCTGACTCGGTCTCACAGATTTCTCCTGTACAACATCCGAAGAATTTGATCGTTTCTCTCTCAGGAAGCCACTCAGGTGCTTGTGCAGTCTCTTATGTCATCTCGAGACTTAACTACTGCAACTCTCTACTGGCTGGTCTTCCACTGCTAGCCACCGAAAAAAACCTTCAACTAGTTTAGAATGAGGCGGCAGCTCGACTCATCTTTAATCTTCCAAACTTTAGTCATGTGACTCCTTTACTGCGTTCCCTCCACTAGCTTCCTGTTGCCATCCGCATCAAATTTAAAACCCTGACGCTGGTCTACAAAGCCAAAAATGGACCAGCTCCTTCATACTTGATGGCAATGATCAAAATTAGATCTGTACCAAGAGCTCTTAGAGCTTCCAGTACAGCTCGGCTCGACCCTCCATCCCTAAAAACCCACAGAAAACAAACATCCCGACTCTTCTCAGTGCTGGAGGACCAAGGTGGTGAAATAAACTTGTGATTTTCAAACGCCGAATGAAGACTCATCTTTTCAAAGAGTTCTTAAACTAATCTTAAAAACAAAAATAAAAAAAATGTCCAAGGGTTCTAAACATTATGTAGCTTTTTGATCCTAGTCTCTACAAACTAGCTATGGATATTTTGAAGTAAACAACGAAGCACTGTTGTAAGTCGCTCTGGATAAGGGCATCTGCTAAATACCTTAAATGTAAATGTAAATGCCTACTTGTGCTTTTTCAGTGTGTGTTGCCTTTCTCTAAGTCCAGGTCCTTGACTGGCCACCAGGGACGCCCCCTATAAAAGAGTCTGGAAAAGCATGATCTGAGAGACATTTAGAGCTCCTCCTTCTGCTTTCATGACCTGGAAAAACATCCTGCTCAGGCTAAATCTTCCACTAACACATTCTTTTCACAGTCTATCTGTTTGTTAGTTTTGTTACAATGTTGTATTTCTCTTTGTGGAAAAGTAGGACTGCCATTTACTTTTTCTACCATGTTCTCCTGTTTTGATAGCAGAGAGTTTGGGTAGTTCAGTTGATTGTACTAAAACATTCTAAATACGTTCAGAACCTGTATTTTTAAGAGTGCAGTCTACAGATGCAAGTCTCAGAGCTGAGGTCTGTGTGATTTGCTCCATTTGCATTTAGGTTTTTGTATAGTGTATAATATGTAATATATAATATACAAATGACATGTGGTCCCTCCAAACCAGTAATGCTGACCATACACCTAACAATTTTCACGCGATTTCACTGTCACAGACACATTTCCAGAGTCAGAATAAAATCACAAAAGTCGAGCTGCAGTCGAGCGCTGTCTCCATCGGTCAGTGTAAGGTGGTTAGGACTGAAAGTTTTAGTCAGTCAGGTTCCCGTCCTGGCGTTCTGATAAAATCTACTTTGTTTAATGTCAGTATTCTTGAGACTTGGCTCACGCAAACACTAACGTGAACAATGACAACACCTAATAGGAGAGCTACTGGAAACCACAAGGCAAGAATATATTTTACATGACTGTTTACAGACGATTTAGAAAATAACACATTTTGCAGTTAATATGATTTATATGGTTCTTACTTTAATACTATAGTATAGTATTTTAAACACAGGTAGCACTTTAAAGTCATTATATTTAAAGTTAAATTTTTTGCACTACTTTGTCTTATTGCGCAGTGTTATTTTTGATAAACAAGTTTTTTAAATACACATTTTTCAAGAGTTATTTTCTTTATTGCATTAATTCTATCTGAAACAAGGGCAAATGTATAGCAGTGAAACTGTTATTCTTTGCTATACAAAGTTAAGATAAAAAAATATCAAGAACTAACAGTGTGGCAGAAAAATAAACTGTTGATGGGGACAAAAGTTGTGAGTCTCTGATTAATCAGTCTTTGCAAAATCGTGTGAAAAAAAAAAGCCTGTGAGTAAAAAGTCTGTGACGAGTCTTTAGATGTGAGAGGGGGTCAGACTTCAGTTTATTAAAAGTCTTTTCAGAGTCTTGTAGTGTTGTGTAGTGTATGGACAGCATAAGGGAAAGATGGTAAGAAAAGGAAAAATGAAAGCAAGACATAAATGAAAAGAAATATCATACCACAACATTACAATTCAATTTTAAGTGCTTGATTGAGATACAGTAATTAGCATCGTTTTTCAGGGTGAAGTGTTTTGCAGAATCTGATTAAACGATTGTTCTCATTGAATGCGAGAAGTAGTGCCATAAAGAAAATAATAATTTCTGGTGAAGGAAGCATGATTGATTTATTTAAATTAAAAAATATGATGGTTGTTTAGGTCTGTTTAGAACTTGTTCAGTAAAATGTATTGAGTAAAGTGTTTTCTGAATTCTGGAACAGGAAATAAATTGCTTGCTGAATGCAAATTAAGCTGAAAATGACTGCCCCAGTTTCACAGACCAAATAAGGTTTATTATAGCTGGAAAGATGGCGTGGATGATGAGCACTGTCTTACTGTATGTTGTAAGGTGTTAAAAAAGAAAGAGCTTAATCGTTTCCTTCCTGCGGGTTAAACCTCTCCATCCCAAATCCATCCCAAATCTAAGCCTATTTCACACCAAAAACCAGAGTGTCTTCATTCCATGATGCTTCTCATTTCACACTAGATATTTCACAAGAGCATATAACCCATTGGTGTACAAAAACTGACAAAAAATTTATTGTTGAGCAATTTTCTAATTTGTCTTTATACAATAAACTATGTGTCGGTCAATCTTGCAAAGAGACCACTTAAAATGATGAGTTTATTTAATTTTATCAAATTAAAAAAACTCTATAATATAATCAAGAGGAAGATAAAGGATCACAAGCATCAAACCAAGCTTGAACCGCTTGAATTTTTGCAGCAGGAGTGGCATAAAGTTATCCAAAAGCAGTGTGTAAGACTGGTGGAGGACAGCATACCAAGATGCATGAAAACTGTGATTAAAAACCAGGGTTATTCCACCAAATATTGATTTCTGAACTTTTAAAACTTTACGAATATGAAATTGTTTTCTTTGCATTATTTAAAGTCTAAAAGCTCTGCATATTGTTTCTCAATTTCTGCAAATAAATGCTCTAAATGACAATAATTTAAATTGAAATTTGGGAGAATTATTCTTCGTAGTTTATAGAATAAAACAATGTTTTACATTTTACTCAAACATATACATATAAATAGCAAAATCAGAGAAACTGATTCAGAAACAGAAGTGGGCTCTTAATTTTTTCCAGAGCTGTAATTGTTCGATATGTTATATGTTTATTGGATTATAAATTGTATACATTAGAGAAAGAGTACTGCGTTCTGTATTGTTACTGCATAGAAACTGCTAAAAATTACCCCTAAAATAGTCTCTTTACATATTTGTAAACTTATAACTTATAAACTTGTACTTTCTTCTCTTTACTGTTTTTTTTCCTCACAAAGCTCTGAAAGTGTTCTTTGGATTGATATCAAAGAGGAACTACTTTTAATTTCCCCAAAGAAGCTTTCAATGGATACTGGCGTAAAGAAGACACGCTATTAGAAATGAGCAAAAGAGTGGAACCTGAACCAATTAAAAGACTTTTCTGGAACTATATGTCCAAGCTAGCAGCCACTGAGGTACATTTCTTTATAGTCTCTCTTTATAGAGCTCACTCTGAGGAAGTGAAGTTCAGCACTAGAATCTCTGAGCTGCATATATATTGCATATTTAGCTATTTTTGCAATCTGGAACAGTGTGTCTCAGATTCAGGCCTGGAGAGCCCCTGCATGACATGCTTTGTATTTTCCCACTGTTAACCACCCGAATGACGTCATTAGCTAATCAGTAACAATAACTTTAGTTTATTCAAGCAGAGAAAAGAAAGAAACTGTCCAGGGCCTCTAGAACTGGTGTGAGAAGAACCTTTTATTCAGCTTTTTAAAACCGACAAAAACAGACAAATTGTAAGTAATTACCATTCAAGGTGGTGTGTAATATTCGTAAAGTTTGTAATATCATGAGTTCTAAGTGTTTTTAAGTCGTCTGAAAGTTGTTTTTATCAAGGTATGGCTTATATTAAGCCCTTAACAGGCCAGGATTTTTGTCAAGTGTCTGCCTGACATTACACCACTAAATCTTGTTTCATAAGGAACATTACTGAAAAGCATAATTGTAATTGTAATGGGAAATATGAACAAATATTTAAGCAAATCTGCTAATGTCAAAATCTAATGAATAAAATCGTAAAATTGGCTCTTTTCTGAACTTCATTTTAAAATCAATATTTTTTCTGAATACAAATCAAACAGTTCATGTCCTCCAAACCTTTTGTTTCATTATGCTTGTCTAGTTTTTACATCTATTTTCAATCATGCAGAATTTGGGTTAATTCCAGTTACTGATAAGGAATTATTAAGTGGAGTAGAGAGAAGCTTCTTCAAGTGTCCTTCTGGAAGTGGTCTCAAATTATCAGAATATAAATAAGTTATTTTACTGCAGAAAAAAGGGGGTTTGGGGGGGACTACACCTGTAGTCTGTATACAGGACAAGGCATTTTAAGGGGTTAAACAATCTTTCTTGAGAAAATCAGACTGGTCAGTAATCAGACTTTGGCCATGTTCACACAACAGGTAAATGTTTATGTTTACAATATCTTTTTGATGTGATCTATAATTGGAATTTGTCTGAACCGTGTGTAAATCTGTACTGATGTGAATTATTAAACAGTAGTGAAGTTTTGGTTCTAAGCTTGATTTTTTCTTTTGAGAGTTAAGCAACGTCCTTCTATAGGAATACAGAACTATTGTGATATTTTTCTTAAAACTATTTTACTTAATATTATTTTTCTAAAAATTTTTTTATATTAGTTCTCTTATTTTTTATTTCCTTTTTTATTTTATTATTATTTTTATTTTTTAGTTTATTTATTTATTTGTATTTTTTATTGTATTATGTAAAAGTTAGTTTGACCTTAATTTTTAGCCTAGTTTTTTGTTGTATTAATCTTTTCTTCTTTTGATCTTAATTTTGTATCTATTTTGTATCTTCTATTTTTATTTTTATCTATTTTTATCATTTATTTACTGTTATTTTAAAATGATTAAATTTAGTTCTTTTTTTCTTTGTCATGTAAATCCCTGTTTTTGTAAATGCTTGGCTACTTAAAAAAGAGGGTTGCCCTCAATGTACTTCTGAGTCAAAAGAAAGGTTGATTGATTGATTGATTGATTGATTGATTGATTGATTGATTGATTGATTGATTGATTGATTGACATAAAAGTTACACGAAATCCAACCTGGCTAATAAGACATATTATGCATGTGGCTCAAATCTGAATTAAAATAGTCCAATTCAGTGAGTTATTTGCTGTTCCCACTGCCATACAACTGAGAAGTGTCTACTATTTTACCGCTGTGTGGATGTAGCTGTTCTCTGCCTGTATTAATGACTAAATCACCTCACCCACCCAGATAAAGATTAGCCCACAGTGCATTAATAATCAAAAATGTGTGTATATATATATATATATATATATATATATATATATATATATATATATATATATTTTTTTTTTGTGGTGTTTGCCCAATCATCATTTTATCCCCTCCCTCTCTCTCCCTCCCACATTTTCTCTCATACACTCAAGATCATTATACACTCGCAATTTCTCAAGCTTTTACCTTATTTCAGTCTGTCCATTATCTTAATAGTTGGAGCAATGTGTGCCAAAGTGGAAAACAGCATCCAAAAATAAGCGGATTCATAGAAATAGCAGGAAATTCCCAGAATTATTATCAGAACATCACGTGATTCACCAGGATTTTCAATGTATCAACAAAGGGAAGCTCCACAATTAGCTGTGTGTACGTACTCTGCATCGGCTAATGCTGATGTCACATAGGTACACATCCACTTTCACAAATGACCAGCACGTGTGCTGATACCAACAGCACATCAATGAAGCGTGAAAGGACTCAGGCTCATAAACAGTAGCCTGGTTTCCAGGAGATCTGTGGGTTGACTCTGAATCCACCTGGTACAGAACAATGACATTTCCCTTCATTTGATGTCTCAGTCTGATTGAAGCATTGCGTGCGCTGTTTGAACAATCTCCAGAAGAACCATATGAACCCGGGTTCTCATCAGCTACAGATTACTCCATTTCCCAATAACATCTCCTAACAGGCTAAGCTATTGTGACGAGTGACGACTGATGTTTACAATCAACTCAGGTTTTGCAAGAAGCAAACCATTTTTAAATAAACATCTGCAAACATCAAGATATGGTTTTGGTTACTGACCAATAAACTGACCTTCTGCGTCAGCTGATTCTCCAGTTTGCTGAATGTTTTTGAAATTTTTGTTACTGCCTGTCTGGGTTAAAAAAAAATGCTTAATTTACAGACTGCTGTTCATCAAATAATCTTCCAGCTGGGATGCATTTGATTTTTCTGAATCACTGAAGATGAACAAGTTAATTAACCGCACATGGTGTTTAATGAGATCTTTAATAATGCGGCTTCTGACATAATTAAAACTGTATCAACTGAAAACATTCAGCATAAATGTTACAAATCTGAAAATGTACAAAGTACACAGTTTATAGGATTGAATGAGCAAGTTAATACAATATATTCACAGTCAAATTGAATCGTTCCAGCTTTTGTTTAATAATTAATAATAGACAAAAAAGCAATCTAAAAACATCTATTACAGTTGTGTAAGTTAAAAATATGAGTGGGTACCACTTCAAAATAAAGCTCCTTTATAAAGGGTTTATAATTAATTGGTTATTAATTAAGTTGTAATCACTTTTAAAAGCCTTAATACGCAGTTACAACACATAAATAGAAAGACAGCAGTAACATATCAAATAAAATAATGTAGAAAGTCAAACAAGGTAGGTAAAGGAATGCAGTTATTACCAGGTATGTAAATGCTGACTGAAGGAAAAAGAAGAAAAGTATCGAAAAAAAGATCTCATGTTTTACAGTATAAATGAATGTGAAACCAATTTTTGGCAAAAAGCAGCTATTTATGTGCTGTAACTGCTTATTAATGGTTCTAAAAGTATATACTTAAGCAATGTAAATGAAAAAAGTAAATTTAGTATTCATTTAGTAAATGAAAAAAGAAATTAAAAGACCCTCAAAAATATATATATAATGAATATGCTTTAATACAGACTGTGCCTTTTGCCAAAAAGTAGTTCCACAACAAGTGAACTGTAACAGAACTGTAACTACAAAACGGCGTATGGTTTATATGTTATCTTAAAATCAAAACTGGGGGTTAAGGGGGTTAGTACATGTTTGGACTGTGAAATAACACTGAAACTCTCCTCTCCTGCCCTGCGGAGTCATCTTCATGTGAAAGCTGCACATTTGTGAGTATTTCTGACTGTTTGCTGGGTGGTGTTTGTTAGCTAGCCGGCTGGACTGTGGTTAGGTTAGCTTAGCTTTCTTTAGCTTAGCATTAGCTTAGCCTAGCCTGGCTGGTTACCATTCTGGCTATCAGACTGAGGCTGAGGTGACTGATTGATTTTCTTTCTCTTTTTTACATAAAAGATGAGTCAGCACAGTGGGCTGTGGGCGAGCGTGCATTGGCTAGGCGCTAGCCTGTGCTAAGCTAATGAGGCGATGTTTCAAACCTGTCTTGTGTGTATTTGCCGTTACTCAGCAATGCATCTGTGGAGTGATTCAGATTTAGTGTGAAAAGGCCGTGTTGTTATCACAAATATCATCACGGTTAGAACACTTCCTAACCAATCAGATTGTGAGGTCGAAATTAACTGTTTTATAAATACGAATTAATAACCATGAATGCACTCCTTTATAAACTACTTATTAACCCCCTATGAGAGAGCCTTATTTATTAAAGTGTTACCAATAAGTGTTTCTGATGAGATGTAAGATGCAAGAAAAATAGACAAGAAAGAAAAAATATATATACACACGCACACCAGTATATACATGTATAATACAAACAGAGAAACTGTGGGAGAAAATGTAGGTAACTAGATAGGAATATATAGGTAAGATAGGCTAAGGTGTTTTATATAAATATATACAGATGTGCAATGTGTTCAGACATGGATTAGGTTAGCTAGTTAAAGTTGAAATGTCTACAGCAGTAAAATGCAGTACAGTATATAGTATGTAGAATTAAATACAGTTCAGTATGACTTGTGTAAACAAAACCATAATATGTTAATACAGTGGTATAGCAAAGTGACCACATTAAAAGTGTTCAGTGCAGGATGATATTACAGGTGATGGTGCATGGATGGATGAATAACAGTGTTCAGTGTTGCTCAGTCATGCACAGATGGTTGTAGGGAAGAATAACCAATGTTATATTGTAGATGTAAACTATTTCTAGCATAAAATATCGCATATTTTTGTCATATTTGTCTATTCTAAAAATGATGAAAATGATCTGCTGCCCACATATTATACACTGATGTCCACATTCCTCCTATAGTGCTTATTTATTTATTTTTTTCCCCACACATTTCCTAATGTTCTGCAAGTTCTCAATGAGAATGCCATGCAATCTCCTTAACCCTTGTGTGGTGTTCATATTTATGTTACTCGTTTACTTTGTTACTTGTGTTTAATTCAGCAAAATTAAGCAATTTTACATTAAAATACTTTACACATGCTTGCTTCACCTAAATTGCAAGCAATATAAACAGCTTACATGGTTAATATTTGCCCTTTACCTTTTTATGTTACTTTTCTTTTAAAAAGTGCTACTATTTTTTTATTAGTTTTTTTATAAAATGTAAAAGAAAATGAATTTAACTCAATATATGAGTAGAAAATTTGTTTAGTTACAAATTTACAAATGAAGCAATGTTTATTAGCCCTTGGCCAAACATACTGAATGTAATATAAATGTGTCTGAATGTGTGTGTGTGTGTGGGGGGGGGGGGGGGGGGGTGTACAGTGTGTGTTTATCGAAAATGTGTTTTGATATATGTTTTTCACAAAAAATGAGCCAATGCCAATGTTTGAGTGTGAAATTGAATTGAGGTGTGGTTAAACATGAACAAGTATGATCTTTTGTCAAATAGCCCATCTCTGATCACCCCCCAGCCTTCTGAAATACAGCAGTTTTAGCCAATGCCCCCTATAAGCTTGTAATGCTAAAGATAGGGGCATATCACTGTCCATGGAAATAAATTTCTATTTGTACCTAATTAACAAGCATTAAAGTAGCACCAGGCATCTTCAGTACAATTCAGAGGGCCCTGACATTTAAAATGAGTCAATGAGAACTTTTAAAGTGCACAGCTAGTTTATTAAAATCACTGTTTATACACACAGTACCTTCAGGTAGTTCCCCAGCTGCTGCCAATTAAGTCTTTATGCAATCCTGCATTTCCATGGACTTCGTTTTGCAATCCTACCTCGTGTTTCCCTATCCTACCTATTAGTTTGTGTTCATCAGTTGACTTATCATCATGACTTAATTTCAAGATGGCAGCATCCAGACAACTACCAGACAAGCTACTCTGTGTATAAACTGTCATTTTAATGGTGGCCTTCAACGTGACATAGCTAAAGCGGCAGCTTGTGACTAAAATTGGACTACCGTCAGCCAAACCATTTTAATGTGTTTCTCCTGTGCTTCATTCATGTGCAGCAAAGTGATGCCAAAATATAATAACAGATCCCTGAAAATGTCGGTTCATATCAAAGTGTTGAAGCTTTGTTGAAATGGCCATTTAGAAAAGCTTTAAAAGCCTACAGTACCTGCAGCTCTATTTTTTTTTTGGACCCATCTCTGACAGATATCATTTACAGCCAGATGTGGTCTCAGTGAGGCTTTTCTCTGGGTGGTGAGACACATTCTTCAAACCCCCTTGTTAATGCCACACTACCAAAGAGTTTGTGTTAACCATTCGTTAAGCACATAAAAATGAATGGACAAGATTTGTGGAGAAAATAAATTATCCCCAACTGTAGGATTCAGACCTGTAGGATTCAGACCTGTAGGATTCGTACCTGTAGGATTCAGATCTGTAGAATTCAGAGCTGTAGGATTCAGACCTGAAGGATTCGGACCTGTAGGATTCAGACCTGAATGATTCGGACCT
The DNA here is from genome assembly GCF_023375975.1 of Astyanax mexicanus. Classification (NCBI taxonomy): domain Eukaryota; kingdom Metazoa; phylum Chordata; class Actinopteri; order Characiformes; family Acestrorhamphidae; genus Astyanax; species Astyanax mexicanus. The sequence continues at coordinate 15,463,267 of NC_064412.1, read as the reverse complement.
GTAGGATTCGTACCTGTAGGATTCAGACCTGTAGGATTCAGACCTGTAGGATTCAGACCTGAAGGATTCGGACCTGTAGGATTCGTACCTGTAGGATTCAGACCTGTAGGATTCATACCTGTAGGATTCAGATCTGTAGGATTCAGATCTGTAGGATTCAGACCTGTAGGATTCTGATCTGTAGGATTCAGGGCTGTAGGATTCAGACCTTAGGATTCAGAGCTGTAGGATTTAGACCTGTAGGATTCAGAGCTGTAGGATTCAGACCTGTAGGATTCAGAGCTGTAGGATTCTGATTTGTAGGATTCAGTTTTAATGGATTCAGACCTGTAGGATTCAGATCTGTAGGATTTAGAGCTATAGGATTTAAAGCTGAAGGATTCAGATCTGTAGGATTCAGATCTGTAGGATTCAGATCTGTTGGATTCAGACCTGTAGGATTCAGACCTGTAGGATTCAGACCTGTAGGATTCAGAGCTGTAGGATCCAGACCTGTAGGATTCAGAGCTGTAGGATTCAGAACTGTAGGATTCAGAACTGTAGGATTCAGAGCTGTAGGATTCAGAGCTGTAGGATTCAGAACTGTAGGATTCAGAGCTGTAAGATTCAGAACTGTAGGATTCAGATTTAGGATTTTGGTACTTTCACAAAAATATCAATCAGTTGCTTTTATTTGGTTTACTTTGTTTTGTTGATACTGTGCTTTTTACCATAGACATAGTCACATGGGAGTTCTACAGAAATCTGCATCCTGCATGTCATGAGCAAGCTGAGGGCGACAGCGATGAGAAAAACTCCCTAAAAGCATGAGAAAGAAACTCTGAGAATAAACAAAACTCCTCTGGGTGACACTAGAGAATGGGGTAAAGACATGCGATTTATTAGAAGGGCTAACATTAAATATATTATACAGATCCAGACCACAGTCAGATCACAATCTGCTGGACTGAATCTAATCATCTGTGTTGGTCTTGTAGAAGACATTGAGTTTCAGCACTGGAACATTTCTTGATTTTTTGAGGTCACAGTGTTTTGAATCAGAATAAAAGTCATGATTTTTTTTACTCTCAAGTTTTTCATACACAGATTTGTATGTTGATTTTCTAAAATGAAAACCACCAGTTACATGGTGTAGCTCCCCTTTATGCTAACACATCAAGGTGCATACTCCACCTAACAGACAACATGGGTTTAGACCAGAGGGGCTAACGTTCACTCCCAACACACATAGGAATGAGGCTTGAGCAGCTGTAATCATACTTAATTGGAGACCATCAGATCTTTGTTAAAATGGCTCAGCTCAAATAATAAATAAAGCAATAAAAATGACTTCAGCAGGTTGTAAAACATTAAATGGCTCAAAACCCCTTTTTAACTGTGCTGCTGCTCCAATGCTTTTGATCAAAACGGCTACTTCATCATCATTAATTGAGCAGCTCTATTAGATAAGGGAAATAGTGAGGAACAAGTTTAATTCCAAGCATTTGGCAGATAAAACATCACACCTAGAAACATATGCTGGCTACCTCTACACAGAGGTAGCCAGCATATGAAATCAAACACTTACTGTACAAGAAATTGTTATTTATCCAATCAAATCCAATTTATTTGTATAGGGCTTAACTGAGACATAACTGATGTTATGGCAAAGCAGCTTTTTTATCAAAATGTGATCAGGCAAAACATTGAACGTACAATACAGAACCCCCCATACATTTACATACAAAGCCCTACAAAACACTGCACTGGTTAACATTTCTAAAATTAAAGCATCTAGCAAAAGTTCTACCAGAAACTCTAAGGCTACAACCCTTAATTTCCAACACAATAATGTGACTAACATGCTACCTTTGCTTCCTAAACCAAAGCATTTAACCTACAATTCTCTTTTGTCTCAAATGATTTAATTATCCCAATTAAATATTTTATCTTGCATTTTTCTGTCTTGAGTGGAGCTGGTAGGACCTTTATCTCCATTTTGTCTATCTCACTTCCTGCAGTTAGTTGCTTGCTTATGAAAATAAGACCAGTCATCAGAACCATTTCATACTGTTACTAATTTACCTTTAATTAGAATCCTTTCTTTGTTGTATGTTACTCAACATTTCCCCATCCTTATTTTTTGTTGTTCTTACATCATGTGTTTTTGTGTCTTACTCCTGTGTTTCTTATTGTTTTTTAGCTTTTAGCTTTCAGAAACTATGCTACATAATTAAATACATAATGCTAATAATTGACTGAAATGAAAATAATTACAGCTAATTAAAGAAGTTAAGAAGTACAGAGGGCTGATAACAGATAACAGACCTTCCCTCTGAATCTCTTGTTCCAGGTGAGGCTCTTTAACTCGGCAGAAGAGCGAACAGCGCATGAAAATTGCTTTAAAGTGGTGAAGCAGGTCCAGTTTGGAGTGGTAAGAACAGATTTAACAGAAAATTGAATCCCCTTTTGGCAGTTTATAATGGATGCATTAAGAGACTAAATCATTTTGAGTGGAGTGGGATTTAACAGTGGCTGTCTGAATGGTGAGTGATTGGGATTAGATGGCACTGTGTCTTAGCGTTGGCTAGCAGAAGAGCTTCAATGCCATAAAGTGATTTATTCTGTATAGTGCTCTGCATAGAGGGCTCTTCATGTTGCTCTTGTGACACATTGTGATAAAGCGAGGGCTTTACTGTTAACTACTACAGTCTGGGGCTCTGCTGGCAATTTTGTAAAAAAAAACAATATATAAAAATATAGATATTTATTTAAGAGCAACAAAATTGCTATTTTAAAATGTTGCTATGTAACAAAGTGACATTTGTGACGTGATTTGTATGTGTTTACTCTTTATTAAATGAACAGCTACACTGTTCAAGGCAATGAAACTGACTGAAGGACACTGTTTGAATTTGTAAATATACAGATTCTAATAAAGTTTTTTTAGAGCAGTAGAAAAAAACATTTTTAAAATGTTTAAAAAAAAAATCCTTAAATACATTTGAAAGCCCCCAATTGAAAGGTTCTTAATGACAGTCTGTGACAGTGGTCACCAACCCTCCAGACTGTAATCAACCCCATCTGAATACATATAATTACTGTCTTCAGGAATGCTTGATTAGCTGATTGGAGTGTGCTGGATTTAGGTTGAAGGTCAATCCTGCAGGATGATCCAGGGCTCTTAAACAGCGGCACTGTATAAGTTATACTCCATGTACTGGGAGATTAATTTTCAAATTAGTCATAGGGACAGAAAAAAACAGACACTCCACTTTTAAACATATATATTATTTCAAACTCTATTGTCTGCATAATGGTTATTTAAACTTGTGGTAATGTGAATTTATGGTAATAATATTATTTATCATAATTATATTGATTACTAATAACTGTGAAGAATGGAACTATAATGCGTTGTCCTGTGCATTGTCTTGTCTACACTTAGTGGTGAACAAGTGTGATTTAACTGCCTGCAAATGTATGAATCAACATACCTGATTCAACTAATCAGCTCATTAGCATAGCATAGCATGTTCTGGGCATTGGAGCACCATGACCAAGCTTGAAAAAATATTGCCTTAGGAAATATTTTAAGCATTGAATTAAAAAAAAAACATGAATAACCCAAGTAACATAGTTTTAATTAAATTAGTAATGCTAATGTGATCACAAAATATTTAACTGTAATGTGATGCATTATCAAAACATTTGTCACACAAAAAAAATAATTTAAGAAGCAAAAATTGGGGGCTCTGGGTGGTCCGTTGGACTAAAGTGCTACCACTATGATCGGGAGTTTGCTTTTTTGTGTCCCGGTCATGCAGCTTGTCATCAGCTGCTGAAGCTCTGAGAGAGCACAATTAGTCTTGCCTCTCTGGGTGGGTAGATGGCGCTCTCTCCCCACATCACTTCAAATGGTGATGTCGATCAGCACAAGGCGCCTGTGAGCTGATGTATTGGAACCGAGTCGCTGCGCTTTCCTCCGAGTGTGCTGTGATGATACTTGTCAGCAGTTCGAAAAGAGGTGGTGGCTGACTTCACATGTTTCGGAGGAGGAATGTGCTAGTCTTTACTCTCCTGGTGTTGAGGCATCACAAGTGATAGGGAATATATAGCTGAGTAGCATCTAAATAGGTGTGACAATTGGCCAGAAAAATTTGGAGAAAACCAGGAGAAAATTTGCAAAAAATAGCATTTGATAAAAACATGGTTTGCAACTTAGTGTTGCAGACATTCTTGGCTTTTATGGTGACCTTGTTATGTCTCACAGATACATTTTATTTTCTAAAAATATTAACTATGATAGGGGCAACAGCATTAGCTTTACCTCAGCGAATTATGAATACAACAACAGCTAAATTAAAATTAATATTAATACTGCTGAGCCTGCAGTAAGTTTCTTCAGTCCCTTGAAAAGACTATATTTTAAAGATTGTAATCTCACAACCTTATTTCATTTTTAAAGGAGCAGGGTTGTTCCAGGATTACAAGATGGACAGGGATATGTTTAAATAGCTGGACTTTTGTTTTTATAAAAATAGCTTAATACATAATAAAATGCTCAAATTAATAAAAACACACTTTATAGTTATAGATTAACATTCCTTTCTTGTATTCAAATGTACACTTTTCATAATTGTTCCCTCAAAGTCTTAAATATTGGTCTTTAGAGGGTCAGATGTTTTCCCTCTGAAGTACAAAGTCTTTCCCAACAGCAGGAAGTACAGATTTGTACCATTTAATCAACTAAAAGGTACATTTGGTGTTCTGTATCACTGTACTAATAGACAATATACATTTTAATTATACAAAATTCATTTGAAAGCCAGAGAAGTTTGGATCACAACGTTCTTGACACATATTCAGTTTATACTCTTGTTTAATACAAAAACCATTGGTACAAAAAAAGACTTTCACTGAAAGATACTCTATTGTACCTCAGTATAAGGCACAGCCCCAGCGACAAGCTTTGTACTCTTTTAAGTACAAATCTGTACTTGTTTTTCTTAGAGTATATTCAGACATCCCAAGTTGCAAAAGTTGATTTCAGGGAGGTTTTTTTTTTTGGAAAAAAGTGTTTATTTGACAAAAATTGACAGTTACAATATCACAAATATTCATATTGCCTCCGCCATGATCTGCTTTCTCTCACTCATTGAACAAATCCCGTCCAGGAGCGGGGAAAAACACTGCCCGCCCACACTAAAATCTTTGCAGAGAACAGGCCAATCAGAAACCTCTCTGTTTTCTCTCTCTCCTTCCCACAAGCGATTAGAGAAAAAAAGTCTGTCGCCTGTGTGCGCGTTTGTGGGGCACTCGTTCTGAATTCCAGGAGATTATATTTGACTCGCGGGCGTCACGGAGCCACTATCGAAATGCCGGAGACTTGGTTTGTCTGTATATTTGTAATAATAAGTGTTCTTCCAGAGTAAATGCTAAAAAAAATTATTTTTGGTAAAAAAACGACTTAAAAAGTGCAACAAAACTCCTCTATTCAGATACTCCAGCTTATAAAACAGGTCTCTTCAAGCACAGGATCAGCCGTGCTTAGATCAGTTGTGTCTGTGGAAAAGAAGGGGTTAATGACCTTACTCAAGGGTCCAATAATGGTGGCAGTTTAGCAAACTGAGGTATTGAACCCTTAACCCTATCATCAATAACCCAGCGCTCTCTAACTCTCTGTCCCTGCTCCATTCCTAACCCTTTTCCAGCACATGCTGTCAGAGATTTATTAAAGCAGGTCACTGTGATTCCTGACCATACATGCTTTTTATGATCAAATCCCAACCATGCAGCCATTTTTCTGTCAGTATTTCTGTAAATGCATTAAAAAAATATAATGCTATCCATAATACAGCAGACAAGGTACATTACTCATGTGATGTCAGAGTGGTTGATTATCATAAACATCCCCCTGGCTCCACCGCTCTCTTCAGTATATATTAAACCGCCGTTTCCAGGTTTATTCCTGTCTTTCCAAAACATTTGGCTAGACTGACCACAGTGCCTTGAATCACTTCCCTGCTTTATTTAGGCCTGCGCTATATTTGGAGTGTATTGACTTGCAGATAGTGTCCTGCCCCCTAGGCTGCTGTCCAGGGATAGGGAGTCGGGGTGTTGAGCTGAGCGAGTGGTGCAGCTCTTTCACTGCATACTAACCAGCCCTGCTCACAAGCAGGAGACCTGCAGACCTTCCTGAAGGTTCTCCATGCTCCACAGTGCTCATGCTTTTTGAAGAGACTTTCCAGCTGGCATTTCAACTTTGAAATGGTTGTGCAAACGTTGAAATTTTAATGTTGAATCAACATAATGTTCTCAACCTTCTGCCTTGTGAATCAGCATTTTACATTTCATCAGCATACAATTTCTAAGGAGGAATGAAAAAGTGTTTTACTTCTATTTGCATTAACGGCTTTTTAATTTAACACCATGATCATGTTCTAATAGTTTTGATGTTTTGGTGTTTTAGAGATCAGATGTTGAGTCAGCTTGGTAGTGATCTGTAACTTTCGTTATACTCAGCTTTACTACAGTGATGTAAGTTTATTGTTAAGACTTTGTTAACCAGAGAATTTTCTAATTTTAGTAAGCTTAACCAGAAAACTGAATAAAAGAAAATTTAAAAAAAGAAAAGAAAATATAACACACTCAAAACACAAGAAATGGCTTGTAACGCATGTTTTGCCTGGTCAAAACTTGCCAATAAACTGAACAAAGAATATGGTGTATATATATAGGCAGGGAAACAGGTGAAAGCAATCAAAATTCCGGTGACTGAGACCAGGTAAGGGTCATGTGCTCATAATTAGAAGTCATATGTGTATTGGTGGCATTATGAAAATAGAGTCTGGATCAGCTTGGAAAACAGAAGGAAGCGTGTCACTTACCACAAATCAGTGCACTGTGTGGTGGTCCACCTGAGATACTGTACCTCTGAGCCCAGGGAAGTTAATGTCACTTATATACATAGTTAGCAAAAGTTTGCCTCTTAAAACAGTAAAGTTTTATGCACTGAAATCCTTCCGAAATCTTGCATCATTTAATAATATTATCCACTGTAGAGGAAGAAATATGCAAATCCAAGTTTGAAAGCACACTTTAAATGCAGGAATGGATGTATATTAACAACTGAAATGAAGCAGACAAAGCATCAAATATCTTACATGTAAGAAAATAAAAGAGTTTTATTTGCATTTTTTGTTACGGTCTCAACGTTTTAAATTGGGTTTGCAGATATTGCTCATTGGTATTTCGAACATTGGTATATTTAAATATTAAATTATGTATCCTGTAAGTGTGCAGTGTCTGTGTAGGTGTTTAGTGTGTGCAAGTGTGCACTATACACTGTATATATTGTGTGTTGTCCTACTGGGAGCAGTACTGTACAGTGTAACTGCAGCAGGAAGGAAGTACCTACAGTAACAATGTACCTCCAGATATGATCCCTAGTTGAAGCCGCTGTTACATCAGGGTGTAAACAAGCTTACAGAGAAAAACGGCTTTGACTTGTTGAGCTATTTGGTCTGTATGAGCAAAACACTAAATGATGATAACATGTATGACATGTATGATTGTTTTGCCACACTGCATGAAGGTGCTTCAAATGGTTCTTTGAGCAACTCCATTGAAGAACCACGTTTGGTTTGTTAATGAGAAATGTGATGTTTTTTAATGGTTTAATAAATCTTTACTTTATGAAGGTTGTGAAGTGAGATTTTACAGTGCCTGTATAATATACTAAAATTAACAGTTTTGTAGAATGGCTGGAAAATAGGTATGCTAAAATTGTTTGGAAAATTATTTTGCATGTATTTACTGTTATTTGTTAACCAACTGCATTACTGTTAATTTACATGTGAGGTATGATTGTTTAACAGTACAATACTGTTTTAAACCCACAGCAAATTTGCAGCAATTCTTTACAGCACATCTCAAACAAAATGGTGTTGAATGGAACCAACAGTCTTTCTTTTATGGCATCACTCGAAGAACCATTTATGTTGCCTTTATTTAAAAAAAAAAAGCACAGCTAAACAAATGTTGCTGTCCTTCATCTAAACTTTGCTTTTCATCATTGATTGGCCTTGAACAAAACCAGTTAAAGTGCTTTTCGTCATGTTCAGAAAAAAAGCTTTCAGCGTGTGAACGATAAGCTGCTCTGCTGGAAACCATTTTGCTGGGAGAGGAAAAATCAAACATTGTGGTTTTTAAGACTGAGATGGAAAATCAAATCCCACTATGTCACTATAATACGTGAAGAGTGAGACATAACCATTTTCAGTTTATTTGCTGTTTCCCATGAAGGAGAACATGAATCGTCTCATGATCAATAGCTGTGGCTCATACGGACATCTAGTGGAAGTCACGGGTAGAGTTGCTGTTGAGGAGGAGATCTGGGGGGAGAAACTGAATCCGTGTATCATTCGTTCATTTGATATTCAATTGAGAATCAAAATCGGAAAATTAAAAAACCAATTCGTTTTTTCGTTTTTTCGTTTTTGAATATAATACCAAAAAACGAATAACGGCTTGTATTTTGTATTTTTATTTGGTTATCCAAACAAAAATTGGAAATTTAAAAAACGGACCAGGAGCCGAATTTGATTTTGATTTTGAACTTGACCCATTTGTGTGCCCTGGAAGTTACTGATTTGTTTATTCTTGGTGGGTTTCTGTTGCGCGGGAGTTCACTGCAGTGTTATCTACACAGTCTGTATTGCTGTAGGCAGCATGGCCGGACTGGAACCACATTCTGGCCTAATTAAAGATCTTTTTGAAGGTATTAACTAAATATGACATTTAGCTACGGAACGTTAGACAAACACCTGAAAGATCCTGCCGATTTTTTCTGTTGTCATATCGTCTTCTTTCACTGCAACGCGTTTAGTTCCTCTGAACAAGATAAAACTCTCCATCCTCAACTCCATCCAAAGCCTACAGCAATACAGACTGTGTAGATAACACTGCAGTGAACTCCCGCGCAACAGAAACCCACCAAGAATAAACAAATCAGTAACTTCCAGGGCACACAAATGGGTCAAGTTCAAAATCAAAATCAAATTCGGCTCCTGGTCCGTTTTTTAAATTTCCAATTTTTGTTTGGATAACCAAATAAAAATACAAAATACAAGCCGTTATTCGTTTTTTGGTATTATATTCAAAAACGAAAAAACGAAAAAACGAATTGGTTTTTTAATTTTCCGATTTTGATTCTCAATTGAATATCAAATGAACGAATGATACACGGATTAAACTGAAGCACTGACGTTCATTCAGACCTAGCTCAGAAAGAGAGAGAGAGAGAGAGAGAGAGAGAGAGAGAGCAGGGGATGTGGGGCACACATACAGAGAAGGAGGGAAGACAGAGCAGGAGAGAGAGAGGAGAAGAGAGGTTTGAAGCTCCTCTTCAAGGACTTTATGGAGCTTGCTCTGGAGCATAACTGTCTGGAAATGAACCATTAATGTAAGTACTTATTTTTGCACATCTTTAAAATACAGTTCAAATTCAGTATTTCCAATTATTTAAATTGTAGGTGTATCAAAGAACAGATTACAACAATAAGATAAATCTTTCAAATTCACAATTTGAAATGGGAAAAGCCTGAAGATAGATATGAGTGAGTTATTTTGCAAAAACAGATGAAGATATGTTTAAAGAAAAAAAAAGACCTTTTTTTTTTGCAAATTAACACTTTATATATTATATATTATATTTAAAGGCTTTGTCATTTGAGATAATGCATTTAGTATATATTTTCTGATTTTTTAGAGTTTTTATTAGAAAAACTCATCTATATCTATTTACCTGTAAGATCTGGAATTAAACAGTAAAATTAAATGTTCAGACTACATGTACTGTGATTTATTATTTTTTTAAGAGAGAAAGTTTAGAGTAACTTGGATTTTGTTGTTTTTCCACTCTCTCCGCGTGCTCCACCGCGCGCTCCACCGCGCTCTCCCCGCGCGCTTTCCCTATCCACCCCTTTTCGCCCCTCTCCAGACTCTCCAGGCTCAGTCTCAGGGTCCGTCGTCACCAGCCAGCAGCGCGCATGAGGAGACCCCGCACGCCTCCTGATCTCCGCGCGCCCTGGCCGCGCTGAAAGTGCTGGGGTCTCGAGCTCTGCGCGCGCGCGCGGGTCTGGCACCATGGAGGAGGACCTGTCCGCGGATCAGCCCTTCTGGGCCGCCTTTAACGAGTCGTGGAAGAACTCGAGCGTCTCCAGCAACGCGAGCGCCGCGTCCAACCAGACCGTGAACCCGCTGAAGCGCAACGAGGAGGTGGCCAAAGTGGAGGTGGCCGTGCTCGCTCTGGTGCTGTTCTTCGCTCTGGCGGGCAACCTGTGCGTGCTGCTCGCGCTGCGCACCACCAAGCACGGGCCCTCGCGCATGTACTACTTCATGAAGCACCTGAGCATCGCGGACCTGGTGGTGGCCGTGTTCCAGGTGCTGCCGCAGCTCATCTGGGACATCACCTTCCGCTTCTACGGGCCGGACCTGCTGTGCAGGCTGGTGAAGTACCTGCAGATCGTGGGCATGTTCGCCTCCACCTACATGCTGGTGCTGATGTCCGTGGACCGCTGCCTGGCCGTGTGCCAGCCGCTGCGCTCGCTGCGCAGACGCACCGACCGCCTGTACGTGCTGTGCTCGTGGCTGCTGAGCCTGATCTTCAGCGTCCCGCAGGTGGGCATCTTCTCGCTGCGCGAGGTGGGCGCGGGCGTCTACGACTGCTGGGGCGACTTCGTGCAGCCGTGGGGCGCCAAGGCGTACATCACGTGGATCAGCCTGACCGTGTACGTGGTGCCCGTGGGCATCCTGAGCGCGTGCTACGGCCTCATCAGCTTCAAGATCTGGCAGAACGTGCGCCTGAAGACGCGGCGCGGGCGCGAGCGCGAGCGGCACGTCAGCAGCGTGGCGCTCATCTCGCGCGCCAAGATCACCACGGTGAAGATGACGTTCGTCATCGTGCTCGCCTACGTCGTGTGCTGGACGCCCTTCTTTGTCGTGCAGATGTGGTCCGCGTGGGACCCGGCGGCCCCCAGAGAGGGTGAGTTCATTACTGGAGGGACCGGAGGGGTCTGGTGGAGGGAGGGGTGGGTTTAGTGGAGCCTCACTGTACTTTATTTTTGGGCATTTCTGATATTTTTCAATCACTGAACTGTAGTGAGATGGTATGATATTTTTTTTACAATAGTAATATCGTATAATATTTCAAATAAATAGAACTAAGCTCTGTGGTTAGTTTTCTATTTAAATTTGAATTGCCTACTTGCAGAAAAACAACAGCTAACAATACATCACACTGTGTATAGGTGTGCTATTGCAAGATAGATTAATTACAGTACTGTATCAGATTATTCCCCCCTAGATATTTGATACAGAATTTTCTGTCAAGAATCTCTAAATACAGTGTAAAAGTAACATTGAAACAAAGAGGGTCTGGTAGAGGAAGGGGTGAGCTTAGTGGAGCGTAAAAAGGAAATAAAATTTAGTCATTAATGATCATTTTCAATCACTAAACTGTAGTTTAGTTACATAATTTTCTGTTGAGAAAAGTTCAGTTCAGTTTGTTAGAGATGGTATGATATTTTGTTACGATACTGATATCATCCGATACTTAAAACAAATAGAACTAAGCTCTGTGGTTAGTTTTCGATTTAAATTTAAATTGTCTACTGCAGAAAAAAGAACAGCTCATCACATCACATTGTGTATGAGATTAATTACAGTACTGTGTCAGATTATTTACCCTCAGAAGTAATACTGTAACTAAGGCTTCTGATGGAGGGAGGGGTGAGCTTAGTGGGTCACCAGTAAGTGAAAAAGTAAGTTTTGTCATTTCTGTTATTTTTTATATATTTTATAGGTATTGTTGTAACATGGGTGGAGTGACTGTATTTAAACCAATTTCACAACCTCACTTAAATTTCCCCTATAATCTATCCATCACTATAGGCAAAAGTATTGGGACACATCTCATAATCACATAATTCAGGTGATTCATTCAGTCCCATTGCCACACATCCATCTTGCACCAAGCCATGCAGCCATCCATTACAAACATGAGTGAAACACTGGGTCATTCTAAACTGAAAAATGGGAAGCATTCAGGAACCACAGCAAAACCACAAAATGTTTTTACTACAGAGTCTAGTCTGAATAGAGGTTCCTATCTGCACTTTCATTTGTTGTTTAGATGCAGATAGCCTACTGAAATCTTGAGTATCTGAGAAGCTTATACTGATAGTAATTAACATAAAAAAATCTGTTACGTTTTTTAATAAGCAAATATATTATTCAGAAAAGTGGAAGCATTTAGGAATCATGGCAACCTAGTCCTTAAGTGCTGTAACTAATTTTTTGCCCTGAATACAATATAATAAACAGCTGTTTTGCATGAAGCCTGCAGAGGTAGGTTTTCTGTGTGGCAGTTTATGCCTAGTCTTGGACTGAGTGGACTGAATGGATTTTCCATTGAAAGTACATATAGTCTACAGATAAGCTCAATGGAATATATTCCTATCTGCTTATTTTAAGGTTTTATTATTAATTCATTCATCAGCTTCACCATTTTTCTTTACATCTGTTATTATAAAATGATTATATACTTTATATATCTTTAAATATCTTTAAATATCTGACAAGCTGCCTTTCTGTTAAGGCTTTGGTTGTTTTATATCAGACAAAATGATGCTTTGATATGATTGTCAGGATTTGAAATAAATCAGTCAGTAAATCAGTCAGTAGATTTGGAATAAAATTTATAACACAGGTCTTCTTGTCAAACGAAAAAAAAAAAAAAACTGAAATGCAGCGGCTGTGTTGTGCAACACATGTATAACAGGCTGCATTCATGCGTAACTGACTGACATATTTAAATCGAGCATCTTTTCAGAGCTTACCTGAAATGAAAGTGAAGCTGGTAGTGTAGAACAGTCCCAATTAAACCACAGTGCAATCTACTCACAACTCAGAATACAGATCAGTGCATTTGGGTGTGTGTTGTGTGTATGTGTGGTGTGTTGTATGTTGTATTGTGTGTGTGTGTGGCGTGCAGCTGCATAAAGGTACACAGATTATTTTTCTTCTTAATCCTTTGACCTTTTTAATCCACACAGCCACCTAGCGTCTGTATGGAAGCCCATTTCCGCCACCTGAAGAAAAAAAAACGTCCTCAACTAAGTCATAATTATGAGATAGAAAAGTCATAATTATGGGATAGTAAGTCATAATTATGAGATAGTAAGTCATAATTATGAGATAGTAAGTCATAATTATGAGATACTAAGTCATAATTATGAGATAAAAAAGTCATAATTATGAGATAGTAAGTCATATTTATGAGATAAAAAGTCATAATTATGAGATACTAAGTCATAATTATGAGATAGAACGTCATAATTATGAGATACTAAGTCATAATTATGAGATAGAAAGTCATAATTATGAGATAGAAAGTCATAATTATGAGATGACTTTTTATCTCATAAATATGACTTACTATCTCATAATTATGACTTTCTATCTCATAATTTCTTCACCTGAAGAAAAAAAAACATCCTCAACTAAGTCATAATTATGAGATAGAAAAGTCATAATTATGGGATAGTAAGTCATAATTATGAGATAGTAAGTCATAATTATGACTTACTATCCCATAATTATGACTTTTCTATCTCATAATTATGACTTAGTTGAGGACGTTTTTTTTTTCTTCAGGTGGCGGAAATGGGCTTCCATAGTTGTGTGTAAAATCTGATGATATGAAAATATATTCACTCACTCTCCCATCAGACTGTTCGGTTTCTTTATACAAAACTTTATCAGCTTTCCCAGAAACAGCTCGGTTTTGGTACAGCTGTGATGTCTATCAGTGGTATGAAAAGTCACTCCACAGCAGCCAGCAGCTCCACACAGCACCCGGACGCCCTTGAGGAAACATATTAATATTTAGCAGAAGTGTGCCCATTAAATCATAACTGTCTGCAGTGTGAGAAATTATTCATGTCCAACAGAATCTCACCCATCCAAACAAGCCAATGGACCCAATGAGAACTACTGCTGATGCGGACTATATATTTCTATCATGGTAGGCTTAACTGGTGACAAATGGAATTTTTTTATGTTTAATCAGACTGTTATTATAAACACTAAATATTTTCCTAAATAAATTATTAGAAACCATTTGAGCTCAGACTGGAGACATGCAAGCAGTGATGTACATCTGACAAATTGTGTTATTATGTTTGTATGAGTGAAATTAAATAATTAAAACAAATAAAATGAAAAGAATCAGTAGTTGGAAAAATATTAAGATCTAAATTTCTGAATGAGCTGTAAAAATCTTATATGTTCTGTGAAAGATCACACATAGTCAAACACTCCAGTGTGTAAAGTGATTTCCAGTGAAGTTGTTCTTCTCTTACAATCACACTCTAACCTGAATGTTTAACTAAAAGTTTGGATTTATCATTCAAACTAGTACAAGGCAATTAATAAAAATAAATAAAATAATTAAAATTGACATTAAGGATCTCAAACCAACATAACCTTTCTAAATTACAATATTTCACATATTTTATTATGGTTTTACAGGTATTAGGTTTTGAAATAAATTCCATGAATACTTTTCCCACTGTTCCTTAGTCCACTGTCCTATCAAAAAGAAGTCATGAGTTGTCACATGACTCCGCCCCATCCAACCTGTGACATAAAAGCAATATGGAGGAGAGTGAAGCACCAAATAAGCTACTCGAGCAGCTTATGCCAAAAAAAATACTGTATCTTTTATTCACTAAAATAATCATTAATTAATCATAATCATAAGTCTAATCATAATAAAATGTGACAAGTTCAATTAATCATTAGATTTGACCACTAGTTCAAGAAATTTATCTTTAAAGTTAAAAATATATAAAATATTATTTTTTGTACTACTTACGTTTTATTACATTCAACTGAATCTTTGTAAAAAAAAAAGTAAAAATAAGTTACTAAGAAGGTAGTATAGAAAAGCAGAGTGTAATTAGAATAGTAGTTTAGAAAGTAGGGCTGAACCTGTTAAGAAATAATTCTAAATAGATCATTTACATTATCATAATGAACATTTTTTAAAAACAAATACTGAAAAAAGAACCTTAAAATACTATTTTACCAATTTATTATGTTTCAATCTAAACTCTATCTGTAATTCGTTTATTTTAACAGCACTAAAAAGATATTCCACATTTTTAATATAGTATATGTAGTGTATTTTCCTAAATAGTTGTATGTTGGACCCTACTTAGCTATTTTATATATAGTGTACATAGAGTGTATGTATTATATGTTTATTATTTTTTTGTGTTTCTAATTTTAGATTTGTATAAATTTTACACATAAGTGGTGACACTGGTAAGAATATGAATATTACAAGTAACAAGTAAATCTGATTAAACTGTGAGTGAGTGAGTAAGTGGAACATTTTTATAATATATAATAATATTATACATTTTATTGTCTGCTTTTATCAGGGAGAAACTGTTTATTTGGTGTAATTGTAGCAGATCTAGATCTAGCAGAGGCCGTGTTCTCTGGTGCAGAACTGTGTGGTGCAGAGAAAGTCAAAGCAGAGAGTCACTGCTCTGTGAAGACCACAAGAAACAACTGCCTATTGCATCAGGCATCACACTGCAGCTTCTGAATCTAACCAGAGGCTACTGGTGCACTTCCTCCCATAGAACTCATATCACAGCAGCCTTATCCTGGATCTAATTAAACCTGTTATTAAGATTAGTCTCCTCTCAGTGGACTGCAGTGCTCCGGCTCAGTCGCCACCACTGCAGCTGTAAAGCAGAGAACACCACAGTGCGGGGAGTGGTCTCTTAGTGGTTACAACACTGGGTTATTGATCACGAGGTGGTAGTTCAATAGCTGATTGAGCTAAGGTACCACTATTGAACCCTTGAGTGAGACACCAACTCCTCTATGGTCAAAGATAGCTGTGGCATTTCTGACCTGGAAAATCCATTATACTGAACTAGTGTTCTAAAGTATTGACAATGATGGTACATCGTTTTAAAACTTTAAAATGTTCAATGTGGTTCGAATCCTGTTCATGCAGCTTGCCATCAGCTGCCAGAGCCCTGGGTGGGTAGATGGAACTCTCTCCCCACATCACTTCAAAGGGTGATGTCGATCAGCACAAGGCATCTGTGAGCTGATATATCAGGACCAAGTCGCTGAGCTTTCCTCCGAGAGCGCTGTGATGCTACTCAGCAATGCTGTATCATCATCAGCAGTTTGAAAAGAGGCAGTAGCTGACTTCACATGTATCGGAGGAGGCATGTGCTAGTCTGCTAGCTCAACCCTCCAGGTGTTGGGGCTTAACTAGTTATAGGGAGAGTCCTAATGAGTGGGTTGGGTAATTGTCCGTGTAAATAGTGGAAAAATGGGGAAAAAATTAGAAATAAAATGTTATATATAAAAAAAAAAACTGGTCAATGCACGGAAAGTCATATTGAAACAAAGCCATGTCCTATATACTATACTACAGTCAATCTAGCCTATTTATTCAAACTAGGCTCCAAGAACCTCCTGCTATGATGCTTTTTTCATGTTTTATTAGGAGCAAACACCTTTTAAATTCATAATTCATGTTCAAATTTATATTTTCTGATTGTTGTTCACAAATCAATCATCAGAAAATATACATTTTCTTTCCAATAACAATTTTAAAACCCTGACTAATATGAAACATTGTACAAAAATTTATTTTTCACAAAGATCTTGCAGCATTGATGATGGTAGAGTCTGACCTCTGCACAAAGTCTTCTCCAGCACATCCCAAAGATTCTCAATGAGGTTAAGATCTGAACTCTGTGGTGAACAATCCATGTGTGAAAATGATGATCTCATGCTCCCTGAATCAGTCTTTTATAATTCCAGCACTATTAATTGTCATCTTGGAATATGGCCGTGCCATCAGGGAAGAAAAAATCCATTGATGGAATAACCTGGTCTATATTCAGTATATTCAGGTAGTCAGCTGACCTCATTCTTTCAGCACATACTGTTGCTGAACCTAAACCTGACGAACTGCAGCATCAACCCCACATCGTTTACTTACTTAAATACAGGTGGAGACTTTTTTTTTTGGCCAGATAGTGTATATTCATATAGAAATGACTTGTGACCACCTTTGACACGTAAACCTATACGAAACCTGTAGAAAGACCTCAGAGAAAATTCATTTGTTGACTTCTCCTGGAAATTTCTTAGGACTGGCTGCAGGTAAGTTCAGGCAGACAGGCTCAGGAATTGGATGACAGGTTGTCTAGGAACACATACAAATCATCAGTCTGGAAATGTTCCCTGTGATAAATTGACCCTTCCATATCCAGTAAAGCAAGACTCTGAAATGAATGTGTCTGTGTTCTAACGTCGGTTTTGTGTGTGTTATTGGAGAAAGTCTCTGATTTAACAGCCCTGACAAGAATGGAGATGATGTCCTGTTTCACCCCATTATGTCATAACTCCCTCATTTAGTGCATATAATTCAGAGAGCAGTTAGTCATTAAGTGCAGTAGGCCCGATCGTTTAAGAACTGTGTGATGTGAGCGCTGGGCGTTCCCTGGGTGAATTGGAGAGCTTTAGTGCTTTTTCTCTTAGTGCATCACTCTAATAAAGATTAAAGGGTAGTTGGATAGCTGTCTCTATCAGGAGTGTGCAGCAGACTCTTCAGAGAAACAGAATTTTGGGTAATCTGTACCAAACACCTTTACTAAAAGTTCAAACTGACCTTCTGTTGTTTTATGTATAAAGAACCCAATTAACTGAATTACATTAAAGCTGTCCTGGACGAGTCAGAATCTACATTTACAGAAGATCTGAGATGCTTCTGTGGGATTAGACAGTGTCATGGGTGGTCAAACCTTGACTGATTTTCTAATAATACTGCTCGGTACGACTACAGCTCACTGTCCTGCAATTGGATTGCACGGAGTGAAATGTGGTTATTATCTAGCTTGGCGATGAATAACCATGTTGAATTTGGCAGTGTCATGGCAGATTTAGCTTCCAGTTCTCATCATCTTGGCTTTGTGCTTGAATTTCAAGCGGAACTGGCCAAGACCTTCTCCGTTCTCTAAGAATAAAACGCTTGATGGATTGGAAGAAACATATTCTATTCACATGAGTGAAAAAGAGAAGTCACATTCAAACTCACAAAGGAAAGCTAAAAAACTAGTTTGAACTGCTTTTTTTTTAGCTTAATTCAATAAAAACAAAGCAATCCAGAAAAATGAAGATAATATGGTGCTTCCTTGCATCATTTGTACCATTCCTTGTGTTTCACTAGTTTTGTAGAGAAGTGAAAGGTTTAACCCTGTCAGACCCTGCATCCATTACAATGGACATCATGTATTTTCTTTATTTTTAAATGTTATGTGGCACATAACACAATTTGATAGCAGTTGTCCATCAGAATAGACCATAAACCAGCCAATGAACAAGTATCTAAACCAATAACCAAAAAGAACATTGAGGCAAAGTAACAGCTAACTTATTCCAATTTTTCATGTGATTTAGAACACTTTTTAATCATGTTTCCTTTTTGCTGTTTAAAGATGGTTTATGACATAAAAATGTCAAAATGAAATAGTACAATTATAAAATATTACACACAGGCTTCCAATGCAATGCAACAAAAAATAGCTATTAAATATATTAGTTAGTTGGATTTATGTGCTATATAGAGTTTTTGGTAGAATATTAAAGTCTTCTTTTCTGTGCACTACAGAAAAAAAAGCATTCTTGACTTTTTTCCATTACTGGAGATAATTCAGATCTGAAAGGGTTAATGTGGCTTAAATGTAATAGAACTTATCTTTCATTTCGCCTAAAATAGCTTTGGGTAATATAGATTGTAAACGGACACAATTTTAGCCATATGCATTTACACTTGGTATGCAAATGTACTGTATCTCTGGGCTGGGTTTCCTGAAAGCATTTTTATCCCATGATATCCTGTGTTGTCTCAAAGGGAGTGTTGTCAACGATTCTAGAGAAAGATAGTGTATTGAGTGGTTTGAGCTCAACAGCAAAGCAAATAAGCTTCATCCCTCCTTTCAGAACTCCTCCAGAAGTTCTTAGCCCAACATTCATGATGTGCAAGTCTCATCCCTTTTCTTGTTTTTAATTTCTCAGACACCTCTCCACCACTGAAAAACTTTAGCAATAATACCTCAGCTCTTTATTCTTCAGCTCTGATCTAACCTCTTTCTCAAGCTTCATTCTTCAGATCTTCTCTGGTTTATTGTTTTTTTAGCATTTGCCAGATATGTAATTTTTTAAAACAAAAATTGCTGAACATTTCCTGATGAAATTTCAATCCAAAATACTTTAACAAGTCTTTTTACTGTCTTTTTACAGTCTTTTACAATTAGAACTTCACTTTTGGAGATTGTGGATTGTGGGTATTTTGTTTAAGTAAAGATATAAAACACCAGTCAACAGTTTGGACCCATCAAATTCAGTGTTTTTTCCATTATTAAAAAGAAATATGCATTGTAGATTAATGCTAAAGTCACTCAAACTATGAAGAAAAACATATGAAATTATTTAGTGAACAGAAACATGTCAAACAGATCACAATATGTTTTATATTTTAGACTCTTTAAAGTAGACACTTCATACTTAGATTACACAGTTTTACACATCTTGGCTGTTATTTCTCAGTCAGCTTTATGAAGTAGAGTCACCTGAAATGGCTTTCAGTTAACAGCTGTGCTAAACTCGCCAATAATTAATTACTTGAATTTATTGTCTCTTAATGTGTTTCAGAGCATTAGTTGTAAAGTTGTGAAGAGGTAGAGTTACAGGTATACAGTGAACAGCTCTATTTGAGGAATGTTCTAATCCATATTATAGCATGAATTACTCAACTAAGTGAAGAAAAAAAATACTTTAAGAAGTGAAGATCAGTCAATCTGAAACAATTTCATTACCTTTAAAAGTATTCTTAGGTGCAGTCGCAAAGACCATCAAAAATGTTATGATGAAACTGGCTCTCATCAGGACCAGCCCAAGACAGGAAGACAGAGAGTTTCCTCTGTTGAACAGGATAAGTTTATCAGAGTTACCAGCCACAGAAATCGCAAGTTAACAGCACTCTAAATAAGAGCACCTAAATGCTTTACAGAGTATTTTGGTTTGTTTAACACCTTTTTTAAGTTACTACATGATTCCTTATGTGCTCCTTCATAGTCTGGATGATTTCAGTATGAATTTACAATGTAGGAAAAAAATTTAAATAAAAACATTAAATGAGAAGGTGTGTCTGAACTTTTAACCGGTACTGTATATTTAGTTGAATGTAGTGTTAAAAACATCTCCAAACCTAAATCAAAAAGATGAGTATCTACGATCTAAGGCATCTTAGGTGGATTCCAATTTCAGTATTTCCCCATTAGCCTCACAACTCCAATGCAAACCTTAGACACCAAGTATGTCTTGGCATTTCTATGGTGGGATTAGACAATTAGATTTTCTGTGAACTTTTCCGTTAATACAGTCTGACAAATAGCAGCAGTTTGAAAAGTCATTATGCGCGCTCTCTTCAGAGTGTTAAAGCAGATGTTTTATCTTCCCTGGCATTAATCAGACTGAGGACACAACAGAATAACTGAGCTCATCCCTTTCCCTCTGAGCTCAACACACACACATACACACTCGCCATGAAATGTAGATCATATTTGTAGATTTAGAGTTGCTGACTCTAGTCCATCTATTAAAGAGGAATTTATCAGCTACTCTCGACCTTATCCATCAATGGACCGGCACCATCACAGGATTACCCCTGACCAGACCATACTCAGACGGAGGCTCGTTCTTAGCACAGCAGTGACATTTACATGGTAGTAGCAGTGCAGTGTGAGGAACACTGAGAAGAGAACCAGGTACAGCAGTGGTGATGGGCTTTTTACACGTCACTTTCGCTTGTGGGTAGACTAATATTAGAGTTTTCCTGATCCTTTTTTTTTTATAAATTGATAAAATAACATCCAGCTAAGGGTTTATTAAACACCAGACTAAATCCTGCCAGGTTAAGTGTACCAAATAACGGTAATTTATGTGGTTAGGTGTACAAGATAAATGTCATGTAGCCTTAAGCTACATTAGATTGGAAGTCTGTGTGTTTGTAGCATCCATCCTAAATGACCATACATTATCATCTTACAGATTAAAACCTTCACTGTTCAAGTGAATTTTATATTAATTAATATAAAATTCACTTGAAGAGATAAGGTTTTAATCTGTAAGCTGATGATGTGTAATTTATGACACTACATGATATTTATCTGTACATCTAACCACATAAATTACCTTCCTCTGGTACACCAAACATGGCAGGGTTTAAAAGAACTGTAGCCAGTATGGTGTTTAATAAACTCTTAGCTGGCTATTTCTGTTTTTTCATCAATTCATAGAAAATGACAAATTATTTTCCTAATGGTTTTATTTCAGACATACAGATCTAAAGATTTTCTAACCTTTTAAACGCCAAGCTTATTTTTACCAATTTCTGCATTGCATACCCAAATACCCAATAGGCTTTTTACTCTAATATTATATAATCCAGAGGGATTTTATAAAGTAATATTACTCAAAAGCCTTAACAAAATTAATTGAAACACTTAAAATTATTATAATGGTCAAAATATGGTAAAAAAAAGAAAAAACAGGCACTTTTCAAAATTTCTTGTTTTTTGAATTAGGGCCCAAAAAAAATTCCTGTTTGAAATAACCCACTCTTTTGGCTCTAAATCAGTAACCATGCATCGTACAGTAATTATCAGAGCCAGACAGTTTGAATGA
The DNA here is from genome assembly GCF_023375975.1 of Astyanax mexicanus. Taxonomy (NCBI): domain Eukaryota; kingdom Metazoa; phylum Chordata; class Actinopteri; order Characiformes; family Acestrorhamphidae; genus Astyanax; species Astyanax mexicanus. The sequence goes on along the minus strand of NC_064412.1, from coordinate 15,441,433 downwards.
TGCATAACATGCCCACATTGGGTAAAATATGGACGTAAGAAAAACGCAAATCTGCAAATTATGAATCATATTTTTTATAAAACTTTAGCTAAAAAGTTATGTTTATTTTCTGAAAGGAAATGCGGCTACATTGGCTAGATTACTGAAACGCAGAGATTTTAAGCTTTCATATGGCATATTGGGTGTCTATATTGAGCCTATTATTATTCATAAACACTGGCAAATATTAATTATGACTTATTTCTGGAGTGTTAAGAGGTTAAGTAACTGAAAGTAGGTTTTCTATTAAAAATGATTCCAAACGTTTTTTTTTAAAGTGATTCCATAGAAGAGTCTTAGGCAATGTTCAGACTGCAGGTAAATCAAATTGGTTTCTTAAATCAGATCAAATCTGATAACTGTGTGGTGCTATTTGCAAGTGATCAGACCAATGTTTCTACCTGGGTTTCTGAGACACATCTGCACAAAACCGATTGTAATTGCATTTCAATCCACATCCAAACTTGCAAAAATTATTAGCTTACATGTGGTTTCTGTCTGTCCAGACTATTAAAAATCAGTCTAGATAGAATCTAGATACACCAAAATCAGATTGTTGCTTACAGTCTAAACCTGGCCCTTATTACAAGTTCTTCTGTTGGATCCTCTTTGTCTTCTGTGCTGAAAATTTGATCCTTCTAGTCAAAGTGCACAAGCCTCTGGCCATCATAAGTCAATGAGCATATATTTTGTAGAGCTGCCAGTTTATTGTTTAGAAAATTGCAGCTTTTTCATTACACATAATGAAAACCATCCATCTTTGCCAAAGAAGAAGGAAGACTTTGTGATGTCATGTTCATTTAATGGGCATTTTCAGATGAGCTAGTTCAGATGAGTTCCATTAGCATATGCTGATATGAGAAGAGAGAAGAGCCAGGAATGAGAGATATGACCAAGTTAATAAGAGGTTCAAGGGTTTCCCTTGTAAAAGAAAGGTGTATTAGGTATATATTTTAAACGTATCCTTAATAGAAAAGTACATACTTTTAAAAAATAAAATATGTACTCAAATACATACTTAATGTACTATTTTGGAACAACTCATGGCAATTTCTGTATATGTCAGTTGTAATTAAGCTGTATTTAAATACAACATAAAAGCATTAAATTGTGCTTTTAAGGGCTTTTTTTTAGTATAACATCTGCGAACCTAAGTACGTTAAAGTATGTGTTTTTTAAACACATGTTTTGATAAATGAAGTATATTGTAAATGTACTACTTTGCAGATTGATTCACATATTGTGTAGACCTTAATGCTACTGGAAAAAAACTACACTAAAATGCACTTTAAGCAGTATTTAATGTAACATACAGTATATTTTCTATTAACACCCCGTTTAATTTAAAGCATTGCTTAATGATGCATTTTATAAAAATATAGAGAAAATATATTAGTATATTAATATTAATATAAATAAGTATATCAAATTAAAAATGCACTTTCAGTATTCTTTACCGAATTTGAACATACTTTTAATTCTCTTAAGTATACTTTCTTTTTTCACAAGGGTTTGTCATAGACACTTGAACACATATTCACTGATAGATGATAGGTGATGATAGGTGATGACAGATTGAGATAAAGGCTCATTTGACAAGGACAACATGTGTCTCTAACACTGGATATAAAGATATCAAGAGAAGTTAAATGCTGTGAGTCAACATTGTTGTACATGTCTATTAAGAAAAAGAAGGAGTTCACTTAAATAAAGAAATTATTTGAAATTCATTGTAAATAAAAAAGTTTGCTCGAAAACAAGGTCTCATTTATGGCCACAGCACATTAAATGTCTATGGCTGTGCTCTAAAAACGTCCTGAATCAGATGTTTAATTTTTAATGTGTTAGGAAACCCTCATCTCTGCAATACTGTCTGAAAATCAAAATCAGCTGCCATTCCTGCAGCTCCACTGCCAAACACAGTTATTTTCAGAAATATTCAGCTGTAATAGGCTAACAGGTGTCAGGTTGGTGACAGGGAATTTCAGCAGCCCTCATGTCAAACTCTGGCTTGGCTGTTTATTTTGGCTCATGCTGGGTTTAAAGCTTTCTATAAACACAGTGAATGCTAAAGTCTGTATATGCTAAATAGACTGGCATTAATGTGAAAATAAAAACCCTCTGGTGCATCACAAGACGTGCACAGACTCATTGGATACATGTTATCATTACATTTCAACATTGTAAGCAAATGATACAGTATGGACTTAATCAAATACATTATACTGTGTGGAAAAAGTGATTGTAAAAATATAAGACTATTTAATCCCAAACACCAGACTGATTAAGTATATCTGTCAGTCCTGCCACTGTCAGTCTTTATTGTTTGACTTTTTTCAAACAATTAAGACTCCAATTCCGAGCATGCACCCACACTGGACTTTCCTGACTCTGATAATTACATGACATTATGGTGTTCCTACTCCCCTAGCTTCTAATTGTACACACCTGGTCTGTTTAGTATGAATACCTCTTGGTTCTTGGCTGAGTATTGAATCTACAACATGTGTTTGTTTTGATTGTTTATCCTTTGTTACAGACCGGTTTTGTGTTTTTTGACTACTCTCTTGCCTTGCCCTCTGTATCATTTGTTTACCATTCTCAACCTATTTTGGTATTTACTACTCTTTTTGCTGTGCCCTTTTTACCTGCTGGATTACCAGTGTATGACCCTGTTTTACCCAACCACTCTCCCTGGTATGTTGTTTACTTTTGCCGCCTTCCTATTACTGACACCGCCTTGCCCTAAGGACTCCTGTAAGCCTAGTGAACCATCTTATGTTGATTTAGATGGTTATAGAAGTGTGTCTGTCTGCTTTAGAGATACAATGTTTTAGCAAGCTGCCGTAAAGAAAGAATACAATACAATAGAACAATAAAAGCCTTTAGAAGTGTCTGCATGCTGTACATTCTTAAAGCCGGTTCATTTTTCGACACACACCATGTATGGTCATCTTCAGGCCCGTCAGAGAGAAAACACTGAGCTACAGTGCTGATTGAAATTGAAGTCTTTTTCCTGGCCTCCCTGCTCGTGCTTTTAGAGATCAGCAGTGTGAAGATCACTGTTCTGAGGTTCTTTAACGCTCGTAAATCAAAAAGCTGGCAAACGATCTTTAAATAAGCAGCAAACGAAATCCTGTAATTTCATGACCGCTGACTGTCCTTGTTGGTTTAGATTTTGTGCAGAGTTATTATCGCAGCTGAGGGATTGGTCACTTTGGCTCCAGGAGAGACTCAAAGCAGAACATGAGCTTTCCCCATTGATCTCGAGTATATCTTGGAAAATGTCAGTTATATAGTTCAGCCAAGATACTCTGCAGCTGCAGAAATGTCACTCGTCACTATAGAGGATATAAATGTATATCTATGCAGTACGTGTAGTCTTTACAAATCCTCATGGTACGGGGGTCATGGTTCGGTTGGCACAATCTCACAGAGAATATGAAGTACAGTCAACCGAATGAACGTAAAGTAAAACTTTAGCTGTACGCTAATGCTAACTTAGCCTTTTGCAGTTCCAAACCAACATGTCTTCTATGTTTTGAGAATGTGGGGTTAACAACCCCTCCTGTTATATTCCAGGTAGAAAAGTTTGAAGATCTAGGAAAAAATAGTTAAAAATATTTTTTCACTATGAAACTTCTTCTGCTTGCCTTAATTAGTGTAATCCACATATAATATAAAAATGGTTCATCTCACATATTTGTAACCACCCCCTGCAAACACTACACTATTTTTAAGGATTTTTTTTGGGTTTCAGACATCTTTTGGATGCATAAACATGCACTGGGTCAAATTAACCCCGGAACACCATTGCTGTTCCTGACAAATGAGCATAATAGAGGGGTTAAAAGCAGCAATGTAAAATGCCACTACTAAACTAAAGACACGCCCACTCTAACCTGAACCGAGGGCTCACTAATCAACTCCTTCCCAAGAGTATAAAAAATTAACCTCACAGATTTAAAGAAAATGAAAAAGGGAAACATCCATGCTATGTAATATTGGTTTAGCCCATGTTTAGCCTCATTTTTCAAAAGTAAATAAAAGCTGGGAGATTTTTCCACACATCCAAAGGTCAGTTTTAGAGATTTCAGTTTCTCACCATTTTAGTATTCTCAAATGCATTCAGTGATGTTGAGGTCTGGACTGTGGGGTGGTAATTTCATGGTTCTGAGAACACTAGGGGGTTGTTCCTTTGATTTTCAGTTTGCTTTTCTAATGCTTCTTGATTAGCTCCATATCCTTTCAGGATATCCTTTCCAACTCAGCATGATTCATCTTCTCACAGTAGAAAGATGGCAGAAAATTAAAAGATATTCTGTATGTACTGTATGTATGATGGAGACCATTCTGGTGGCGTACCAGTCTAATCCATTGTTTTCTCTTCTTGGTCTTTGAATATGCTTCTCCCTATAAAAGTTTAGATGTGAATATCTCATGAAAACAATGGATAAATTCCGTTGAGGGTCCATTTGATTATAAGTTTGTATATACTTTTGTTTGCACTTGAATATTTACAAACTCATATAATGGGCATTTTTTCAGTATTAAAATAAACTTAGTGGATGGATTTTGATCATGATCATCAAGGCTAGAGGATGACCCACATATTGTACATCAGCAGATGGGCTGCAGTATCTATGGGCCTTTTTTACACCTGGCATTATCATGTGTTTCGTTTTTGGATGGTATGAGATGCTTGCCTAATGGAATCCAGTAACAAAATTCATTCAGTTTAAATTATGAAAATATCTCAATGTAGTTATTCTGATTGTAATCTGATCACCATGTGTCTAGGGGTTGTTTACAGCTGGCTTTTTTGTGGACGAGAAAGTCTAAACATGATCAGACTACCACAAGTACATGTTAATGGCAGGTGTAGAGGTTATCTAATATTACGTGTAAAATAAAGTAGTCAAAATGTTGAAATTGTTGCAAAATGATTATCCTTCTTGTAACTTCTGTTTGTCTGTCTCCTCTTAGCCATGCCCTTCATCATCTCCATGCTGTTAGCCAGTCTGAACAGCTGCTGTAACCCCTGGATCTACATGTGCTTTGCGGGACACCTGTTCCAAGACCTGAAGCAGAACTTGCTCTGCTGTCCGGCACTTTACCTGAAATCCTCTCAGTGCCGCTGCGACCTGGAGCACGAATCCAGCCGCAAGAGCAACTCCTCCACCTACGTCATCAAGAGCACCAGCAGCCAGAGGAGCATCACCCAGACGTCCACCACATAAGCACTAACGCAACTCCAACTGACCATAATCACTCATGAAAGCGTCACAGAAATAACAGGACAATGGTGTCATGGAGAGCTTTGGAAACTTGGACAGGAGCCTAATAGGACTCAACCCTTGAGCGCTATTGGAATCAGCAGGAGCTCTGTCTCTGTGATCACTGTGATTACCTCCTGGAGATGTACAGCGTCCTGTTTAGCTTTCCTCTCCTGCACAGCACAAAAAGACCATTCTCATACCGTACATCCTGAGTGCCAGGATTTAAGCAAGGACTGCAATGTTCTAGCAGATGCCACACGACCTTAAATGGAGCCAACATCATGCCAGGCTCCATTAGAATCTGTTTGAGGGTTTTGGCCGCAAGAACAGAGACCATCTTAAAGAGTCTTAGCGTATTTTTTCTGTGGGCAAACTTCTGGACTGGAAATGTTCTTCTTTTGCCATTATTGGAATTTTAAGGCATGAATTCCATTAATTTTCTGCCAAAAGAAAGAAATTCCAGCACTGCATAAGCTCATTTACATCTTATTTAAGGTCACAACCAGTCAAACGGTGTGTTTTTGTGGATTTACCTCACACTTAAGGTTTAAGTTGCAAGTCATGAGTAATGAGGAACTCTACTCTCCAGTATAAACTGGAAGACTGCCGGGGTCAATGAGCCTGTGTCCACTGTATTTTTCTTCCAACCTCCAACTTAATGGATGACAACAGAAATCTGCTGTTGCTTTGGCCCATTAAGAGCTTAACATTTCCATCCATTTTCCTGATCATTTTTCACATTCGTTTTCCGCTGTCCAACCGCCAACCTACTCCTTTCAAATTTCTCCTTAAAAAAATCTTTTTAACGTCTTAACTGAGTCAAAGTTTTGTAGGCACATGCTTTTTTTGCTGTTTTTTTAAATGTGAAATTAAGAAAATGTATGTTTTTTACTTGTAAATGGAAAATGTGATTCAAGTGAGGTAAACAAATTTAAATGTTGCTCTGAAAACTGAAAAAAGAAAAAAACTCATTTTTGTTGTTGCACCTTCAAAAGAAATGTCCAAGAACGAACACAAAACATATTTGTTAGATCCAGCTTTGACAGTAAAAAGGAAGAAAGTATTACTGCCTAATGAAAAGTCTCATTAGCTCTTCCCATGTTGATGTTGATGGTAAAAAGGATGCGCTACCAGACGGTTTGAAGACATCATTTCACAGTGTTTGATCATATTCTTTACTGAAGCTTTTTGTCTGATTTAAAAAAGCTACTGAACGTTTCCTCTGAAACACAGTCATGTCCATTTACAGTTAATATAAATCAGAATACTACGTAATTTATTGAAAATAAAGTGTATGTGCTAATAAATGTGTCTCTGGCTGAATGTTTACCTGTAAACTCAAGCATCATTTCTAAGAAAAGGTGAAAAAGCTTGGTCTGATGTAAACAAGTAACATAAGCGAAAAAAAAAATCAGGATTTTCATGGGCCCCTCTCCCTACTCGGGCCCTGGGTAGTCAGGTCCACTTTTCTCCCCACTACCACACCCATGGGCCTGGATGTAGCTCTGAATGAGAAACATCACTCCAGCTTATACTCAGGTATTGAATGGAGCTACTGTATATCACCACTGAGAATGCAGTACCACTGCTCCAGAGTCCAGTGCTGGAGATATTTATCATCGTCACTGGGCACGTTAACTTCACTCCATGAATGACTACCTATCATGTCTCATCATGTTTTTACCTAGAGCAGGCATAGTTGACCCAGACTTCCGGTTGCTCACACACAGCTTGTATATAATCTCCATTGCTGAGAAGAAGTGTACAATCTGGTGAAGCTGCACAAGAGCCTAAAGTTACCCAGGGAGGTTGATAAATATATGGAGTGAATTTTGCTTCTGGAATCTCTTGTTTGCTTTTGCTTTAGTTTTTTAGGAAATTAAACTCTGGATTAAAATAGATTTGAGTCCTACCTAAACTCTGTATTATCTTAGAATATTCATACCTAAACTCTGTATTATCTTAGAATATTCATACCTAAACTCTGTATTATCTTAGAATATTCATACCTAAACTCTGTATTAGATTAGATTAGAGTCATATCTAAACTTTGTATTACATTAGATTAAAATCATACCTAAACTCTTTATTAACTTAGATTAGAATTATACCTAAACTCTGTATTAGATTAGATTAGATACCTAAATTCTGTATTGTTTTAGATTAGAGTCATACCTAAACGCTGTATTATCTCAGAATATTCATACCTAAACTCTGTATTAGATTAGATTAGAGTTATACCTAAATTCTGTATTAGATTAGATTAGATTAACATCTAAACTCTGTATTAGATTAGAGTCATATCTACACTCTGCCGGGCAGAAGAGCTTCAGAATCAGGATTATGCTCTCTTGGCCTAAAAACCCAACTAGACGTCCATGAGACTAGCTAGCCTGCTGTGTTTCGAAAAAAACAAACACTAGAAATAAAACCACACTCAGCTGCTCTCATGGATATAACATCTCCAGAGTTCTGCTTTCCTCTTTGCCCTTCTCACATTGCCTTCAACATATAATCATCTGTTACCCAGGGAGATCCTGATAATTAACAGATAAACCTCAAAAGCATGAGCTCAGAAATGATGCTTACCGTAGTAAGTGTACTCGTAATCAACCGGGAAAAATTGTAGCCGGCACTGTGAATAATCAATTTCCTAATGTCAGAGATCAGATGTCTCAGCACAAGGTTCTTCTGCACGATCAGATCTGTTTCTCCAGTAAAGTATTATTGTATTTATTTGAATTAGAAAAATATTATGGTTATGACTCAATGCATGAGAATTCAGAATGACAGCTATAGTCCGTGATATATAGTTGTTGTTTTTGGGGTTTTTTTCTATCATGAGGCAAAACATAGTTTTTAGGCCATGTAATCTCATGTGTTTACTCTACTGGGACTCCAGCTGGCACATGACCAATGCTTCAGTGTTGAAATGTGGTTAAAACAATGTTAGTTGTATTTTTTAATGCTGAAAGTTTAAAGGGTTGTGGAAAGGTTAACAAAATACTACTTGGAATCTATCTGGAATGTTGTTTTATAAATATGATCACTAATAAGATTGTATCATAAGACACTTTAAATATACAAACATTTAAATAATATGTGTTTAAATACAAAACAAATACAACAACAAACTAGAAAGTAGAGTTTGTAAAGTTGTATTGTTGAGTCTTACTTCAAATGTGATCGAGTGTTGAGTGTTAATGGTTCCATATAGAACTATAATATTTACTAAGCTTTAAAAAAAGCATTTTAGGAGCATACAATGTGATATAATGAAAGAAAACATAATTTATAGTTTAATAAATGTTAAAGAGTAAAACATAAAAAATATAAATATTGATGTTGATTTTGACATGAGTAAACATGGAAATGCTGGATGGGAGAGCAATTATTAATGATTTTATATATATATATATATAAAACTGAAACTTCAACAGTGAACAATTAACATATTTAACGTATTTTATTTTTATATATATAAAGAGTAGAACCCTTCAGTCCGTCTTAAAACATATTTATTTTGTGCACAGTATACATGAGACATGATCATGGTGATAAAGAAAAACACAAATCAAGACAAATCTTGGACTTATATATGGACGTATACATCTACACTCTTTAAAAAAAATTAATAAAGGTGCTTCAAATGGTTCTTTCATTGATGCCCAAGATTAACTATTATTTTTTTCCATATGGTTTAATAAAGAACCATTAAATATAGGTGTTTAAATGGGTTAAGAACTTAAGAACTTCATTCTGAAGGCTTTTTAAAAGGCTGTTTAGACTCATTCAAACAAAGAACAAAAGAACTGTTCAAAGCACCTTTATCTTTATTTTTAAAGGTGTGAAATTCAGGAGTACAGAACATTTGTTATTCAACAAGCAGTTTCACCTTATTATAATGTTGCTTTTCTGTGACATCACATGAATACCGTTAGCCGGGTGGCACTCAATAAAAGCGTTTTTTGAGCACACAGGGAGAAGGCCTCATCACACAAAAGAATAAGACCCGCTCTCCTGTCTGTCTGCACTCAAATCCTTCATAAATATTTCTCTGAAGACTTGACCAGCTCAACCTGACTTGCCCACTAAGCCCCTCTCTCTCTCTCTCTCCACACGCCACAGAATCGAAAGCGCTGCATAGACGTAAGCAATCCGGTTCAGCATTCAGCCCGCACCGCTTCGTTGCTTACATCTATCCAGCTTTTGCTCACAGAAAGGTGATGGGGATCAGGTTGACGCCCATCGAAAACCTGACCTTTTTTCGACAAAGACAAAACAAAGGCAAAACAAAATCCCACTTTTCCCTGCCAGGCTTCTGTAAACAGCGACTCCTCTCCCCAACTCTACACCTCTTTGCGGAGCGCCACCCGCACACTGCTGAACACCTTCCCCAGCGCCTCGAAGAACGGGTCGCAGAACGTGTGAATGCAGAGCGAGTAGATCCGGCTCAGGCACTGGGTCTCAATCAGGTAGCTCTTGATGCACGGCATGACGGCCCAGATGTGGCAGAAGGAGATGCAGGCGAAGCAGAAGCCCCACAGCAAGGCCACGGGGACGCCGAAGACGGCCGACAGCACGCGGTAGCACCAGTACTTGGAGACGGTGAAGGTGGTGTAGCTGGCTTTCCACACTCCGTCCAGGCTGTGTGTGCCGTCAGGCTCGGCGATCACGTCCTCGAAATCTACCTAAACCATAGAAAAACAAATGAACACATTAGGAAAGCATCATCAGACCAGCATGGATTAGGAGACATGAGACCTGTCAGCTCTAAAGGTCAGCTAGAAATGATCACACAGTTCAAAACCATTTAGTTTTCACTGCTTTATAGTTTTACTGCATATACTGCACTCATCACAGATAGAGTCAGTTCTGCTAAGCGTTTATAAGATTACAGTAAATCAAGTATTATGTGATTTATAGGGCTGGGAGGTTAATTAAATTAATTTACTGTTTTAATGCTGTTTAATTAATTAAAATGGGATAATGGTAACTCTATATCTTTATACAGCTCTGGAAAAAAACATCAACCACTTAAAAAATGAAGAGTTTCTTTGATTTTACTAAATCAAGAGAAAGATGGATGATCACAAGCCATCAAACCAAGCTGAGCTGCTTGAATTGTTGCACCAGAAGTGGCATAAAGTTATCCAAAAGCAGTGTGTAAGACTGGTGGAGGAGAACATGCCAAGACGCATGAACACTGTGATTAAAACCAGGGTTATTCCACCAAACAGTGATTTCTGAACTTTTAAAACTTTATGAATATGAACATGTTTTCTTTGCATTATATGATCTCTTTTTTGTTATTTCAGCCATTTCTCATTTTCTGCAAATACATGCTCTAAATGACACCACTTTTATTTGGAATTTGGTAAAAATGTTGTTCGTAGTTTGTAGAATAAAATAACAATGTTCATTTTACTCAAACATAAACCTATAAATAGCAAAATCAGAAAAAGCAATTTAGAAACTAAAGTGGTCACTTCATTTGTTCCAAAGCTGTATATACAAGCTTCCAGAGTGAAACTCTGTAGATAGACATTTGCTTTTGTCAGAGACCTGTAAAAAATCTATCTGGCAGTGATTTATATTTTCTCTTTTCCATTATATTTTACAATATAGGCCTAGTTCATTATTACACAGCATTACAATGAGTAGCTTACCAGAGTAGCATTTCATGAGCTGAATTAGCATGATTACCAATTCCTTAGGAAGTATAATCATCCTAAATCCTACTGAGCACTTATTTTTGTCACTAAAATTAGAATAGTATAAGAGCTTTTTTAACTTTTGGCTAAATGTGGATAAACATATAATTAAAGTGATAGTCGTCAGTAAGTTTTTGGTGAGAGTGTGTAATAGCATAGAGCATGCTAAAAAAGTATTTTTAAAACCTGCTCTGTGGTGCATTCTCTATTCAAAGTAAATGATTTTAGTGAGGATTAGCAGCTCCATTGTTGCTCAGGTAATCAGGAACTACCAGACATTAAATGCCGCTTTGTAGAAATGGTAGAAGAAGCACATTGATGCCATTTATTAAAATATTTTGCCATACAACTATTTAAATATGTCTAATAATGTGATGAAACCAACAACAATCTAGAAAATGCACAAAATTCTTCAATCGGAAGAACCTTTTCAGATTCTTTTTTTTAAATATTGTTGATTTTATAGAATTTATTGTCTTTTTAAAAGTGCAAAATGCAGAATAAAAAGTGTATATTATTCAAACATTAAAAAAGTAAGATGTGCAATATCAACACAATTTAGCACTGACCTATGGTGTTAATTTTGTGAATAAACATTGAAAACTTATTCTCTTGCCAAATACTTCAAGAAAGCAAACAAAGCTGATCAATGGTCAATAAATATCTGTAAATTAAATAAGAATCTTTTCCAAACCTTCATTATATCTAACAGCAAGTCAAAATGATAAATGTTCAATATTTAAAAAAATTTAAAAAATCATTTTAGATTATTTGATTTTAAAGATATACAGCTCTGGAAAAAATAAAAACCAGAGTTATTCCACCAAATATTGATTTCTAAATTCTTAAAACATTTTGAATATTAACTTGTTTACTTTGCATTATTTAAAATCTAAACGCTGTGCAACTTAGTCATTTCTCATTTTCTGCAAATAAAAGCTCTAAATGACAATATTTCTATTTGGAATTTGGGAGAAATGTTGTCTTTAGTTTATAGAATAAAACAATAATGTTCATTTTTCTCAAGCATATACCTATAAATAGCAAAATCAGAGAAACTGATTCAGTCAGTTAGGTGTCAAAAGTGTTAAGTTGAGCACTTCACAGAACAGGATGTTCCAGCACACTGAGAAACCTTGGATAACCTTGTATAAACATGTATAGACATGTTTGTGATGTTTCTTTAGAAACTGTGAATTTTTGAAGAAGAAAAGAATCAAAGATAGAAAAAAATAAACACATTTTTTTAAGGCTTTACATCTGACAGCAACTGTAAGCTACTGATAAACATCATCATACTGCAGCTGAGTCTGTTGATGTGCTGTAGCTCATTTAGCTCAGCGGGAGACTCTCAGCATAGGAACTCTGCTATTTATACTCTCTAAATGGGTGATGATTAATTCCCCAAACAAAGACATTCAATACCCAAATCCTTTCATTAACGTTTCAGATTTGGTGCTTTTTAGCTTCCAGTGCATAGGAAATACCACAGGCATTAAGAAGGACTTTTAGAGCCTAATTTAGCTTTAAATCTGTTAAACTCTGTCTGTAAACACTGACTATATTTAACACATGACATCTGCTGCTAAACTGGCCTCTGGATTTTACATAGCAATTCATATCTGTGAGTTTAATGAACTAAATGCTGGAAAAGGCTTTGATTAGAGACTATGATATGATATGACATGTTAAATGTACTGATATATATTTAGGAGCTGCAGTATTTAGAAGCACCTAAATAATTAGTCCTTATAGTATCTTAGTATCTTACATTAAACAACTTTTTAATTAAATGATCTAAAGATCTAATTCCACATACCAAGCTAGAATGAATCAGAAAATCTGATTTTTCATAAGATTATCAAATAACATAAATTTTCATATACAGCTCTGGAAAAAAAATAAGAGAGCACTTCAGTTTCTGATTTAGCTATTTATAGGTTTATGTTTTGAGTAAAATGAATATTGTTGTTTTATAAACTGCAGACAACATTTCTCCCAAATTCCAAATAAAATTATTGTCATTTAGAGCAGTTCTTTGCTGAAAATGAGAAATGGCTGAAATAACAAAAAAGATGCAGAGCTTTCAGACTCTTAAATAATGCAAAGAAAACAATTTCATATTCATATTCAAGTTTTAAGAGTTCAGAAATAAATCAATATTTGGTGGAATAACCCTAGTTCTTAATCACAGTTTTCTTGCATCTTGGCATGTTCTCCTCCACCAGTCTTACACACTGCTTTTGGAGAACTTTATGCCGCTCCTGGTGCAAAATTTCAATCAGTTCAACTTGGTTTGATGGCTTGTGATCATCCATCTTCCTCTTGATAATGTTCCAGAAGTTTTGAATTTGGTAAAATCAAAGAATCTCGTAAAAAGGTGGTCTCTTACTTTTTCCAGAGCTAAAAAATGGAACTAAATTCCTCTTTTGATATATCTAATCTTAGAAATCTAAAGGGTCATAAATCCTACAATACCCCCAGAGCAGAGAGGGTTAAAGACTTGGCTTTTGAGTTTAACATTTGTAGCTTTGTTAACAAAGGGCATTGAACCAACGAACCTGTGATTTATAACCCAGGGGAATAACTATTGAGCCATCACTTTGTATTTTACAGATCGTGAATTTACTGCCTTAGGAACAAGTCTTTGAAAGACACATTTAATTGATTATTCATTGATCCTTTTTTTTAATTCAGAAAATAAGAACAAAGCATGTCTCTGTAAAAATAGCTTTTTAGACATCTTTGTTTTCTTTAACAACAGCAAAAGGAAAATCTTTGAGTCTTTTTAGAAGCGCGGTTAATGAGATTCTGTCTTGCCATTGACTTTCTTGAGGGAATGTGTCGGAGGTAATAGAATTCACACTGTGTCCAATTATTTCCTGACTAGAATACTGCATCAAGTGCAGGGAAATGTATGAATGCAGTGTATGAATGCTACACACACAGAAATGCACCACATTGGGGTTGCTATCAACATGAGTACATACCATGCATAACGCATGAGTCATTCAGCTCCAATATTAACTTTCCCAGACATGGATGAGGTCTATATTTTCTCTCTCTATTCAAAATAGGGTGTAGTCCAAGACTTGGCTTAATCCCTGTCTGGGAAACTATCTACTACTACTTAATGTAGCTTCCTATCAAGTACTGTAGGTAGTGTTCTTCATTAACATGCACATACACACAGTACATGTTGCATGCTATAGACTCTGTTTAAACCAGGAGGAAATTATCCCGAACAGAGATTAAGCCTATTCTTACACTATATTTCATCCCTTCATTAGAAAATCTTAATTCAACATAGGTTGATCATGACTAGGCTTAATCCCTGTCTGGGAACCTGCAGAAAATTCGCTGTAGATATCAACAGAACTAAAACTACCTCTTGATCTAGCTGACACGCCCTTATACCCAGTCCATAAATAATAGCCGTGTAGCCTGGCCTGGCAGAAGTATGCATGGGGGCTATTTTTGGGTCATGCCTTGCAGCAGCAGGACATGGAGCCATGCACGCTACATGCAAACAGAGCTGTCTCCAAGCAGCACTTGGCAACCAATACATCAGAACCCTCATAATGTGTCATAATATAAGAATCATCAATGAAACTCATTTGAGCCCTTCCAATGAAGAACCATATATTGAGCATTACAATCAGTTATTTACTTACTTACTTAATTTACTATTGTAAGCTAGTGTATCTTTAGTGCCTTCATGGTTAAAGAAATATAAGTCTAAATAAAAAAAAAAATTAGGGTGCATGTTTTAATGGTCGATTTATGGTTATTCGTTGGAGGGGCTTTAGTTTATTAGTTTATTAGCAGGAAGTATGGAAGATATGGCAACACATTGGAAGTCTTGAATGCCTTACGAAACAAGAGACTGCCATTAATTCACCTGGTTTTTGGATTGAATATACGATCTCAGGAGAAAAAAAAACTTTCTTAGACTGGTATAGACTTTTTATACCATCATATTCTGTGGAGATTCGTAAAAAAATAGTCTACAAATGTGCTTTACTCTCGCATATCTGATGTACTGACATGGTTCAACCAAGGATCATTAATGAACAACCAAGCCCATGTTCTAAACAACCATTTATCAACCAGTAGTCAGTTTTCTCTTTTTGTAACATTTGGACAACTTTAAAAAAAAAATTATTAAACTGAAATAAGCTTGATTTAGAATTATTTAGACAGTTTTATTCACTAATGCATCTAAATCAAAATAATGTGCAATAGTAACAAAATATAGAAAGAAAAACTTTGTGAACAAACTTTAAGTTGGGAAGTTTCTGTTAAAAAAATTAAAGTCTATAAGCTGCTAAGTGGCTGTACACTGTAACCCCCGATCAGTTGAATTTACTTTAAAAATGGGAGGAAACCGGTTGCCTTAAAAAAGTTAAGTAATGGGTAATAAAAACTTAAGTTAGCATAACTTAGAACATCAAGTTATTACAACTAAAGTGTAACTTGATTTAACCTTTTTATTTTTGTCATACTGTAAGACCAGATGAGTTGAGTTTATTTAACTTTTTTAAGGCAGCCGGTTTGCTCAATTTTTTTTAAGTAATGGGGAATGAAAACTTGAGTTAGCATAAATTAAAACATCAAGTTATTACAACTAAAGGGGAACTTTTTTTAGAATTTATTTCTAAGGTAGCCCAGGGGGAATCACTACACACTGATGGTGAGTGTCTGTCAGAAACTGTTGGACACACCCAGTATGCAAATAATTGTGACAGAAGCCAATGGAAAAGAAGCTGCCAATGACAACAGACTAAACTCAGTTGTTATAAAACTCAAAGATCTTTGAATGTAAATGTGACTGCAAATGTTTAACAAACTCAATAAGGAGTTGAGTATTGTTTAGAAATATCAAATTTTATGTAAAACAGACTTAAATAATTTGAGTTTAGACAACGTATGGGTTTACAGTGTAGAGGTTAGGCTGTAGTATGGTGTAATGCACACACTATAAGGTAATAGAACAGTGTTCACGCACTTCTGGGGTCCAAAAACTTTTAGCTGAATAGTAAAATACTAATACATTTGAGTATAAGAGCTGTAAGAGCTTACTAACTGAGAAATAGTAAATATATGGTTAATATTTGGATGGTTTTTCTATTCTGTAGAGTGTAACCCTATTTTTAATAAGGTTAACCTCAAAAAACAGGTGTTCTTGAAAAGGTTATAATGAATTAGGCCCCACTGTTCCACAGTCAGCTCTTCAGAACACACTTCATTAAACTGGGTGGTGCCTCAGGAGCCCCTTACATACCTTCACGACATCTTCATTGATCTGCTTGGGGTCCCTGTTGATCAGGTCGATCTCTTTGGCGTGTCTGTCCTTCAGGATCTTCTCCTCGTTGGTGTTATACTGATCTGCCATGGTTGGAGCCCTGGGCCCAGCGCTGGCCGGAATGGGAGCGGAGTGGAGAGGCGAGGAAGGGTCCGGGTGTGGGGATCAGAGTGACGCTCAGTGAGGGGCTGAACATAAAGAGAGCGCAAACGCTTCTGCAGTTGTCCCTGAACCTCCCGGCGCTGATCTGACGACACTTTTGGAATGCTAGAGGACAGCTGCTCCAGACTGGCTTCCAGTAAAGTGGGTCCCCCTGTCTCTCTCTCTCTCTCTCTCTCTCTCTCTCTCTCTTTCTCTCTGAAGCCTTGTTACCCTCCCCAGCTCTTTGCTACAGATCATGTGTACACTTTGTAAAGGCATCACTTAAAGAAGAGTGCAGGGCCTGTGTCAAATTTCACACTTTACTGCGGGGTCACCCAGGCAGGAGTTGCAAGGTGGCATGAATTTCCACTCTGTAGTGACACTCTTGGTTATGCTGTTAGGACGCCCAGGTCTGAAAATGATCTGCGGAGAGTAAAAAAAAAAAAAAAAGTAACTTTACCCAGTCACTGCACCTTTAAAATAATATTATATAATTATAATTAAATAATTATAAAAATGTATTATTTTTGTGGTGTCATGGTTAAAGACATAACACACATGCTATTTTTTTTCTTAACCCTTGTGTGGTGTTCGGGTCTGTGGGACCCGTTTTCATTTTTCATCAAATGAAACTAAAAAAATATTTTTTTCTAACTCAAACTCATAGGCATTGGCTAATTTTTTGTGAAAAACATATATCAAAACACATTTTCGATAAACACACACTGTACACCCCCCGCTACCCCTGTTACACATTTATATTACATACAGTATGTTTGGCCAAGGGCTCTACTCATATCTTGAGTTTAATTCATTTTCTTTTACATTTTATTAAAAAACTAATAAAAAAAGAGTAGCACTTTTTGAAAGAAATGTAACATAAGAAAGGTAAAGGGCAAATATTAACCATGTAAGCTGTTTATATTGATTGCAATTTAGGTGAAGCAAGCATGTGTAAAGCATTTTAATGTAAAATTGCTTAATTTCGCTGAATTAAATACAAGTATCAAAATAAACGAGTAACAAAAATATGAACACCACACAAGGGTTTGGTCCTTGGCCCTTCCTCCTGTAATTATATTTTTTTTTACTGAGCCCAGTAACATATATTTGCAGTTGTGTTTCCTGATGTTACCACAGCATCACTACTGTTCAGAAGGTAGAATATTTGTTATTTATCTTGGAATTTGGATTAAATCTCTATCTATCTAACTATCTAACACTCACTGTCATATACTCCCCTCTTCTCTGTGTTCCTTCCATTGCTGAAAAAAAATCCACTTAACAGTAGAATTTAACTGGTACTTAAATAAACACAGATTACAAAGGACAAATCTATGTTTAAACTTAAAAACATACAATCAAACAAACCTATTTGATTATAATGTCACAAATGAGCCAAGACAGGAGAGGCAGGATAAGACAGCTGCGAATAATAAAAAAGTGAGTTTAATTAGCAAAATATAGGGGTTATCCAAAAATATGATCAAAAACTGGCAGGATCAAAACACGGCAAGGCAGTATTAAAGGCAAAGGCAAAAATGAGATTGGAATTTCACAGAATAAACTAAAGAATGAGCTAGATAAACGCTTAGTATAGACAGACGGAACCAAATCTAATACTCAGTGTAAGTGAAGTGCAAGGGTATATACTAGTATATAGTACTGAAAACAGGTGAAGGCAATAATCAGGTGATTGTGGTGATCTGGGAAGTGTCATGTGACCAGTCATGCAATTTGAGGAGTGGGGGTCCAGGGCATGCTGGGAACTGGAGTTCTTTGACAATTGTTCAGTGTCAGAGGTTGGTTCTGGCCTGTAGCAGAGAGTGAACCAACAGATGTGAGATAAAAATACAATCCCATTATGATCATTTTACATTGATTATTCTCTTTAACATTTAAATATCAATTAAATACATTTAAAGTTTGTGATTAATGTAGTTCATTTTTTTCATCATTCGACAGCATGAATCATTTTCTAGTTTATTTAATGAATAACAAACAGTGATTTTGAATCACATTCCACTTATGATCAAACTAAACCAACTATTACCAAATTAACACCTATATGGGCCTCCTGTGTAGGCCTTGTCCCAATAATGATTGATTATTGCTACTGGCCAATAAATGATGTCTGCTGAGAAATCTCAGAAAACTTAAGACAGAAGGAAATATCAGGAGGAACAGACAGTAAAGTGAACTACCGTGTCTTTATGGCTTCCCTTTAGTTATTCAGCTATGAATCCTAATAGAGAAGCTATTGGGAATTGTAAAGTACCACATGGTTATATTGTAGGGCTCATGAAACTGAGGGGAAAAAAGTGTGGAATTACATAAAAAAAAAAAGCTTGTACTGAATATAATACTGAATATAAACATTTTTAGATTTTATTTATATTCTTATTCATGTTTTTTAAAAGCTGCAACTATGTTGCTTTGCTTACCACCAGTGGTACATTTACCACAGTGTGAGAACCGCTGGTTTAACGAGTTAGCACCTGGATACAATCATGTTACACTTTGTAGATTTTCTGAATAAAATAAAAATAATTATTTTCTCTAAATAGAAAAATGTAAACAGTGTAAATATATATTATTTTGCTGGTATCAACGAAAGGAGATTACATTGGTCACTAGAGGAAGCTATGAGTATCATATAGCACAATTATAATCCATTTGGCTCTGCATGCCCATGCTTTCTGACTGGCATCATCTTCCAAAAACAGACAGTGAAAACTCTACTGTTACATCATTATCATCTGTTTAAATCAGGACTCAAGCAGTCTGGGTTGGGTAATTCGTTAGGGTGGACGGGGAGCATCACTTAGTGTAGTTCTTTTAGAGATATAAGTCTGTTTCTCTTTTTAAAGGGCCCATTTTTTTACCAAAAGTTCATATGTATGCATATGTTTCACATGTGAAGACAAAAAAAAAAAACATGTCATAACAAAACACATGAACTTTATACGTAAAAACATGAGACCCATTTGAGATTTTTTTTTCTTCATTTCATGTAAAATGCATAAAACCTGAAATGATTATTCACATCTAAAATTCAGATGTTTTCAGATACCACAAAAACAGTAAAAGAGTTTTGAGTTCTGTTTAAACATACAGTACCAGAACATGATCAATTGATGATCAAAATGATGAGTTTCTTTGATTTTACCAAATTGAAAACTTCTGAAATATAACCAAGAGAAAGATGGAGGATCACAAGCCATCAAACAAAGCTGAACTGCTTGAATTTTTGAACCAGGAGTGGCATAAAGTTATCCAAAAGCAGTGTGTAAGACTTGTGGAGGAGAACATGATGCCAAGATGCATGAAAACCGTAAAAAAAAATCAGCTATTTCTCATTTTCTGCAAATAAATGCTCTAAATGACAATATTTTTATTTGGAATTTGTTGTTTGTAGTTTATAGAATAAAACAACCATGTTCATTTTACTCAAATATATACCTATAAATAGCGAAATCAGAAAAACTAATTCAGTATCTTATTTTTTACCAGAGCTGTATGTTCCATTCCAGGTGAAAACAGTAAAAGCACCTCTATTAAAATAATAGTTGTTGCGATATCTTAAAAATGGAGTGGCATGCAAATGATTGCATACTCCTTTTATTTACATACGGCACAAAAATAGACTGTTAAAGTTATTTATGCCATTTTATTCCAAGTATGCACATTTGAGACATTATATATATATAAAACTTTGTATCTTAAAAATATATCTCCCAAACATTTACAGGATGTGGAACGAAAACTTCAATGCAATGAAGTCAAGGAAAATTAGGAGAAATTCATTATCATAGAACAATATGAAGGGCAATGTCGTCAAAGATACAAGGAATCCGAGAACACATAAGGTATTTCCAGGCCAGTTATGGTCAGCTATTTGCATATCACAACTCATCTGTATATAATGTATATTTTTTATAACTTGGCTGTAATGTTTGGTGTTCTTATGTGACCTCTTAAACCTCTTGTGTTTTACGTGTTTCTTTTAAACTGAAATACCAAAAACTGTCTCCTTTCCTTCAGACTGATGTAAAACATTTGGACTATAAAGCTCTTTTATCAGCAGAAGATTCCAGTAATTCTGCATGCCACTCATTCTCATGAAAGTGTGTCTGATTTTGAGGCTGTGCTTGACATTTAGCAGAATGAAATGCCATTTCACTGCTGTAACCTGAATGGTGTAATCATATCCCTCTCAGTTCTGTGGAGCGTTCAGAATGTACGCTGTGAAATGTACAGCGGTGTTGGACATGATTCTGTCAGCAGCACCTTTATGAATGAATCAAACCACCATATTTTTCTTGCTCGTTATTTTACTTGCATCTTGTCGGTACAAATTCTCTTTTCTGAACAGCTTTGTTCTGACATTTACATTGAAACTGTTGACAATGATGCAGCAAGTGTTAACTTAAAGAACTTTCAGTCACCTTATATCACAAATAACAGTCTGTAACAATAATAGAAAACATTAAGGACCATATTTTAGTAATCTATAGCATAACGGTCAATTGGAGTTCATGCAGCTTGATTTAGGACAGGGGTCGGCATATAAGTTTGGCCGTGGGCCAGATATTTTCCAAGCCATTACGTGTCAGGCCACAAAAAAAAAGAATGTTTTAAAAAATGAAGTGTAATGGGATGGGGTGCTACAGACTAGTAGCTCTCCAGCCCAGAGGGTTGTTGAACCCAATTGCAGAACAGTTGAATTCAAAGCAGATAAACCCAAGAAGAAAGGAAAAAAGAAATAAATAAACACTCAGATCCTCACACGGGATCAAACTTGTGTCGTCAGGGTCACGGTACAATACACTATCACTGCCCCCGTTAGTGAATTGGGACACGACCGGGAAAAAAAGGCCTTATAGGGAGATAGGAAGCCCAAGAACGGATGAAAAAATGAGAACGGGCTGAAACTAAAGTCACGCAACAGAGTGCAACAGAGAGAGACAGGGGAGAATTGTAAACAAATGCGCCCCAGAGAAGCTTTTTTTGCTTTTTTTGCTCCGCCTATTGCAGACCCCTGATTTAAGACATGTCAGTGTGACAAAAAATAAGCCTTGCACAGCTGAAAATGCGCAAAAGGCATGAACTAATTCTCTTAATTAATCATGGGGTGTTTTGGGTGTAACGTGAAATAAACCAGTCAGTGTGCCAGTCATCATTGCCTTTAAGATGCAGGTACGTTCAGACTTTGGCGGGTTCGTATCTTAACAGCGCATTCATTGTGCGTCTCAGCAGAGGATACTGACCAGCGCGTTCATGCTGTGAAAGTACACCAGCAGCTCATTTGAGAGAACAGCAATGTTATATAGACTGTTGCTGGTGTGTAAGATAAGAACGAGCTTTGCGACGCCTTGCGCAGGGGGTACGATAGGGCCCACAATCTCTCAAAGGATGTTCATACACTGTAAAAAAAATATATACAATAATAATTTGAAATTGCTCTACTTACAGGAATGTTTAACTATATTAAAGTAACTTCATTAGTATTTGTTTGTTTAAAAGTTGGCTTGTGTTGGCAAACTCTACAAACAGTACATTGTAGTCGAACCCTAGTTGATGCCAGGCCAACTAACCTACACATGCTCATTTTTACTCCGTATTTAATCAGAGTCTATAGAGCAATTCTACAGTGATCTTCACCTGATGTTGGATTTAATCATTTCTCTTACATTGTCAGTTAGTTGTGCTGTTTTAGTAATATATAAAGTTAGTTTACAATTCTTTTAAATGAAACTTCAAATTTCCCATTGGCCCCTGCGAACATTAATTTCCATATTGGGTGTGGCTCCTCACTTCTCACTTACCATCAGTGTGTAGTCATACCCCTAGGACTGCCTTCTTTTCAGTACACATGTATGTAATAGTAAATATAGCTAAACACTCTTGCATTAACACAATCCTGTATTGTTGGCGTATAGAAATATTTTAAATAAGAGTAATTTGAGGGATAATTGAATAATACTTACTCTAAAGACCATGGTTTATTAACACAAAATATATTATTGGACCAACTAATTGTATTTTTGTTTTATTTTGTGAATGTATAATGTACATTTTACAGAATGAAAATTAAGCCAACTAAAAACATAAAAGGCCTGGGCACTAAACCCCCTGATTTTTGCTGACTCCACCCTCAGCTCAAATTTGAAAAAGCCTTAAAAATGGGAGATGGAGTTTGGGAGGGGTATTGGGTGATGTATGGGTTTAGAGACAAGGCAGGAGCGAGAGCTGATTGGCTGAGCTGGAGCAGCAGCAGTGTGCCTCTGATAGCGGTGAGATGCAGAAGGTTGTATGTCAGCAGGGGGCCAGTATTATTGATTGACTGATTTGAATATTGTGATGTGTCTGCATACACATGGACACATCACTTACACCTATAGCACAGTTGAATCTGTGAGGGCGATGCAGAGGCGGAAATTACCACAATAATAGCGTTTTTTAAAGGTTAGGAAAAGTTTATAAAAAAATTAAACAAAGGAACACATTTCAGCTATTAATAAAACAAAAATATGGTTTAGGGTTTAGTGGCTTTTTGGTGAGACTAAGTTAGTTTTTAGACTAAGTTTTCCTTGTAAATCTTTGATAATATTTGAAAATGTTTTTATATATTTAATTTAAATGCTTAAAAAAGTATTATGATTTTAGTGTACTCAAAATATTATGGATAAACTTATATACTCTTAAATTAATTACTACATTTTGCAGTTCTGATATCCTTTAAATTTATTAGCAAGCTGCCATTTTACAAATGTATGACTGTGAGTGTAAATTAGACTCCATTACAATGTTTACATTAGATAACTGATATTCTTTCTAGATGTTAAACGACTCCCTTCACATACACAGTGCTTGCAGATTTACATCATAAAATCCCCGTAAAATTCAATACCACACTCAAAATAAAACCTGCACATTACTCTTAATTTAGCACATACCGTAGATCATTTTTACACTATTAGTCATATTATTTATGGAAAACCTCAGTGAAAATAATCCTCAGTGGATTAATAATAATAGCATCAATATTTTTGTGTGTTGAGTGACTGCCAGAGTCATTGCACAAATTATATGACCTTATTTTATACACTACCATCCCATTTTATTTGACAGTGTTACTGAAAGTATGAAACTCACTGCAGCATATACATTTTTACTACACTGCCGGGTGAGTGATTACCACTGTAAAGGTATTTATATCTCCCTCATTCTTCTACAGGAAAAATGAACAGAGCAGAGGATGAATTCTGCAGAGGTTACGTGCCCCCTGATTCTCCTCTAATTAGAAAAATATTCACAGTGTTCTGTGAGCTTGGGTGGGGTTGGAGTCCCAGCGGAAACCGCTACAAAAATATCCACCACCACAGAGGCAGGTCAGACATGCCCGAGTCTGTTTATATCAACACAGGAAAGTGACTCTCACCTCTTTATAGCATAGCTGTAAAAAAAACGAATTAATAAAAATCTAAAATAAAAAGCCTGTATAATAAAAAAAGATTGGACTTTGATATTGGACATAAACATTGCTGATGGTATTGTTGAATATTAATTAAATTAATAGTAATTCAATTGTAAAATAGTAATAGTAAAAGTAATACATTGCCTGGCCCAAAAAAAAGTTGCCACCAATAAAAATAATAAAAAAAAACACTTTAGTTTTGATTGCATCATGCATTCACTGTGGCATTGTTTCAATAAGATTCTGCAATGTCACAAGATTTATTTCAATTCCGTGTTGCATTAATTTTTCTCCAATATCTTGCAGTATTGATGATGGTAGAGTCTGACATCTGCACAAAGTCTTCTCCATTCAGCACATGCCAAAGATTCTCAATGAGGTTAAGGTCTGGACTCCGTGGTGGAATATCCATGTGTGAAAATGATGATCTCATGCTCCTTGAATCACTCTTTCACAATTCCAGCACCATGAATCCTGACATTTTCATCTATATTAATAGATAATATTCCCGTGCCATCAGAGAAGAAAAAATAAATTGATGAAATAACCTGGTCTATATTCAGTATATTCAGGTAGTCAGCTGACCTCATTCTTTCAGCACATACTGTTGCTGAACCTAAACCTGACCAACTGCAGCATCAACCCCACATCATTTACTTACTTAAATCCAGGTAGAGACTTTTTTTTGGCCAGGCAGTGTCTATGAGAAGTTACATACATTATTATCTCCTGATAAACTAATTTCTGGCATTCTTAACCTTGGCAATAAATCTGTATATTCATTTTTTTTGTATGTGCAACTTTTATTCTAAATATTTTATTCTAATATATACTGCCTGAATTATTTAAACAGTTTGCACTATTACTGAGGATTTGTGTATGTTCTTCTGGGTAATCCAAAGTGTTGCAATCTGTCAGAAACATTCCTGAAAGCCCTGTCATGAAAGGCAACACATATGGCCACAGCATATCCTACAATGTGAAATTTCATGTCATAAATAATGGAGAAATGCTTCAAAGCATCTAATAATAAAGTATAATATATACACTGCCTGGCTAAAAATAGTAAATGATGTGGTGTTGATGCTGCAGTTGGTCTGCAGGTCTGGGTTCAGCAACAGTATGTGCTGAAAGAATGAGGTCAGCTGACTACCTGAATATACTGAATATAGACCAGGTTATTCCACCAATGGATTTTTTTCTTTCCTGACGACACGGCCATATATCAGGATTCATGGAGCTGGAATTGTGAAAGAGTGATTCGGGGAGCATGAGATCATCATTTTCACACATGGATTGTTCACCACAGAGTCCAGAGACCTTATCCTCATTGAGAATCTTTGGGATGAGCTGGAGAAGACTTTGTGCAGTGGTCAGACTCTACCATCATCAATGCTGCAAATTCTTGGAAATAAATTTATGCAACACTGGATTGAAATAAATCTTGTAACATTGCAGAAGCTTATTGAAGCAATGCCAGTGAATGTGTGCTGCAATTAAAGCTAAAGGCATTTTTTTTGTGGTGACTTTTTTTTGGGCAGGCAGTGTATGTAGAATAAAAGTTGTACATTCAATAAAACATAATATACAAAGAAGGAGAAAAACGGTTGTGTAAATTATTAGATTATTTTGTTTGTGTTTATTAGTACTGACTTTGTTCACATTGTGTCTTTAAACATACCTATATTATAGTTAAAACATTGTCACACCGTATATACCCTATAGGATGTAACAGAAAACCATCCCAAAAGTGAAACAACTGCATTGATCAACATGTTCATATCTGGATTTAATCAAACCATCAGCAAATTCCACATAATTACATTTAGCATCACAGTTTATACATGTTTTTTTAAATGCAAAAGAAAAATGGTTATCTGTGAGTGGAGACTGTAGTTAGCTGAATGACATTTTTTTAAATTCTGTGTACAGCAAGTGTCTACAGTTCCTTGAACAGAACTGAGGTCAAAAGGTTACTTTCTTAAAGGGGTAATTATCCCAGTATGGCAGTGTGGTCAGGGAAATCTTTGTCACATTTAAATAGCCGGATATTGTTTTATGGAAATGGCTAAATTAATAATTGTTATGTTCTAAATATTAAATTGCCTCTTCAAAACTTTTAAAATGTAAAACAATTATTTAAAGTGATGGGTAACATTCCTCTATATTTATAATAATGTGTATGAAATTTAAACAACTATTCTGTGAACACAAAAGGCATGTTACTTTGATATTAACCTGATTACTAAAAGCATCAAATGCCTAGGGTTATGCTATGAGGCATTGTTGCACACTGTCTTTAGCTTAGTGCTCTAAAAATCTGTCTGCAGGGGCAATGGCAGAAATTAGCTTTTTTGTACTGATGATAAAAACACAGAAATATACGTTGTACAAAAAAAAAAAAAGATTTCAGCATTTATATTATTATTAAACAGCTAGAACTATAGCTTTTATAAAAGGTCTTTTTATAAAATGCTCTGTCTTATTTTGCACCCCAAAAACCTCCAGTTTAGATTGAGATAGACAGGAAATAAAACACAGAAACCAATGTATTTTGTACAGCCTGGATTTAAAAGACAAAGCAGGAGATCCCACAGCTCACTGATTTTTATTATCATTAGGCAATAGCCACACTTTAATGTTATAATGATCCATATACATG
Source organism: Astyanax mexicanus (assembly GCF_023375975.1). Classification (NCBI taxonomy): domain Eukaryota; kingdom Metazoa; phylum Chordata; class Actinopteri; order Characiformes; family Acestrorhamphidae; genus Astyanax; species Astyanax mexicanus. The sequence goes on along the minus strand of NC_064412.1, from coordinate 15,414,813 downwards.
TTAATGAGTTTTAAATTTGTTCTATGGAACTTTTAAACTTTCTCTTGAACTGAAGATTCTACGTAAGATTCTGGTCAAATCAAGTGAGTAGATGAATACATGGAGAGGTACACTGATATACAGTATATAGATGTTTCCATTTTATTCTCTCGTCTGTAAATCCTTCTGACATCCTTCAGCACCCTTTGATTCATGTGCAGAGTCTTCACACAGAAATGAATTTTAAGATTTATGTGCCTAATTATGAAAATTGAATTACAAGCTGGGAAACACGCAGTTATAAATAATCTGTTAGGGGTTTTGATTCGCTCAGTAACTGCAAAGCCATTTTGTCACCAGCCCGATTTTCCATTGGAGAAAAAATTATAATATTAATATTCAATGCAATGTCTTTCATTTCATCAAGTGCTGAAAGACACGGCAGGGAAATCAAATTTTCATGTCCTTAAGGTATTTATTGAGATGTTTTATTCAGTGTTATTTCTTTAGCTGTAATTGTTTTGCTTAACACACAAACATAAAGTAAATTTGATGATAAGTCTTAGCAAACACATTATGATAACACTTTTATTTAAACAGGTAGATTGAGTAGATATATTAATACACTCAGTAACACACAAATACAGCGTTCTACATGTTTACAGGTTTGGATTTATTGGGTTGGGAATAAGCAAGCATGCATTGTTTGAAAATTGAATAGGCACATATTATGCAAAACTTATTTTTTTGTGTGCTTTTGTATTTCCACTTGGGTCTCTACTGCTCATCTAAACACTACATGCACAAAAAAACATCCATCCTTTCTCTGTGAGCCAAAAACCTGCAAAGAACCACAGTGGCACCACCCCTCACTTATCAACCCTCATCAGAGCCCCACCCACTAGATCAGTTGAAGAAGATCCACCATTTCAGTCTGCTGGTTTTGCAAGCACCAGGCATCACCTGAGGGAGGGATCTGTACCCACTGTCTGGGGCAAGTCAGCAGATAAGGGAGATGTACATGTACGTAATTTCAAATAATGAGTTTTGTTCTTCTATTTTGCTTTCTATTTATTTTTTGGCATTCAGCACAAGCTAACACTAGCATGTAGTAAACCCTTTGCCCATTTGCTTAAATGTGACAAAGACCTTAAACGGTTTATTCTAAAATGGACTGAAAAAATAGAGCTGGTGAGATCTCTTAATGCGAGAGTCTTTTTGTGTAAAGAACTTCATGAACATGTTTTGTATAGCCCAAAGACCTTTTTTAACTTTAACTGCTATAATATGCCCCCTTAATGTGGAGGTTCTTTGCACTCATATCTCATTTACAAGCTTTTTAAAGAGTGTAAAAAATGTCAATTTTGCTGTTTTTAGCTGGGGTTTTTTTGCAGGTTTTAGATGGTATAAACTAGTCTTTTATAGTCAAGCTGGTCATCCAAACATTATCCTATGCTGAATGTTGATTTAGAACACAGTGTATGTTTTATTGTTTCAGGTAATGTCTGTTTATTCTGGTCAGCCAACGTTCTGATGGTGGTCATACAGTTCATCCAGCATAGTCACACTGGTCATGGTGGTCACCCTGCTTGGTGACATTGGACATTTTGGTCAACAACCATTGTCATGCTGGTCATTCTGGTTCCAAATGGTTCCAGCTTGGTGACATTGGTCATTTTGGTCAACAACCATTGTCATGCTGGTCATTTTGGTTCCAAATGGTTCCAGCTTGGTGACATTGGTCATTTTGGTCAACAACCATTGTCATGCTGGTCATTTTGGTTCCAATTGGTTCCAGCTTGGTGACATTGGTCATTTTGGTCAATAAACATTGTCATGCTGGTCATTTTGGTTCCAACTGGTTCCAGCTGGTAATGCAGATTGATCAGCAAGGTGGTGCTGGTCATCTGGTCAAGCAGTTTGGTAATGTTGGTTATGCTGGTCAACCAGCTTGGTAATGCAGGTCATACTGGTTGTTTAGCTCAGTCAGTTTGATCATGCGTATAGACTACATAAACAATCACATTTAAATAAACAGAAAAACAGCATAACTAGCTTGAACAACATGAGCTAACCTGGCTGATTTTATAGCACTTATAATTACAGCTATATAAAAATGTACAGGTTCTTAAACTCTGTTTTGTTAATTTCCTATTACATAAAGCACATCACCATGCTACATATGGCATGGGTTCTAGAATATTTTTGGCTGTCAAACAAATAAATCTAACATACTGACTACAAGCCAAATTACCCCACAATGTCTGTTTCCACTGTAAAATATATTTGAATATGTTGCTTGTGTGCTATTACAGTGCCCTGCAGCAGTGGAGATATTACAGAAACAGTGTGAATTATTAAAAGAGTTTGTGCTATTACTGAGGATTTGTATAAGTTCTTGTAACTACCAGAGTTAGTCCTTGGCCCAGCGGATATTTATGGCCCCGCAGCATCTTCCCAGACTGCTGAAGAAGGGGGAGATGGTGAGGTCCAGCACACTGGCCCATACAACCTTCACCCAGTGCATGTTTATCAGCAGCAGCTGCACACTGGGCATTATCAGCCTGTGAGGAGAGATCAGCTGCACATTACTGGACATTACTTTACATTATATTGCATTTAGCGGACATTTTTCTATCCAAAGCGCCTTATAAATAATGTTGTACATTTAGCAATAGAGGACGTAGAAGCCCAAAGCAAAAACATTTTTAACATGGCCTGAAGGAGGCTAAGGGAAATAGTGGGATAGAGGAGTGAAGGAGAAGGGGAAGAAGGAAATGAGGTTAGAAGTAGTTAGTTTGTTGGGTATGGTGAGGTATTAGGAGAGGGTTAGGGTTAGGGTTAGTTTTCCTGAAGATACCGAATGATGCTCCTGCTCTGGCAGTAACTTAGAAGACATCACATTATATGGGACAAAAATAAACATTTTCATAATTTCATAATCCACTTTTGTTGGTCCATTAAAACATAATTTTATATTGAAATACAATGCTAATGGGTTACTATCAAAATACTGTGCCTTTTTTAGCTTCAAAACTATCAAAAATGACAAAGATTTTTTATTCTTTTGACTAGTCATTATTTTCACGAAACATCATACTACACTGCAATAATATTTTCAAACTTTTAATTTTATTTTTATTAACAATTGAAGGATGTATAAATGTAGCAGCCATGATGAGTGTTGAATTGTTCATTGTTCATTATTAAATGATCCAGTACCAGTCAAAAGTTTGGACACCCCTCATTCTTTTATAAGATTTTTTGCATTGTAAATTTAAATTTTAAGACATTAAAGCTTTACAAAAAACACATGCAGAAATATTTTGTAATCAAACCAGAATATGTTTTATTCTTTAGATTATTCTAATGTAGCACTACATGTATCTTTGATCACAGATTTGTGCTGAACAGCTGCTGATGTTGCTGCTTTTCCTCCACGCTGTGAAGCTCCAGCTCATCCCACATCACCAGATCAGTTGATCAGGTTTAGATCAGGGGATTGTGGAGGACTCTTGTTGATTGTTGTTTATCATAAAATTACATATGTGTCTCTTAAATTAAATTAAATCAAGAAATACATTTAAAATATTGAATGAGAATATGTGTCCAAAATTTTGACTGGTACTGTATATTTAGATTTTGTGAAAAATATTGATATTCTATCAGGACTGGGTGGACAGCTGTGTGAAACGTGTGGTGACAATATGATTTACAGTTAAATGAATATTATTAATCATTAAACATTAAGCATTTGTCTTCAGTCCCTTAAAAAAATAAAACAGTTTGAAGTTTGAGATGTCACTGATGTTAAAGATCATTTTCTTAAAGGGGCGAAGTTATCCAAAGATGACAGGGTGGAGAGGGAATTACTGTACACGTTTAAATAGCTTGAACTTTTAAAGGAAATAAACTGTGGACACCACAGCCAGGTTATATTGATACTGACCACAATAATTAATTTTGACAAGCGTGATCCAACTCACCAGATGTGCAGACAGCTAAGCAAGGCAAACAGCATTCCTAACAGCAGAGCCACAGGGACCGCCAGCAGCAGAGAGATGAGCCGGTAGATCCACAGCCTGGACACCTCAAACAGAGCATGACTCCACAGCCACACCTTATCCAAGCTGCGCACTGAAGCAGGCTCTGCTATTACATCCTCAAAGTTCACCTGAGGGAACATACGGAAAACCAAAACTCAAACTACAGCTAACAAGCACTGAATCATATTTTACTATGCAGCAAAGAAACCAACTGTAATTCTTCTCTGCCATTATGGCAAAGAGCCAGTTTTAAAATCTTTATTATTGATTTTTAGGTAGAAACAATGGGTTAGTTATTGATACAAAACACTGTTTGTATCATATTTTAGTGTAGCTTTTACACTGTAAAGAATACTTGAGCATTTCTGTTACATTTTATGCAAGAGTTGACAAACCTTGTTTGTTGTCTTGTTGTTGATGGCTATAAGAGCAAGTTCTCATTTGCTGTGTGAATGAGTTTTACTTACCATAATGTCCGGGCTATAAGCTGCTACTTATTCACACACTTTGAACATTGCGGTTTATATAAAGAGTTTATTTTTTTAATGGTGGGTTTTAGTTTTATCAAAACATTGGAAATCTCAGCTTACGACAAATAAACAAAAGTGCTTTACTCACCCAAACAGTTTTAAATAAAACAAGCATGTAAATTATTCCCGGACTCATCAGGACAGCAAAGTATTTGCAGCCACTCAACATCAGCGTGAATTTTGCATTTGAAGTGGTGCTCCGAGCTAAGTGAAAAGCTTGGATGAAAAGCGGTGAGAAATAATTTACCAAAATCGTTTGCATGTATCTGCCAGCATGGCATGGCATGATAGCATGGAGCAGTGTTAAAATGGGGTTTGGAAAGGCTAGACTGCTGTGTGTTTTGCAGAGGAGATGTCTTGCAGAGGGGGAACCGGAGCCTAAGCGTAATATAGGCTAGGCTACTGGTAGCAAATTTGCTAATGTGACTTTTCCTGGTAGAGTGTATTCTTTAAATCAGCCATGTCGCAGCACTGTTTTTTGTGTACGTAGCCTATTTAAGTTTCTGTAAGATTTTTCTGTGTAAATATATAGCTGGGAAATTACGGTATGTGTACAAACTTATTGTCATATCCAACATTTCACTCACACAAACTGTGCAGGAATCCCCTCCCCCCCGGACTTAACTCATAGCAAAGTTCAATTAAATTATTGGAAAAGGTGAATTTAACTAATGTTAAGAAGTTATCTGTATTTTAAATTTGAATTGCTAAGTTGAAAGTTGTATTATGTAGTCAAATCAGTTTGCAGTGATTCCAAAGCCAAATCAGATATAAAGTCCTGAGTTAAAGTTAATAGTAAATCCAATTGAATTCAACTTAAAACTTTACGACAGCTTTTGAAGCTTTTTTTTTTTACTTTTTAAGCTGAAGACACTAATATTTTTTTTTTACAGTGTAACTCTGTTTTTTAAAAAACTCTAAAATGTAATATAGGAAAAATTGCCACATTTCTATTATCTGTTGTCTATTCATTGTGATATTTTACAACAATGTAAAGAATCACTGACAGATTCAAAATATGTAAAAATATATTTTTTTTGTGTCAAACAACAAAACTGTAGGTTTCGTATGAAAACTGTGGTATGGCAACTTTTGGGCCTGCATCTGATTGGAGCTTTAAACAGTGCTCTTCAAAGGTTAATTACTGTGTTACGGTAACGATAACAGAGACATCTCCATCATCACTGTAGTGAAATGTTCTTAATTTTCCTATGTTAAATTGGGTGAGTCAGAATATTCCAGTGTGTATTCCGGGCTGTGAAACTGTAATTACATGCTAATGAATTGACATTAACTGCTAACCAAAGTGCTTTGTAAGTGTAATGAAGCATTATTTAACAATCATGTGCATCAGGACTTTTCATTAAAGCTGAAGCATTCACTGGGCATTGGATAAACACTGTAGGTCAGGGGAGGACATTTAGTTCAAATCAAAATTCACTGTGGTGTAATGCAGAGGTTAAACAGGAGAAACCCAGTATGAGTGAGAGTGATAGGATTTAATTGGTTGAAATGATGGAGAACCCATAGCTCCTCCTGCGGTTTTGAGATATTGGCACAGGTTCAATTCCAGTGTTTTGGTATTAATGTGTGAATTTACAGCTATCTATCAGGCAGAAAATATCTATAGTTTTTTCCCATAGGAAAAAATAGGGTCAAATTTGTGCAACCTTTTTTTTTTATCTCGCACTGATACAGATACACTAGTAACATCAATCCAAAGCATACGCATTCACTAGGCATTGGATAAACTCTCATGTAGATCAGCAGAGGACATTAAGTTCCTATCAAAATGCACTTTGCTGAAATGCATTCTGAGGTTAAACAAGAGCAACACAGTTTGACTAAGAGGATTTAATGGGTTCAAATGAAGGAGACGTCCTGTGATACCGTTATGTAACTGAAGAGGGCAATACAACATCATCACCTGTTATAGTTTCTCTCACAAAGGCATTGCATTGTTTAAAACCCAACTAATCTATACACAGGGGTTGGACAATGAAACTGAAACACCTGTCATTTTAGTGTGGGAGGTTTCATGGCTAAATTGGAGCAGCCTGATGGCCAATCTTCATTAACTGCACATTATTGCACCAGTAAGAGCAGAGTGTGAAGGTTCAATTAGCAGGGTAAGAGCACAGTTTTACTCAAAATATTGCAATGCACACAACATTATGAGTGACATACCAGAGTCTAAAAGAGGACAAACTGTTGGTGCACGTCTTGCTGGAGCGTCTGTGACCAAGACAGCAAGTCTTTGTGATGTATCAAGAGCCACGGTATCCAGGGTAATTTCAGCATACCACCAAGAAGGACAAACCACATCCAACAGGATTAACTTTGGATGCAAGAGGAAGCTGTCTGAAAGGAATGTTCGGGTGCTAACCCAGATTGTATCCAAAAAACATAAAACCACGGCTGCCCAAATCACGGCAGAATTCAATGTGCACCTCAACTCTCCTGTTTCCACCAGAACTGTCCTTCAGGACAATAAATTATTCTGGTCTAAAACCAGGTGTTTCAGTTTCATTGTACAACCCCTGTATATATATATTTTTTCTATTTAGCTCATTCAAGCTGGTGCTCTAAACAAACAGCTGAATAAAGAATTACCTTAAGGCACTTGTTGACTCCCCTGGGGTCCCTATCCTCAATGAGCCCCTTCTTGCCGTTGTACAAGGAATCCTCCTTAGTTCGATCTCTAGTCTGCTCATCCACTGTGATTCCATGAAGATAATCAGGATGATGTTCATGCTGGTCCAGCAGGTCTAGGCTTATTTCCTCTGAAGCACTGCTGCTGTTCTCCATAGCGTTCATTACAGTCAGAAGCTCACTATGCACTATGGTACAGTTTGGTCTATAGATGAAGCAGGGGTGATCATGGAGAAAGGAGATAAGTCACTTGCACCAATGTGGGACATAGTAAAAGCATTACAGCACTCCATTTCCCTCCACTCCGCCAGCAATTAGGCCCACAGGCATCTTCCTCCCACCTCTCCAACAGATCCAGCACCCGCACCTCAGTGAGAATTACTTGCGGGTGAACAGCAATCCTTGACCCACTGTAGTACACTGGGAGTGACTGGAGAGAGACTGATTAGATCTGTGTAATCTTTGAAGGGTTCCAGTCCTCCAGGTCATTGAATTGGGCAGCAGCAGCAAGTCAATTACAAGAACAAGACAGTTTCCAGAACAATACAGAGCATTATATCGGGTCAAATCACCTTGATTTGCTACTCACAGAAGAGATCACAGTACGATCAGGATCAGCCAGTATTTAATACTGCAAAAAAGATAACCTACAAAATACACTGCCTGGCCAGAAAAAAAGGTAACACACTCTAATATACGTTGGGTATCAAATTCAAATTCAAATTGATTTGTCACATGCATAGTAATACACAGTATGACCTGCAGTGAAATGCTTGAAACAACAGTCTGCTCACACAATATTATTAAGCTAAATTTTTAAACTTAAACTACACGATTTAAAGTGCAAAAATTCAAATGTGCAAAATATCTAGGTAGAAAGACTAAGATTTACAATACAATACAAAAACCTGCAGTAAACAAAACACATTAACAACAGAGAGAGAGGATATGTTGTTTCGATAAGCTTCTGCAATGTCACAAGATTTATATCAATCCAGTGTTGCAATAATTTTTCAACAAGATCTTGCAGCATCATTGATGATGGTAGAGTCTGACCACTGCAAAAAGTGTTCTCCATCACATCCTAAAGATTCTCAATGAGGATAAGTTCTGGACTCTGTGGTGAACAATCCATGTGTGAAAATGATGATCTCATGCTCCCTGAATCACTCTTTCACAATTCCAGCCCCATGAATCCGGGCACTGTCATCTTGGAATATACCTGTGCCATCAGGAAAGAAAAAATCCATTGGTGAAATGACCTGCTCTATATTCAGTATATTCAGGTAGTCAGCTGACCTCATTCTTTCAGCACATACTGTTGCTGAACCTAGACCTGAAGACCAACTGCAGCATCAACACCACATCATTTACTTAGTTAAATACAGATGGTTTATTTTTTTTGGGAGGGGGCCAGGAAGTGTATAACATCACGTGTAGCACTGAGCTGAACAAAACACATTATTATGGTTGCCTTGCAAAGCATTACAATTATTTTAGTCTTAAATTACTAGTTTTCTTTTCTTTTTTTACATAGGAAAGACTAAATCAATAGCTGGTTGCTCTGGTTTTTGGGGCCATTTTCCTGTTGCATTCCTTCTACAGAGTTTCAGCTGATATAGAGACACTCTTGTGTCACAGACACATTGTCCTGTAGAATTATTTGATGCCCTTGGGAGTTCTTTTTCCCCTTGATGACTATAAGCTGTAAGCAACAATATAGAAACCACATGGACTACCACAGCAACCAGGTGGCGACAGCATAGCAACTGCCAGGAAGAGGGAACCACTTAAAGGTCTCATTCCAACATTTTTCCTTAATTTTAATGTCAAGTTGTGGTCTCTAGTATGAATGGATGCCATATGAGACATTTTTGTAAAGAAAAAAAAGGCTCTGGTGTTTCTGTATAACCCTGCTTTAGTTTACTGGATTAGTGGTCTCTGAAGAAGTGGTCTCTTGAGTTGTGCGACCTTGTCAAACCGTGCTTCCCTAGCGTATGTCTAAGGTCTCTGTTAAACGTGGAAACCTACAGTTACTTACACAAGATAGCTAACGTTAACTAGCTGGCGTAAACAGAGCTGTAAGCTTTTTAGTTGACGAGACAGTGTCAGCTCTGCTGCAGACCAGGTTCAGCTCTGTCTGTGGGTGGTTACGAGCCAAGGTGGGCGAGGCAATGAATACTAATTTACAAGCTGATGTAGACCCTTGTGTTTTTTCTGATCCAGTCGTATTTCTGAGCTTTTTTTTTTTTAGTTACTGCAAACAATGGAGGTTGAGGAAGAGCTTCACGTGCAGCATGCAAATACAACTCTATAGTATTTCACAAAGAACAAAAAAAAGTGGATTTTAGCAGAAGGACACCTTTAAGTAGTGTAACCATTGTTTGTTTTTTCAGGGAATGCCCTTTTCTATTTTATGTCATTTTTTTTTTTACTTTATGTAAGTTTTTGTTTTGAACTGAGCAATCACTTGTACAGTGTAGATGTGATTAGAAATGTGTGCTATATCAGATTGTTGTGTAGGACATTAGTTCCTCCCACACTGCTTATCACATTCAAGTTCAGTATCAAGTACTTGCAAACAAACCAAGTCTCCCTGAAGCTGCAGGAGTCTCCTGCATTTGGGTAGTGGCTCCCTGATGCCCGCGAGTCACATATAATCTCCTGGAATTCAGAACGAGTGCCCCAAACGCGCACACAGGCGACAGACTTTTTTTTCTCTAATCGCGTGTGGGAAGGAGAGAGAGAAAACAGAGAGGGTTCTGATTGGCCTGTTCTCTGCAAAGAGTCTGTGAGACAGCCAATCAGTTTTTAGTGTGGGCGGGCAGTGTTTTCCCCCCTTCCGGACGGGATTTGTTCAGTGAGTGAGAGAAAGCAGATCATGGTGGAGGCAATATTAATAATTATTGTAATATGTTATGAAATGTTTTTGATGTTTTCCATTTTTTTGCGATATTGTAACTGTCATTTTTTGTTAAAAAAAGGCTTTTTTCCAAAAAAAAAGAAAGGAAAGCAGAGGCCGGGCCTTCCAAAAAGAAAAAAGATAAAAATAATTTCACCTCTGAATACTCTAAATTTAATTTTAATTAATTTAATTAATTCACTTTCAATTAATTAAAAGTTGATTTCAGGGAGGTAGGGTAACCTCCCTGAAATCAACTTTTGCAACTTGGGATGTCTGTACTTGTGATATAATGGTCAATGAAATCACTAGATTGCAAATCACTATAAGTACTGGTAAAGGTGCAGAAACTGTTTAAAATGTGAGAAGAAAAGTCCAGCCACTAAAAGAGATGTCTGGACACACAAACGACAGTGTTGTATTTGTAGCTCTATGGCACTCCCTGTTGACCAGACACCAGAGTTCACCCTGTAAAACATCACTTAGAGCATATAATCACATACACAGAGCATATAATCACTATTTGCACCAAAGCAATTATGTTTTATGATCATGCTAATACAAGATCAGTTACCCAACAGGGATTAAACCTATTTGTTACCATATTTCTTTTTGAATGAAAAATTTCCATAAAAAATGCTGTGTAGTCTAGGATTAGTGTAAATCCCTGTCTAGGAAATTGTCCCCAACAATGGTTTTAATTTTGTCCATCTGACCAGTGGTGGGCTTAGGCTGTTTGAAGGTCAGGGGCGAAAAATAAAAAGAGCAACTACTGTACAACATCAGGCCCAAATGCTGTGATGTACAACATATTCCTAGAAGACTTAGACTTCCTAGAAGTCTTTTCCATTGGAAAAACACTCATTACAACACAACACAAATCTTTACATTTCTTGAGGGCACATTAACATTTTTTTACAAAAAGGGGCACCACAGCAGACCCTCCATATTTTTTTTCCCCCAGTCTCTTTTTCACCAGAAGGACACTTTAGCGAAGCTTATTCATCTATAAAGGCACTGGGGGAGACTACCAGTACATCTGAAGATATACTGTACATATTAAACATACATCTATCACTAACAGTCATTTGCACTACAGCTGAGGAAAATATAGTGTAAATGGTTGTCTGTTTGCTGTTGTCCTCGCTTGAGATTTTAACAATAGATGAAGCAGTGTGGAGATAACAAACAGTAAGACTGATGAAATGCATTAGGCAGTCGGAGTGCTGGAAGATGACTGATTGCCAGTCTGGTTTAAATAATGAGCTGCATAAAGAGAACTTTTTTTCCATATGCTGAACTTTTCTGGTCATCATTCAAAAAGATAGGAGACATTTTTTCCAAAGTAAAAAAGTCTGAAGATGTTTCATACTTTTAAAAAGTACTTTTTCTTCACTTTTTTCAATGTCAGCAAAACCACTCAATTTTCTCTATTGGGAGTGCAGAATGACGTAAAAGGTAGAGATGGATTTTTCTACAGTACAGTCAGAAACAGCAGGCCTACGTATTCCCACACAGACAGCATGGATTCTAACTGTTCTAGGTTCTGTTTGCACTATTCATAGCACTCTAAATCCCAGTCCAATAGTACTACAAAGCAAAACAACTCAACACAAGATGCAAAAAATGAGAGGAATAATTCAAATAAGATGCATCTCGAGACTCAGAAACAGGTCTTGTTGCTTTGATCAGCTGTAGATGATCAATTTGCTGACGAATTCCGCACAGATATGGACACAAATAAAGCCCAACAGTTTTGAAGGGGTGAGTCAATGGACGAAGCTGTGGAATTAAATTGGTGATGACTCACCAGGCTATACAAGTTTAATCAGTAGGAATCGAACAGGGGGGTATGTGCCAGGTGCAAGGTCTACTCCAGTGCCAGAAAGTCACGTTCAGTGCCAAGCCAATCAAACAGGACATTTATCAACAGGGCGATGAGCAATCAGAGCCAATATTACGGGTCATTGCTTCCTTTTCATCCACTCTAGAGGGAACTACATCAAAAGTGGCCGACAAGTGTGTTCCTGCAAACACATCTATGAATGATATTCATAAAAACTTGGAGGTAAGACAATTACAGCACAAAACAATACATAAATATGCAGCATGGTATTTAAATCATATTCATGAAGCTTTAGTAGTGACACTGGTGACAGACAATCAAAACTCCATGCTAATAAATAGAGATTAATGACCAATGATCTTCCTGTTTAGTGGCAACAGGAAAGAAACAAGCATTTCAGCACAAAGCTCCAAAGCAAAGTATTTTTTTTAGGTAAATATTTTACTGTACTAAACTTTAATATTGTTTAGACTACAATAGTTTTTTTTTATTATTATAATACTGGTAGTAGGTTTTTTTTTTGTGCTAATTTTTTGGAACTGTTACAGACAACCATGAAATAATGATATAAGCTATACTTTTTGACTTTACTGTGCAAATCTCAAACAGGTATGAAATAAAAAGAAAAAAATATACATCTGTAAAATTGCCTGTGTCCCGTCCTGTCCCCTCCTCTCCTCTCCTGTCTCGTCCTGTCCACTCCCCTCCTCTCCTCATGTCTCTTTTGCTTTCTTCACCTCTCCTATCCTTTTCTCTTCTGTCCTATCTTCTCCTCATGTCTCCTTTCTGTCCTCTCCTCTCCTCATGTCTCCTTTCTGTCCTATCCTTTCCTCATGTCTCCTTTCTGTCCTATCCTTTCCTCATGTCTCCTTTCTGTCCTCTCCTCTCCTAATGTCTCCTTTGCTTTCTTCTCCTATCCTGTCCTCTTCTCTCCTGTCCTATCCTCTTCTCAAGTCTCCTTTGCTGTTCTCTCATCTCCTCATGTCTCCTCTGCTGTCCTCTCCTCTCCTCATGTCTCCTTTCTGTCCTCTTCTCTCATGTCTCCTTTCTGTCCTCTCCTCTCCTCATGTCTCCTTTCTGTCCTCTACTTTCCTCATGTCTCCTTTCTGTCCTCTCCTCATGTCTCCTTTCTGTCCTCTCCTCTCCTAATGTCTCCTTTGCTTTCTTCTCCTATCCTGTCCTCTTCTCTCCTGTCCTATACTCTTCTCATGTCTCCTCTGCTGTCCTCTTCTCTCCACACGTCTCTTTTGCTGTTCTCTCATTTCCTCATGTCTCCTCGGCTGTCCTCTCCTCTCCTCAGGCCTTCTCTGCTGTCCTCTCATCTCCTAATGTCTCCTTTGCTTTCTTCTCCTCTCCTGTCCTCTTCTCTCTTGTCCTGTACTCTTCTCATGTCTCCTCGGCTGTCCTCTCCTCTCCACACGTCTCCTTTGCTGTCCTCTCCTCTCCTCACGTCTCCATTGCTGTCCTCTCCTCTCCGCACGCCTCCTTTGCTGTCCTCTCCTCTCTGCACGCCTCCTTTGCTGTCCTCTCATCTCCTCACGTCTCCTATGCTGTCCTCTCATCTCCTCACGTTTCCTATGCTGTCCTCTCCGCATGTCTCCTTTGCTGTCCTCTCCTCTCCACATGTCTCCATTGCTGTCCTCTCATCTTCTCACATTTCCTTTGCTGTCCTCTCCTCACGTCTCCTTTGCTGTCCTCTCATCTTCTCATGTCTCCTTTGCTGTCTTCTCCACTCCGTACGTCTCCTTTGCTCTCCTCTCCTCTCTGCACGTCTCCTTTGCTGTCCTCTCCTCTCCACACATCTCCTTTGCTGTCCTCTCCTCTCCTCACGTCTCCATTGCTGTCCTCTCCTCTCTGCACGTCTCCTTTGCTGTTCTCTCCTCTCCACACATCTCCTTTGCTGTCCTCTCCTCTCCACACATCTCCTTTGCTGTCCTCTACTATCCTCACGTCTCCATTGCTGTCCTCTCCTCTCCGCACGCCTCCTTTGCTGTCCTCTCCTCTCTGCACGTCTCCTTTGCTGTCCTCTCATCTCCTCACGTCTCCATTGCTGTCCTCTCCTCTCCGCACGCCTCCTTTGCTGTCCTCTCCTCTCTGCACGCCTCCTTTGCTGTCCTCTCCTCTCCGCATGTCTCCTTTGCTGTCCTCTCATCTCCTCACGTCTCCTATGCTGTCCTCTCATCTCCTCACGTCTCCTATGCTGTCCTCTCATCTCCTCACGTCTCCTATGCTGTCCTCTCATCTCCTCACGTTTCCTATGCTGTCCTCTCATCTCCTCACGTCTCCTATGCTGTCCTCTCATCTCCTCACGTCTCCTATGCTGTCCTCTCATCTCCTCACGTCTCCTATGCTGTCCTCTCATCTCCTCACGTCTCCTATGCTGTCCTCTCATCTCCTCACGTCTCCTATGCTGTCCTCTCATCTCCTCACGTTTCCTATGCTGTCCTCTCATCTCCTCACGTCCCCTTTGCTGTCCTTTTATCTTCTCACGTCTCCTTTGCTGTCCTCCTCTCTCTGCACGTCTCCTTTGCTGTCCTCCTCTCTCTGCACGTCTCCTTTGCTGTCCTCTCTTCTCTTTCGCTGTCCTCTCCTCTCTGCACATCTCCTTTGCTGTCCTCTCCACTCTGTACGTCTCCTTTGCTGTCCTCTCCTCTCTTCATGTCTCCTTTGCAGTTCTCTCATCTCCTCATGTCTGCTTTGCTGTCCTCTCCTCTCCTCAGGCCTTCTTTGCTGTCCTCTCCTCTCCACACATCTCCTTTGCTGTTCTCTCATATCCTCATGTCTCCTTTGCTGTCCTTTGTAAGTGAATTTGTTGCTGTGTTGTATCAGTTGTTTTTACATATAATCTAATGCAAAGGTTTATGCTAATACATGACTATTACAAAATACAAAACCAAAATATATTTTAATGTGTTTTTATTAAGAAGTAGTAAGCATAGCAAAGCAAAGCATCAAAAATAAAATTAACTGCACAGAAAAAAGTGATACCCATATCAATGTGTCCAGTTCATCCTCAGTTCTGTTAAGGCCTTATATTGCATTTATGTTCTACTTGGAAAATCCTACTTCCCATTTTTTAGGTCAAAATTGCAATCATGTCACGTTCAAATGTTTTTAGAGGGTTCTGTGCTAGCATAATAGTCAATTTGCTATGTACAGAAGTTGCTGCCATGTTAATAGGCTAGAGGTCAAATTTTTTTTTTGTTTTCCACTAGAAATTCAGAGGATGTTTATGTGCAACTTCCAGTTTTCGGAACTCGTATTTACCATAGTTCTGACAGCACATGAACACATAAGACCTTTACTAGCAAACAAGCCCTGAAATGTATTTCTCTTCTCTATGCAACTATTTAAAGATTGCAAACACACAAAACCTGCTAAATATTAGCTCACATTGTATATGTATTTATAATATAAAGTGTAAGGCTTTGATTATAGTGAAAAATACTGTCTCTCATCCATTTTGTTCATGTTTCAAAAAGATAAGTACAGTAAAAACAGGTTACAATGACAGTACTGGCACCACCTCCCAGAGCCCATGCTGTGTACCTGTGGTAGGCCTGTGCACGAGGATTAGCTGTGTCCTAACACCATGGAAAAAAGACCCACTGCTACAAACGTTCAAGGCCGACAGGATATTAATAGATGGCTGTGGAAGATGATCTCTTAATGGGTCCAAAGGTTGGAGAATGATGTAAAATCCTCTGGTCTAGTGTGTGTGTGTTTGAGAGATGCTGCTGTCATCATTATGATGACGGGGATTTTCCATGTGTGTTTGCTGGGAAAACAGTCTGCAGTCCACTTCCCGGCAACAAGCATGTTTTGCTTTTCTTTAGTTTTATAGCAACATGTACTGTACAGCCTTTTACGATCAGTTATTTATCAGTTTTTACATAATAAAATGTTATTAGACATAATAATCAGACTTGTACGGAGCCCCTTAAGGGACGTGGTGTATTTTTTTTTTTTTTACATAGAAAGTGGTGAGCACCACATACTAGTAGGTGAGCACCACTTACTAAGTTGTGAGAACTGCTTGCTAAGTCGTGAGCACCACTTACTAAGTCGTGAGCACCACTTACTAAGTCGTGAGCACCACATACTAAGTCTTGAGCACCGCTTACTAAGTCGTGAGCACCAGATAATGGTAGGTAGCAAGCTATAGTTTAAACTGGCATATGTTCCACAGTGTAATGTGATTAAGGGGTGCTCACGATTAGTAAGTCGTGCTCAGGACTTAGTATGTGGTGCTCAGGACTTAGTATGTGGTGCTCACGACTTAGTATGTGGTGCTCACGACTTAGTATGTCACGCTCACGACTAAGTAAGTTGCCTCACGACTTAGTATGTGGTGCTCACGACTTAGTAAGTCGTGCTCACGACTTAGTATGTGGTGCTCACGTCTTTCTATGTAAAAAAAAAAAAAATACACCACGTCCTTTAGGGGCTCCGTAGACTTGTTATTATCACAATTTCATCGTGTATAATTTTAGGTAATATAATAATATCCAGTATAGTTGAATAGGGGGGTCATTAAAAATTATTTTATGACCATAATGTGATTAAGTGGTGCTCACGATTTAGTAAGTCGTGCTCACGACTTCGTATGTGGTGCTCACGACCTAGTAAGTGGTGCGCACGACTTAGTAAGTGGTGCTCACGACTTAGTATGTGGTGCTCACGACTTAGTATGTCGTGCTCACGACTTAGTATGTGGTGCTCACGACTTAGTATGTCGTGCTCACGACTTAGTATGTCACGCTCACGACTAAGTAAGTTGGCTCACGACTTAGTATGTGGTGCTCATGTCTTTCTATGTAAAAAAAAATAAAATACACCTCGTCCTTTAGGGGCTCCGTAGACTTGTTATTATCACAATTTCATCGTGTATAATTTTAGGTAATATAATAATATCCAGTATAGTTGAATAGGGGGATCATTAAAAATTATTTTATGACCATAATGTGATTAAGTGGTGCTCACGATTTAGTAAGTCGTGCTCACGACTTCGTATGTGGTGCTCATGACCTAGTAAGTGGTGCTCACGACTTAGTAAGTGGTGCTCACGATTTAGTAAGTTGTGCTCACGACTTAGTATGTTTTGCTCACGACTTAGTATGTGGTGCTCACGACTTAGAAAGTGGTGCTCACGACTTAGTATGTGGTGCATACACTAGGATACACTACACCATCTAAAGCAAAACACTGTATAGCTGTGATCTAGGAATAGCTGGCATTCTGCTTAGTTTGTATTAACTTTAGTAGCTTCATTATAACAATGAAACTCAAATATCGTTATATATTGTATTGAACTCTGGTGTACAACTAGCAATGGTGTACAACTAAACTTGCCGCTGAACTCTGGTTCTGCATTATGTTCATTGGATTTCTCATGTTCATATAGACTGCATGTGCTATGTATTCTCTGTACGATTGCCAGAACAAACTGTGACTACTGGACTGTGATGGTTCATACAGAAAACACGTACCATTATACCCCAACTAGATTGTATCCAGATAGATTTTTGATCTGGACTGGACTGACAGGGACCACATGAAATCAGATTTTTGCAAATCCGATCCAAACCACATTTGGAGGAGGCTTGAAATGAGATTACAGTCGGATTTGTACTGATGTGTCTCAGTCTGAACACTCAAATCAGATTTCGAATTCCATTAATGCAGCTTGCCATCAGCTGCCGGAGCCCTGAAAGAGCTTTCTCTGGGTTGGTAGATGGCACTCTCTCCCCACATCACTCCAAAGTGAGCTGATGTATCAGAACTGAAGTGCTGCGCTTTCCTCCGAGTGCGCTGTGATGCTACTCGGTAATTTGCATTAGCAGTGGTTTGAAAAGAGGCGGGAGCTGACTTTACATGTATCGGAGGCATGTGCTAGTCTTCACCCACCTGGTGTGTTGGGGCATCACTAGTGATAGGGGGAGTCCTAATGAGTTGGTTGGGTAATTGGCCTTGTAAACTAGATAGAAAATGGGATAAAAAGGCATTTTATTTAGCACTATTTTTATTACTATATACAGTGAATTTGGTTGCATAGACAAATTGACTAGAGAGCAAGGTTGTCTTCCAATCCTTTGGAGTACAATCACCCTACAATGCAGTGCCCTTGATTTATTGACATCATGCACTATGGATCTATGAGGGCAGTGAGTGAGATACTGTGCAGTGTTCCAACATAACTATATTTATTTTTATTAAAACCGTAGCCTAAAGATCACTGAATATGTAATTTGGAGCCTGTGTTTATTTAATTGACTAAAAAAATAGTTGTCCAGTTGTACACTGGTGGGGGGAGTACTAATGGTTGCTAGTAGCATCACTTCCAAAGCATCTATTTGTACAGTGTAGCATTCGGCTCCAGTCCAGCACTTAACATGTGTGTGTTAATTGACTCTGTGTTTCTACAGGCTCTACGTCACGCCATGCTCTCAAGTGCCGTCACGCACTTTCCTCAAATATGTGAACGAGGTCCTCTATAATCTCCCGTGATTGCACTCAGTGGGTGAACCATACAGAGATTTATTCCTTTCTCCTGCCTCCCCTCACTCACCGCTGTTCAGCACTGCATCAGACGGGGATATAAACTCTTTATAACCTCCCTGCTGCTGCTACTGCTGCAAATTGTCCTGAGCAGTCTTTACACAGTTGTGTAACTGACGCTGATCTAATGCACCCAACTGCACCGCTGGAAACATCTGGCTCATTTAGGACTATTTAAAGGACAATTGTGTTCATTTCAAAATGTTCAAACTGTTGAAGACTTTGTTCCTGGGAAAAATGCACTACTGCTCAAATGTTTGAGATCACCCCTATTGTTTAGTGCTCCAGTATCGATTCGATACCAAGTAAATGCAGGGCCAGTATTGCCGATATTGATACCGATACAGATACTTTTTAATATTTAGGCTTCATAGATCCAAAGTGTCCAAAAGACCTAGGATAGAATTTCGCCAAACGTTGTATGTGACAACAAATGTTAAAATCACAATCAATATTTTTGTTAAGAAACAATGGAACTATGACAAAACAAACATTAGGAAAATAAATCTTTTTTTGAGGTAGGAAAGGGGGGGGCTGGAGTTGGGGGTGCGCTGGTATCCATATTATTGATATTTGGATCGATCCGCCCACCTCTAGTCCAGTAGCAGGCTGCATGACCAAGACAAGCTGCTTTATTATTTTGTCATCTAAGCACTGATTTTATTACTGCACTTTACCGGTCAGACCTTAATTTTTTCACCTCACTGCTGAAACTGAGATTTAGTCCAGTCATGTTAAGCTAAGCTAAAGGCTTTGTTGCCATGTGGGTCAGCCAGACCTCTTCCTGTACCAGTTGTCTTTTGAAGGTTTAGGAAACCATACTCACTGTGCATTGCTGTTATTTGTAATTTCTCTAAAGAAATGACTTTTAATAGTTTTAATAGTTTTAAAGAAACTAGTTTCTAAAGTTATCTGTGTTTCTGTGTTTGTTTTTAGTTATTATGATGAAAGTGTAAATGTACTGTGTGTTACACAAATGCTGCAGTAGAGAGTGCAGTAGCACACAGTCTGTTCCAGCACAGCTTTACATCATACATTGGAGTCTTTGTAAATTATAATTAGTTCGCATTTTCGAAGTGCAGATTATTTCGATTACTACAGACCAGCTGTTAACCAAGTTGTTAACCAATAATGATGTTTCATGAAAGCCCCTTGCAATTTTTCATATACATATTTCTTTCTTTTTTTACAATATGCAAATTTGTTTTGTTTTGTTTTTTTTTTTTTTACGTAAAAGTCCTGTCAGTTTTTGCTTTCATTTTTAGGGTGTCTTTCAATTCAACTGTGGCACCCTTTTGATCCTAACACATTACCCTGTCCATATCAGGAAATATATTCTACATTTTTTTGATGACATAGATTTTACATTATGTTTAGGATATGTTGTTTTTTGTAATTGTCTTCCTTATCACTTACTGACACACAAAAAAAAACCTTCTCCAAAATGACAACTTTATAGGAGAAGATTATCAACATGATCAACATTGTGATTCTGAAGCATTTCATAAAGTTTTTAAACAATATACAGGTCAACTGCCAGATTCACATCACACAAAAAAATTTAAAAAGAGCAAAAATGGAGATAATATCGAGATTATTTTTGACAGTGACAGTAAAGATAACTTCTACAGCTTTGTGTAACAGCCTCTAATAGGTGAATTAAATTAAATCCACCTGAGAGGCATATGAGCTTGAGCATGAGCTTCAATGAGAAAGACGAGGTTCTTTGCTTAAATTCGAAATATATAGGCATATAAACAGTGCACATTTGGTCTTTTGGTTATTACTGTTTGTAAAATAGGACAAAAGGTTACACAGTCACACGTATTTCAATAATATTCTATGTGCAAAAAGACAAGTCAGAAAAAAAACCCCTCAACCTCTTTCAACCTCACACTGATGTAATAAGTCCCAGAAGCTTAAATTCATCTGAGCGGTTGGATTCAGAGCACCGTGTTCCGACACCCCCACCTGACCCTCCAGCTGCTGCTACAATTACAGAATTGTGGCAGACAGACGGTGGGACGACCTATCAGTTGGCTGGATTTGCCCCAGAGTCTGACTGACTGAACTGTCATTTTCTGCTGGAGTAAATCAGAGCTCACAATCAGCCAATAAAAATCAAGGTGTTTTTGTGTCTCTTAAATGTAATAAAGTGCTTTTGAAACATAATTTAAGTGAGTAATAGCTCAGTTAGTTTTTGGCCAATAGACACACATGTCTGGACAGTCTGGACTGGAGTATTTACCATACGTAAAACCAGTTTCCTGCAGATGTATACTGAAAAAAAATGATTAGTAAAATTTACTTCAGTTAAGTTTCGCAACTTTCTGCATTTGCTTTTTTTTTTAAGTAAATTTAATTTCAGATCAATTTAAGTAACCTCAACTCGGTTTCAAGACTTAAATGTTACATGGAGTAAATAAGTGAACTGAACTTCAGTCAATCCTTTCTTTTAGTAAACTTTACTTCATTTATTTGTTGCTGAATCAATCCTTTTTTTTTTGTAAACTTTACTTAATTTATTTTTTTGCTGAATCAATCGTTTTTTTTTGTAAACTTCACTTAAATTTATTTTTGAATCAATCCTTTCTTTTAGTAACCTTTACTTAATTTCTGCATACAATATTACCTAATTTCAATTACTAAAAAGAATGTATTTCATGCCATCCATGTGTTGAGACAGTGCAATATATGTGTTTTAACTTGAAATAAATTATTTCAGAAATTCTAATATATTATGTATATTATCAATTAATTAAGTAATATTGTATGAACTAAGTTATTGTAATTAGGTAATATTGTATGCAGAAATTAAGTAACGTTTGCTAAAAGAAAGGATGGACTGAAGTTCAGTTCACTTATTTACTCTGTCACATTTAAGTTGAGTTAAAGTTACTTAAATTTATCTAAAATTAAATTTACTTAAAAAAAAGCAAATGCAATTGCGAAACAAGTTGCAAAACAATTTTTAGTAAGTAAAGTAAAGTAAAGTAAATTTTACTCATCATTTTTTCAGTGTATAATATATATTATTGCTTAGTAATCAATCAAACCTTGTAGCTCCACTTTACAGGTTTTATGTGTTTACACAATTCATAGCAGTTTGAACTGCTGTAATTTACAAATCTTTGTGAACATTTCATGGTGAACTAATCAGCACGTGTGCTCAAAACTGCTTATTTATAAGATATGAGATAGAATGTATTGTTCTGATTACAATTATAGTATTGCTTGTGGCAAATCAACCAAATTTAAGGATTAAAATATGGCTATATGATAAAATCTACTGTATCATTAAATCATTTAATATTTTCTTGCTTTGGCCAACATGCTGTGTCTCTATAATGCTGAACTTAATGCAGAATTTCAACATTTATAAAAAAAAATAGCTGTTCAATGTCTGGTTCATATACAGAAACTGGTATTATATAAGTCATTATTAAATAAAGCACAAAAACACGAAGCATTACTACGAATGGTCCTTAAAATGTGTTGGACTGCTAGGAGAGATAATCAACACACTGCATTGCCTACAACACTCAGGTCTATGAAGTATGCTAATAAACGCTAATGTATACCACTTGCTTCCATCAAACCTCCACCTCCACCTCCGCCACCATACAGAGAGACAAAAGGATGCTGTCCACAGCCTCCCTCAACCCCCCCCCCCCCCACCACTCCCCTCTTTAATCATTTTCCTTTAATCTTCACCTCGACATCTCCAAATCCTTTCAGCCTCTATTTTGGTGTGGCCTTGTTTTGATGATGACAGGGATACTCAAGTTTATGAATCTCAATTCACGCCACATGCACGTCTTTCTCCTGCTCGCTTACTCTCTTGCCCCCACTCTTTCTCTCTCTCTCTCTCTCTCTCTCTCTCTATCTCCCCCTCTCCCTTCTTTCCCCTCTCTCTCTCTCTCTCTCTCTCTCTCTCTCTCTCTCTCTCTCTTCTTCTCTCTCTCAGCCGCTACAGTTGGCTTATTGGAGGAGGGAGACCAGGTCACTGTGTATTCAATCCCTGATGAGGAAGTGTGTTATTGTGTAGTCTGGGCTTTTTTATGGCACACAAGATGTTGTGGACATGTAGACATAGAGATTAATAAAATAACAAAGGGAAAAAATCAGAAATGAAATATTAAATAAAGAAGGTTGAGAGATTAAAAAAAAAGAAAAATAGGACATTTTGAAAAGAGAAAAGGAGGAAGGAAGGAAGAAAGATGAACTGAAAGAAAGGTAAAACAGGGATATGTTAAAATGGAAAGAAAAAGGAAATATAGAGAGAGAATGAGAGAAACAAAGACAGATCATTGTAAGTGACAAAAAAAAAACAGGAAAAGATTAAAAATAATAGATTTATGGGGATAAATTAAAGAAAAAAAGGTATAAGAATAGAAAGAACCCTGCAGGCACATAAAATTATTAGACATTACCTGACGTAAAAAAAATGTTGTCATCTATTTTTTTTGTCATCTGACATCATGACCAACATTCAACCTGAAATTAACGTATATTGATGTTGGTGGCCAGCTGGGAATATGAGAGAGAGATGTGAGGGAGATGAGAAGGAGAAATGAAATAGAGAGTAAGAAAAAAAGAGAAAAGAGGAAAGATAGAGAAATAGAGAGAGAGGAGAGATGGAGGAGGAGGAGATACATAGAACAGAAAATAGACAGAGAATGAGTAAGAGATAAATTGAGAATGAGGGAAATGAAAAAATGACAGCGATAAACTGAAAGAACAAGAGAAAAGTTGAGACACATTTGGAGAAAGAAAGAAATTAAAAGTCACAAGCAAAATAGAGAATATGCAAATAAAAGAGTGAGAGAGAGAGAGAGAGAGAGAGAGAGAGGAAATCTGCAGGTGATTCATTAATGGTCATTTGTGTATATATGTACGTATGTATACAGTTGTGGTCAAAAGTTTACATACACTTGTAAAAAAACATAATGTTATGGCTGTCTTGAGTTTTCAATAAGTTCTACAACTCTTATTTTTCTGTGATAGAGTGATCGGAACACATACATGTTTGTCACAAAAAACAGTCATAAAATTTGGTTCTTTCATAAATTTATTATGGGTCTGCTGAAAATGTCACCAAATCTGCTGGGTCAAAAATATACATACAGCAACAAAATTTGTCAATTTTGGTGATGTAGCGAGTTGTGTCAATCAAATTAGCTTCATGTCATGGCCTCTTCACTTCTTGTAAGTGATTCTGATTGACTACAGCTGTTGACTTCTCATGAGCCCATTTAAATAGGGCTCATTTGACCCAGTGATTAGACTCAGCTACAAAAGCTACAATGGGAAAGTCAAAGGAACTCAGTGTGGATCTGAAAAAGCGAATTATTGACTTGAACAAGTCAGGGAAGTCACTTGGAGCCATTTCAAAGCAGCTACAGGTCCCAAGAGCAACTGTGCAGACAATTATACGCAAGTATAAAGTGCATGGAACAGTTGTGTCACTGCCACGATCAGGAAGAAAACGCAAGCTATCACATGCTGCCGAGAGGAGATTGGTCTGGATGGTCAAGAGTCAACCAAGAATCACCAAGAAGCAGGTCTGCAAGGATTTGGAAGCTGATGGAACACAGGTGTCAGTCTCCACAGTCAAGCGTGTTTTACATCGCCATGGACTGAGAGGCTGCCGTGCAAGAAAGAAGCCCTTGCTCCAGAAAAGGCACCTTAAGACTCGGCTGAAGTTTGCTGCTGATCACATGGACAAAGATAAAACCTTCTGGAGGAAAGTTCTCTGGTCAGACGAAACAAAAATTGAGCTGTTTGGCCACAACACCCAGCAATATGTTTGGAGGAGAAAAGGTGAGGCCTTTAATCCCAGGAACACCATGCCTACTGTCAAGCATGGTGGTGGTAGTATTATGCTCTGGGGATGTTTTGCTGCCAGTGGAACTGGTTCTTTGCAGAAAGTAAATGGGATAATGAAGAAGGAGGATTACCTCCAAATTCTGCAGGAAAACTTAAAACCATCAGCCCGAAGGTTGGGTCTTGGGCGCAGTTGGGTGTTCCAACAAGACAATGACCCAAAACACACATCAAAAGTGGTAAAGGAATGGCTAAACCAGGCTAGAATTAAGGTTTTAGAATGGCCTTCCCAAAGTCCTGACTTAAACCCCATTGAGAACATGTGGACAGTGCTAAAGAAACAGGTTCATGCAAGAAAACCATCACATTTAGCTGAACTGCACCAATTCTGTCAAGAAGAGTGGTCAAACATTCGACCTGAAGCTTGCCAGGAGCTTGTGGATGGCTACCAAAAGCGCCTAGTTGCCGTGAAAATGGCCAAGGGACATGTAACCAAATACTAATGTTGCTGTATGTATATTTTTGACCCAGCAGATTTGGTGACATTTTCAGCAGACCCATAATAAATTTATGAAAGAACCAAATTTTATGACTGTTTTTTGTGACAAACATGTATGTGTTCCGATCACTCTATCACAGAAAAATAAGAGTTGTAGAACTTATTGAAAACTCAAGACAGCCATAACATTATGTTTTTTTACAAGTGTATGTAAACTTTTGACCACAACTGTACATGCACATCTGAGCGCTTGTGTGTGTTTGCTCACATTCAGCGTCATTATCATCATTTAAGCTCTCCTGAAAACAAGCCATCCTGTGCTGTGAAGCAGGTCTACAACACAGAGTACACAGCCCTAGTTACATAATGAGAGTAAATAGAACAGCAGTAACACCACACAAACCGTAAAATGCCCATCATCACTGTTTGCTGTGGACAAACCGGCCTGCCCCCGATTTGCTTTCTCTATTTGTAATGGTCTAACACAGATAGAGAAAGGCCTGTAAAAATGGACTGTGTTATCTCAGCCTGAGCACTTTCATTGCATGGTAATGATTTCCAGTCCTCCTGACCAGCATGTTTCTGTGTTCCTGTGTAGTAAGTGCATAGAAACCTGGGCAGGAGGCTTTAAACATTCAGCTATATTAACGTGATATGCAAATTAGTGTTTAGCTGTAGATTCTGTAGTGCGGCAGCTCAGTTTGGACAAAAGGGTCAACATCAATAAAATGTGTCATTGTATTGCAGCATAGTTGTGTTCAAATGTCATAAAAACACTGCAAAACAACATATTTCTCAATATGTACTCTGAATGAAATCATTATAACAAATAAAGAGGAATATTAACATTCACTTTAAAGAACTTAGTACATTGTATTTTTCGGACTATAAGGCGCACCAGATTATAAGGCACTCTATGAACTCAATGAACACCAATTTTCTGGTCTATTTTAATACATAAGGCATATCAGATTATAAGGTGCATTAAGGATGCCTACATTAAAGTGAGCAAGGGTGTCGCCATGTTTCCTTTCTAATGGGGAAGCCTTCCCTTCTCTCCTAAAAAAAAAAAAAAAAAAAAACGATTATTTGGGTGAGTACAGTGCTTCTGTTTATTTACAGTAAGCTTAGATTTCTAATATTTTGTCTAAGGGTGGGTTTTCAGTAAAGTTTCTTCAGCACTAAGGCTGGGTGCAGCAGCATTAACATTAGCCGCTAATCGTCTGACAGTGCTAGACTGAGGAACCCTGAGTGTTCTGGTAACCCAGAGCACAATTAGCTAATAGTTTGTTCCACGTAGCTTGTTTTAACACAGCAAAAATGCAGACTACAGTCCGATATACTCACCTCAGAAGGGCGCAAGAGCTAGCACTGCAGTTAGCGGCTAATGCTAATGCTGCTGCACCTAGTCTAGTGCTGGAGAAAGTTCACTGAAAACTCACTCTTATAACGCTGTACTTCAGCGGAGTGGCTTTACTACTCCTTAATACCTGACTGGTAGAATTCATACATAAGGCGCACTAGATTATAATGTACACCGTTGATTTTTGGGGAAATTTAAGAATTTTAAGGGGCCTTATAGTCTAAAAAAATACAATTATTTTTTTATATAATTTTCTTTGATGATGGGGGGCTAGCTGGGTTAAGTTGAATATTTTTTTCAGATGGTTAAATAACATATTTTATTATTTATTTGCTGTTCTTAATGTTTTGAAGACGTGTCTAAGAATTCTCCACCACCCTGTCATTTTAGAATAACCCTGTTCCTTTAAGAAAATAACCTTTGACATCAGTGACATCACAACTGTTTTATTTTAAGGGACAGAAGACACTTTCTGCTGCATGTTCAACAAATAATAATATTATCATCATTTAATACAGTATCTATCATTTTGTCTCTATACTGAGATTAAGCTTATGCTGTTCAACCTGTCATGGTAAAATATCACGTTAATTTAAATAATAATTTTAAATAATAAGAATAAAAAAAATATAAAATGAAAATGTTTATCTAAAACATTATTAAAAAGAGCAAGATCATCATAAACAATTCACAATATTTGCAACTCTCGGTCAAACACATTTTCATCAAAAGACAATGTTTGCTGAAATTGTCCACCCATGGCAGGGTAGATAAATGCATGACAAAAAATAAAATGAGAAAATAAGTTATAAAGGCCAAAAGGCGCAGTATTCTGATAATGACCCCAAAAGCTAATAATGCAATACCCTGTATTTTATCCCATTTCATACAAACAAACCTGAGGACTGAGCTGAAACGAGCCCTGTTGTTATGCTGGACGACACACACAGCATTTCCATGGTGATGGACGGATGGAATTAGCCAGACTACTGCCTGTCCACTTGGGATTAGTGCAGCCGACGTCACACATACAGCTGAGCGGAATTTAAAAAATAACACAAACAGAACAATTTCTGTTTTACAGTTGTTCATTCAATTTATGAAAATATCCCTTTAACACCCTTTTTGTCAAATAATGCAAAATAAATACAGTTACACAAAGTATTGAGCGTTGTTTAGCGTTATAATATAGTATTACAGTAATAAATATACAGTATAAACACTGCTTTATCAGATCACATGCTGTTTTGTAGTTAGATACACTACCTGGCCCAAAAGGGTTGACAGTTGGTATTTAGCTAATTAGCTGTATTATATGTGTATTGGGAGCAATGTAAACATTAAAATGTGCAGGGCAGGGGGCCCAACAGGATCAAGGTTGGGAACTAGGGATGCACTAAATATTTGGTATTTTATTTGTTCAGTTAAAGCCACAAATGTTTATTTTGGTTGAACCCTATTGAGAACCACTGTATAAAAGTATTTTACAACAATTTAGTGTAGGGCTGCTGTTTCCAAACCTGGTCCTGCACATTTTAGTGGTTTCCTGCTTTAGTGGTTTCCTAGGGATCAGGTATGTTGGGAGAACCACTTGGGTTTGGGAACCACTGCTATAGAGAACCATAACCATAATCATAAGCTATTCATAGTTCCCAAGCCCTTCATACCAACTGACATCGACCTGCATAAAGGCTTATTTCAATAGTCCTTCAATGTCTTTGTTGAGACTTCTTGCTTTAATTATTGAGTAATTTCATCCCAAAAGTATTAAAACAGCTGACATTTAGCAGATGAGTTGAATCAGGTGGTGTGGAAACCAGTCCATTGCAGGTAGCACCTTTGTTGAAATAAGCCGATATGTATTTATTAGTTTGTGTCAGTTGTCATAAACAAATCTCATCTAGAGTAAAGTGCTACCAAGCACTTCTTTTTTATTGCTTTATTTAAACTGTTATTATCTGTCAATGGTACAACATTAAAGTTTTATAGCATTTGTAATATATTTAACTCTATCAATATTAATATAACTTAGCTATTGAATGTAACATTCACCCAAACAAAAACAACTCATCAAACATTTTTTTTGCATGTGAAACTGAAACACAACACCACCAAACAGTCCGAGTCAGAGTTTTTGATCCAACAATAAAACAACTACTTATTAAATTTTCACTTTTACTCTTCGGGTATCTGCCCGGGTATCCGGACACCGTGGTCCAGAGTGTTCCGAGGGCTGGAGTTCACACAGCTTGACCTTGTGGTCTCGGCTGTGCTGGTGGTCCTCTGCAGAAACTGCAAAAAGTTCTCCTGAATGGATCCTTCATGGCTGGAAGCCCCGAGCTCCACTGGCCTGTTGGAGGCGCAACATCTCCTTAGCTTTATGAGCTCCTCTCGGATCTGCCTGTTGAGCAAACCGTAGAAGAAGGGGTTGACTGCGAACGAGGAGTACGCCAGCCAGGTTACAGCCTCCTCTACGTCTCCTGGACTTTGTTGAGGAGCTGTGATGGACATGTGGAGATGGAAGCTGAAGTAGGGCAGCCAGCACAGGAGGAACTGTCCTACGATGACCACAAGCGTCAGAGCAGCTTTGCCACCGCCAAACACTCTCTCTGGAGACAATCTCTGAGGCAGGGTGCGGGTGGTGGTGATGATGGTGGTTTGGCTGTTGATGGATTCTGAGCGACACTTGGCTTGATTAGCGGCCCAGGTGGGTACGGGAGCGTGCTGGAGGGCGGCTGTGCGCGCCACCTTGTAGACGTTGCTGTACACGCTGAAAATTATAACCGCCGGAACCAGAAAACACACCACACTAAAGAGAATGGCAAAGACTTTCCTGAGACGACTGTGACTCCAGTGCAGAGAGCAATGGGCGGCAGCAATGGAGCTCTGGTTGCCATATGCTGGCCAACCAAGCAAAGTAACCAGAGCTAAAAGGATGGATTTGAGCCAAATGAACACCATCACTCCAACAGCCAGGTGAATAGTCATCTTCACCTCATAGCGCATGGGATGAACAATGTAATAGTAGCGTTCCACACTAATGGCCGTTACGGTGAGAATAGAGGCACAGACCAGGAACACGTTGAGAAAAATGTAGACCTGGCACTCCAGAACCGTGAACACCACAGTATTGAAGAAGGGTGAACTTGATATTATCCCAAGAGGCATTAGTAATATGGCACAAAGTAGATCCACCGCACAAAGATGACACACAAACGCATATTTCTTCATATGTGGGGCTCGAGCAATGGCCACCATCACTCCAGCGTTGCCCAACAGAGCGGCCAGGTTAAGGGTGACCATACAAAATAAACCCACCAGATCTTTAATCTGGGACTCCGAGTGGATGACCTCCTCCATGCTCGGCGGGGTGGGCTTGGTGGACGGCCATTGACCAGATGTGTCATTTGGATTTGTCTGATTGGTCAGGAGACCCAGCATAAGACCTGACCTTGCCTTTGCCATAGTTCAGAGCCTGGACACCAGGCCGTGAGGCTCCATGGCCAAATATATTTTCCTCCAATTTTTAGATGTATTTCTAAAACAAATGAAGAAAGTGAGAGAGTGAGTATTTTATCACAGTTGTCATGTTTGGAAAATGACATTTACTACGAAAACATGTTTTTTAAAGCTTTTTTAAATAAAACTCACATTGTACATTATACATTGTCTCCGTGCATTATACTATTTGCATTGTTTGAAAGCTTAATGATGTCAATTATTTAACTCCTAATCACACTGGTTAAAGGTAAATAGCAGGAATTGTAAGACTGCTTGTAAATTAATTTCACAGAGCTGATATCACTTCTATTATCTGCAGAAAAATCATAATGTATATAATAAATAATCTACACTGAGTAGAAGTAATCACTTTTCAATTGTTCTAATTGTTTGTTTAAATCACGAGTCATACTTGATTATAAGTTGTGCCCTTCCTGTCCTACAATCAGTGTAATGGCTGCATCTTCCTACCCCTTCAATGATGCACTAACATAATACTCATGCACTGCACTGTCAATTGCTTTTGGTTTTCAAGAGTTTCTTTCTCTAATGGTTGCTTTTGATTTCTCTAATTTGTGAGCACTAAAGGCACAAAACAAAACCAAATAAAAAAAATCTAAACAGTACAAATGTATGTTATATTTTATTTGTACTGTCACAAGCTTTAAAGATATTGAGCTAAAGTTGATTCATTTAGGTTTACAGGGTTCACTAGGTTCTCTTTTTTTTTTTTAGATTAGAATGTTCTTTAAAGCACATTAAGCTTTCTTAAATGTTCCTCAAAGCACCTGAAGTGGTTTCTTCACACTTTCTAACTGAAAGACCCTTAAAAGCTTCTCAATGATCTTATATTCATTACAATCTGCTGAAGGGAACACCATGACGAGAATTACAGGGAATCGCAACATATATTAATCACAATACATATTACCCACAATACCGATACCGAGAATAACGATCTGTAATTTTACCAAATTAAAAACCTCTGGAATATAATCAAAGCCATCAAACCAAGCTGAACTGCTTGAATTGTTGCACCAGGAGTAAAGGCATAAATTTGTCCAAAAGCAGTGTGTAAGACAGGTGCATGAAAACGTAGATTAAAAACCAGGGTTATTTTACCAAATATTGATTTCAGAACTCCTAAAACTTAACTAATATGAACTTGTTTTCTTTGCATTATTTGAGGTCTGAAAGCTCTGCATCTTTTTATTATTTCAGGCATTTCTCATTTTCTGCAAATAAATGCAGTAAATTACTTTTTTTATTTGGAATTTAAAAGAAATGTCTGTAGTTAGTTTATAAAATAAAAGAACAGTGTACATTTTGCTCGAACATATACCTATAAATAGCAAAATCAGAGAAACTGTTTCAGAAACTGAAGTGGTCTCTTAAATGTAATTTTTTTCCATATATATATGCACTTCACAGCATCTGTGTTGCTGAAGAGGATACAATACTCCCAATAAGTAAATGGATTTATTGGTGATTTATTGGTGTCCATTTTTAAGAATATGACAATCAAGACTCTTCACCCTATTTTTACTATAAATATTCATATTTTACAAACAAAACAATACAATGAATTATATTTTTAAGATTTTGTCCCATTCCTATTGTGACACATTTGTAT
Source organism: Astyanax mexicanus (assembly GCF_023375975.1). Classification (NCBI taxonomy): domain Eukaryota; kingdom Metazoa; phylum Chordata; class Actinopteri; order Characiformes; family Acestrorhamphidae; genus Astyanax; species Astyanax mexicanus. The sequence goes on along the minus strand of NC_064412.1, from coordinate 15,383,478 downwards.
AATATATATATATATATATATATATATATATATATATATATATATATATATATATATATATATATATATATATATATATATATATATTTTTTTTTTTTTTTTTCTTCAAATATTTCAAAAACTTTTTATCGCATTTGATTTTCGGAACTTTCTGGGTATTGATTGCCCTTGCTTTCTCAGATTAAGTGTTGCATTAAAAGTATAAAAAAAAACATTTAAATAAAATTGAACATTCATTTTGCATTTTTTTTTTACGTTCTCACCTCATTTCGCTTCTGCATATTCTGTTCTTCATCAGACTGGTTTATCAGATACTGTGCTGAAGGGAGGACCTCTTCTTCAAAAATGTCAAAATTATATTTTTTCCAGTATAGAGAAATGCAGGAACAGTGTTGTTATATCTGAAGATTCCAGGACATTGTTGTATGTTTTTTTTTTTTGTTCTTCTACAGGGCGCCTTTCAATCTTCTTCACTCTTCAGGTGGTCTACAGTTTCTCCTCAGGTGGTCTATCACAGCCTGAATTACCTGCGAGTTGAAATGAGTTACGACTGTCCACAGCATAGCATGGTTCCTCTCCCACTCCGCTGCAGTGAGTCTAGTTTTCAGCTCCTGTCCTACAGGAGACAGCTCTGTCTGTAGATCTCAGAGGTGGAACAGGTGTCCTGTGGTGCGCTCCCAGGCTCAGGTAAGAGGAGAGGATGCCCCTCTTCTCACAGCTTCCGCTGGTGTTGGTAAATATTTCTCAGCTCTGTGGTTGGTGTTTTATCAGGATGCTCTCTGGATCTAGAGCTGTGTAGGGCTGTGACTGTCACACATTGTATTCCCTGTGTTCTTTTCCTTTTTTTCTTTTCTTTTCCTCTTTGAACCAGACACATGCTCTTCTGTCCTCAGAACTGTCAGTGCTCCCCTGGGTCCTACTATACACCTTCTCACAGGCAGCAGGATGGAACATTACACGTTTAATTCTCAGCTTGCTTTAATGTAATGCTTGTACAGAAATGTTTAAATCTAAATAAAGTTTGGTTTAAATAACACAGTCATTTTTTGTCATTAGATCTTATGTTTTAATAGTTAAAGAAGCTTTGCCGTATAAATACTCTGCTAATGTTATAACACTATTAGCATTCAGGATCAGATTTCATTTAATAGCTTCTGTCAGACAAATACATGAAATTACAGAAATACAGTAAGTAAGTAAATAAATAAAAACAAAAGATAGATAAAAGTACATACAGATTATACATTATGTAGGGAGATTGTGTATTACATTCTTATTCAGATTAGCCACAGCAGATGGCACAAATTACTTTTTGTACCCATTCTTCTTAGCTAGTGGAACCTTTAGTCTCCTGCCTGATGGGAGTAACTGAAATGATGAGTAAAGGAGACGAGTGGGATCACCTGAATTGCCTTTTTTATTATAAATCGACTGTATAAATTATGTAGTGACAACTACATAAAGCATAATTAGCTTTAACTAATAAGTTAATATAATATAATTGAGCCCTTACAATAAATAACCATGTTATCAAACATCAACCAACATATCTCAACCATATATTAACCAATCAATGCAATATTAATGACTTTCTTTACTATTGTATTTATTTTTATTAATCTATAGTGTTGAAATAATATCTAAATAGTCTAAAAATGCATATTTTAGGTTTTTAATGTAAAAAGAAGATTAAATAAAATTATAGGAAAATCTCAAAGTATACAAAAGAGCTAAGAAAAAAAAAAAAAAACTTTGTATCCAATCAGAACAGCAGGATCTGAAGATGAAATACGACACTGCTATCTAAGAGACTGGGTTTAAACACAGCACTTAATAAACCACTGTCTGTCAACAATATTAGCATGTAAAATATTTTTTTTTTTTTTATGTAGTTTTGGTGAAGAAAATAAGAACAAAAAAAAAGAAGAAATTCAGCTCAGAGAAGTGGTTGAAGTGTAATCTATAAGACTAATCTATAAACCTCAAAAGAATTGCTCTTTTGTTGGTAAGACAAAAAGAAAGGTTTAACTGAGTCAGTCACCTGAGTGTACTGTTCCACTGTGCAGCATGAAAGTCTTCATGAAAGTATCACAGGAAGAAAAACTGTGTGTTTAAAATATATAGAACTTTATAGAGCCATAGAACTCTGGCCACAGCCAGCAAAGTGTGTTTGCCAAAAAAATAAAAAATAGAATATCCTGCTAACTGTAGTGGATTGAAACCTGCTTTGGGGTTGTGTTGATGTGAGTGGCAATGGCATCACTGCTTGAATCAAGGCAAGAATGGGTTATTATGTATTGGCAATTTGTGAATAGGCATTAAATAAGTTGTTTATGCAAGACGAAACACAGGTACGACAAACAGGACATGTGGTCAAAATTGCTCTAGGCAAGATTAAATGCACATAATCTCTGTATCATTTTTTCTGAACTGCGCAAATGACCACTTTTGTGTAATTAAATAAGCTGGATTTGATAAAAAAAATAATAATACCGGACTGATATGAACAAATGTTATGAGGCACAAACTCACTGTTTACTTAATGTAATGTCTACAGCATCTAAAGCTCAAAGACAATCTTAGCTAATAAAAATGTTTAACTCTGCTTCATCTAATAAGCCTTTAAAAGGCTTTCCTACAGCTGGTCTGACTCAGCCAATAGAATGTTAGGGGTCTAACTGAACTCACATGGGCAGATGTGGAACAAATTCTAGACATCTTTCAACACTGACACCTACTGGATATAGATAGAGCCACAAGTCATTCAGGTTTTAGAACAATTTATTTGTTACATGTTTTAGAAACATTACAACAAAAGCATTACCCAGAGTACCATTAGGATATTTTCACTTCTTCCAAATCAAGTCGAACAAATGTGCAACATAACTATGCAGCATGTTAGACTGTCAAAAAAAAAAACCCACATACAACTACTGTAATGGATCATGTACAGTATGTCTGTAGTACAATATGTAGGGATGCATAATAAAACTGGCACTTTATAATATGCTTTCAAAAGAACATCTGTGGATAATATTTCAGTAAATATAAGTCAACGGTAATGTACCAGAAGACATAATGAGCATGCAGCCACTGTGTCAAAATATGAAATATAAGTATGACAGATGTTAATGTTGGAAAGATAAAATGAAGCAATTCTTACAAGTTAAGCTCCTTAGTTAGTGATTTTGCTCCTAATTAGGAAGATAACACAAGCTATTTTCTTTTCAAGAATATTAACATTGCAGTTGCTCATACAATGTTTAATAACAAAACTACTGAGACTACTTAACAAACAGAAAACTCTCTAACAAAACCCAAACCCCCAACTGGAAAGGTTACATTTCTGACAAACAAAAGTAGAAAAACTTCAGTTTTTCAAAGGTTTTAACATTCAAAATGTCTTTTTTACATATATAGTGCAAAACATATTCAATCTTCATGCTATTTTTTTCAAAGGCATGTTTGGTAAATGCATAATAAAACTGATGAAAGCAGAACTTTAGGATGATGCATATTTTTGAAAAGGTTTAAATTGGAAGGAAATGCAAAATTACAGAAAACTGTTTTAGTGCCTTTGTGAGCAACAACCAGATTTTCCTCACATGTTTGTCACATAAAGTATGATTGTAAATAAACACACCTATAAGTCTAAACTTTCAGCCCAAATGTCAGGACTGAAAGGACAAAACGATGAACTGATTACAGTTTCAGGATGATATTTAACAGGAAATTAGTCTATAACGTTCAGTGTTTAAAACTAAACTGAACATTAAGTCAAGAGCAACTCAGACTCTGTAAGGGCTTTGGTTAACAGTACATTTATCATTCAGAAGCAAGAAGCTTGCTTAGTAAAGTGCAACATAAACGTTCGTGTTTTTAACTTGAGCAGTTACCTGTGTTTTTTTGAGGTCCACACTTCTGAAAGTGCAGCAGTTAGAAGCGGAGCTCCAGCAGGTAGCGGATGCGGCACTGACTCTCTTTATAAATGAGATACTCACTGTTGTGGAAGTAGCTTTCCTCATACTGAGGCTGTTTTTTAGCCTTTCCTTGTGGCACTGTCACCTTCTTCCCATCCAAATCAATGGTGACATCGTTTGCGGAATCTATAAATATAAATATAATAACATAGTGATTCTTAGAGGCCAGCTAATTAATATATTTATTTAATTACATTTGATTAACCCCTTTGATTAACAGGCCAGAATTTTTGTCAATTGTCTACCTGACATTACACCACTAAATCTTGAGGATTTCTAGTCAAGTATTGCATAAAAAGCTTTCATGTTTGATGAGGAACGTTACTAGAAAGCATAATTGTAATATAAAATATAAAAAAATATTTAACCCTCCTGTTATGTTTCAGGTCAATTTGACCAGTGTTAAAGTTTAAAGATCTAGGAAAAATAGTTAAAAGTATTTTTTTCAGTAGGAAACTTCTTCTGCTTGCCTTAATTAGTGTAATCAACATATAATATGAAAATCTCACATTTTTGCAACCACCCCCTGCAAAAATAAAAGCTAAAAGAATTTAGCAGTGTTATGTTTCAATGTTATGTAAAACTATTGTTTTATATGTTGGTCTTTCAAAAGTAATAAATTAGTGAAACATTAAAAAGTTTGAACATGTATTTTTTTTATGAAAAACAAGTGAATAATCCTAATTGAACCATTACCTGTTGGAGGTAAGGAACACCATTGCACTAAATAGAATTGATAGAATAATTAGTAATGGAGTTAGTAATTAAATATTTACACTAGTTGATTTTTTGGGTTTTAGACATCTTTTGGATAATTAAACATACACCGGGTCAAATTAACCCTGGAACGCCATTGCTGTTTCTGTCAAATGAACATAATAACTGATAATGATGAATAAAATCATATAATTGGCTCTTTCCTGAACTTCATTTTAAAATCAATATTAGTTTGGTTATGTTTGTCTAGTTTTTACATCTATTTCCAAACCTGCATTTTTTTTGGTTGATTCATGTTACTGATCTGGAATTATTAAGTGGAGTAGAGAGAAAACAGGCAGCTTCTCCAAGTGTCCTGTAGGAGATTCTGAATACCTTAATTTTTTTCGGGAATGTAAATAAGTTGTTTTACTGCAGAAAAAAAGGGTTTTGTATCTTTGTATCACCTACACCTGTAGCCCGTATACAAGCCAAGGCATTTTAAGGGGTTAAAATTTGATAAATACCCATATTAATGAAGGATTTCCAAATATAAAATAGACTTTCCTCATTTTAGTTTATTCTTCATTTGAGGGGAAAAAAAAACCCCTCTTACCTGGTTCTTGTCTTCCACGTGCTACCACACTGTCATAGCCGGCGGGAGCCTTTCGTAGGGTATGGTCATCTTGAGTGATGGTGTACTCCCTTCCCAGAGCAACTTCATTCAGAAACATGATACCAATCCTATTGGAAAGACGGACTGCCAAACAGAATATTGAGTGTTGAACAATATTTCAGGAAAACACTCTGCAAATCCCTTTTGCACAATAATGGATGTGTAAAGTGTTATTAACTTAAATCATAATCATTTTTGTCTTATTATCTTAAAAGAATATTACTTTTGTTTACGTTTAGTGTTAAATCATGTGCTGATACTGTGCTAGGAAAGCCTTTATTCTCACCATAACCAGCAGACTTTTCATTTTCAGAGGCAAAGTAGATCCCCTGGCCCACTCGTCCACCGGAGTGCGGCATGATGCGAAGGCCACTCTTGAGAATAGCTGCAACCACTGCCACATTAGTGCCGTGCCACAGCAGCTTCCTGTTCTCCAGAGCATCGTTCTCTTTAAAGCGCTCTGCCTACAAAAATATATACACATGGACACAGATGTACTGGTGCATCTCAAAAAATTAGTTACTTTATTTTAGTAATTCAGTTCAAAATGTGGAACTCATATATTATATAGATGTATTACACACAGAGTGATCTATTTTAAGCTTTTATTTATTTATTTTTTTATGTTGATGATTATGACTTACAGCTAATGAAAACCCAAAAGTCAGTATCTCAGAAAATTAGAATATTATATAAGACCAATTGGGACTTTTGGCAGTGTGGGCAGTGTGCCAAGTCCTGCTGGAAAATGAAATCTGCATCTGCATAAAAGTTGTCAGCAGAGGGGAGCATGAAGTGCTGTAGGGTTTTCCAGCAAAACACTGCACTGATTTTGGACTTGATGTAACACAGTGGATCAACACCAGCAGATGACACGACTCTCCAAATCATCACTGATCATCAGTACATTTTACATTTCATTTGTAAATCAAGTGATCAGAGTCTGGAGGAAGAGTGGAGAGATACACAGTCCAAGCTGCTTGAGGTCTAGTGTGAAGTTTCTACAATCAGTGATGGTTTCATCAACAACAAAAGAAACAAATGTTAAAAATAGATCCATATAATATGAGTTTCACATTTTAAACTGAATACCTCAAAGTAAGTAACTTTACAATATTTTATTTTTAAATGCACCTGTATAAATGCACACACACAAACATGTTTACCGATGCAGAGCAGATGAAAACAGAATTGTAGTTGTTATACAGCATAAATAGCTCAGTTGTGTGTACACACTGACATGCCAAAAGTTATGGGATATTTGGAAATTTGTAAATAAGGCTTTGAGGTGTTACCTAGGAATACATAAACCTGTATAAGTTATGAGGCGCTATTTTGTGAGTGAGGCTGAACACTGGCTTGCGTGCTCAAATTGAATAATTGAATAAATAACTGGGATCTAAATGAGGCCGGATAGTGGGTTCCAGATGGGAAGGACAATTGTCCATGCAAACAGATAAATTAAACAGACAAGTGAAAACATCTACATTCAATGCAGGAGGCCCCACACATGCATATCTTGCAGATCCCTTCCTGTCCTTTGACATATGGAATCTCAAAGTACACTAGACGTTTCTTTTCCAGAGATTTTTTAAACATATATTCACTTTAGGAAAAGTAAGAACAGGTGTGTCTAAAAGTTTGAATGGAACTACACATATGATACATACAAATAACATTCTCTCACCTCTTTTTCTCTGTCAACTTGCCATACATCTACTATGGTGAGTCCATGGCCAGTGGCCTTCAAGTACTTCTCAATAATCTTAAAAAACAAAGCACATGACCCAATTAGTGCACTTCTTAATTTAACACACTGTAAAATAAGCTAAAAAAAACTATCAGGTTTATCTTTAAAGCTTTATTTTATATTAAAAAGCAAGCATACCTTAAACTCTTTAGATTTCTTATTCAGTATGGAGAGGTTGCATTTGAGAGACTGGTAGTCCTGGTCTATTGGATGAGGTACAGTCTCCACCATCTCCTCTTTAGCTTTTTCTGACTCAGCTTTAAGGCTTTGGGCTATCTCTATATCAGCCAGGACCTATCAGAAGGTGACAGCAAAACAGAACATATGATGCATTTTTTTGTCATAAACATAAATCATAAACAGTTCATAAGATCAAGTTACATACAGACATCTTACCAGAAGCATCTCCTTCTTGCTATGAATGATTTCATCAGTATTGATGACAGGAGGTCTGTTGCGGCCAAAGTTATGTGGAATTATGGTGAAGAACTTTGAAGACAGCTCGGAGAGTGTGCTCTCACGACTTTTATTCTTTATGGCCTCTTCAATCTCCTCTAATGCTTCAAAGCCTTTAGCAATCTGCTGCTTGCTCAGTTTCCCCAGTGGCATCTTCTTAATGTCTGTATAGGGAGACAGAATTGCATAACAGTCAGTCATTCGCATGCGGTCTCAGTGAAGACTGAACTGTAGTAATCAGTAGGGCTGCAACGATTAGTCAATATAATCGACAATGTCGATTATTTAAATTTGTCGACTACAAACCTTACTGTATATGTCAACTACGACTAATATATATATATATATATATATATATCAGTACTTTCCACGTTTAAACAACATCCAGACATTTAAATGCCTTTTAAATCTAATTTTTAGGGGTGAAACGATTACTCGAGTTATTCTAGTTACTCGATTTAAAAAATTGATCGAGTAATAATTCTGTGCCTCGAGTAATCGTTTATTTAATAAAAAAACGCAGCGCGCAGTAATAATGTGGAAGGAAGGAGGAGCAGGCGGCGAGGGTTTTAGTTGAGAAGAGGGTATTTTGAAGCGCTGCGGGAAAAGAGTGACAACTTACGTGGAAAAAGGACAATAATAATGGAGCATTTAAGGCTGGACAGCGTGTATTCGCTCCTGCCTCCCACAACAGCACGTTTTAATGCTGCGTCTCAGCCGAGCACACGTTAGCGGTGGAGCCGAGTGAAGGTTAATATAACTCATAACAAATCAATAAGATTAACATTTATGTAACTTAATAACATAACGACAGCGCTGTGAATCGCTGACTTTTATTAATACTGTCTAATGTGTGGTTAGTTTATAAAAACAGACAATTCTGGACTTAATACAGGCTTTATGTAAATGAACACAGCGCTGAGGAGTTTATAAACAATTACATGTCACCGGCTTGGTGAGACGAACTGGTAACAGCTATGCTGTTCAGAAACTGAGATGCACAACATAATGCAAAGGTTTATGCCTTTTTTATTGATTTAATTGCCTATAGTTTTGAAAATAATTTAACTTAATTTATTAAAGTAGTAACTATTAAATTATTATTATTCCTTTATTTCTATTTGTGTTTGCAGTTTGGAAATGTATGTTGTGAAATATAATGTCTTGTTTTTTTGTGTATTTTTAATTACTCTTTAAGCAGACAAATATGTTTTATCCGATTACTCGATTAATCGAATCAATTTTTCAGTAGAGTACTCTATTACTATAATAATCGATAGCTGCAGCCCTACTCATGTTCAGCTGTTTCTATCGTTTTTAGAGATGGACGACATGGCAGAAATAATCACTGACTAATAAAAAAAAATTAATCATGAGACTAGTCGACTACCAAAATAATCATTAGTTGCAGCCCTAGTAATCAGTTTTCTCACAACTCGTACCTAGGTTCATGTTCTCCATGGCCTCTTTGAACATGTCGTTGTTGAAGATGAACTTGATAAGTCTTTGAGTGGGATCGTCTAGTGTGCAAGGCAGAATGTTCTTTTTCACTTCAGAAGCTCGTCCATCTACAGCATCAACCTAAAACAATAGAGAAAGCATCACCATTAAGGAACTTACTGTGACCAAATTAACAAAAAAAAACAAAAAAACTAAAAACTAACATTCTTAAAAATAATGGTATAAGAGGAGGTTCTTCCAGGACACACCATGACACAGTTTTGAACAACGGGGACTGGAGTAAAGCACAGTTTACAGATTTCCCTTCTCTAACAGACCCACTTTTTCCAGCAGTTACCAGGTGAGTTGAATCAGTTGAGCTTGTACAGGAAAAATCTGTGCAGAAATCTGATCCTCTAGCACTGGAATAGCCAACCAAGGATATTAAAGATACATTTAAAGAAACCTTTAATTGATAGCTCTATTTTGGTTTATTTGGGGAAAAAAACTGAAGCAAGTTTAAATTATGTTGCTTCCAAGTTGTAGTTCACTAAGTGTTATCACTCAAATAAGGCTAGCAGTTTATCAGAAATACAAAAATGTCACAACAACAAGAAGAAGAACAATAAGATAAAAACAGCACAACTAAAAAGATACAAGAAATGAAGCTCTCACTCTCTCTGAGAGACGATGCACTTTTCGTGAAAATAACTAGAATAATATCCAATGTTGTGAACAATTCTGTACACTGGCACATGTAAACATCTAAAGCAATCTTCCAACAATATTGTGCATAACCTACACGAGTAAAATCACCTAAACATACAACCTCAATTAGCTTGCTACTTTTATAAAACAGCCAACAATTTCAATAGGGCATTAATTCATCCATTGACTAAATAATGCTTAAACAAATGGTTAAAAATCAAGATTACATGTTGAGCATAACGAGATCTCCCATATTTCATATTTCAACCAGTGGAGGCGAACACTGATTTTGAACACTTACATTTCTGAATGTGAACAGAAGAAAATTGATTCACAAGGCGAATAATGTGCAAAATGTAGAAAATGTAAAACAAAATAAGAAACAAAATCTGATTTTATTTTGTGTTGGGTTTGTAAAAAGGTCGAGACCCCTCCTCAGTCTCAGTCTGTTTGGTGGGAGAAACGGTATGAACGGTAGAAATGTGCTATTGATTGTTCAAATGGAGGAATAGAGAAAATTAAATGTTGTTGAATGAATGAAATGTTGGTGAATTCATTAACTTACTTTCACCTCAGCATCCTGGTCACCATCCACCTCGATCAGAGTGTACTTCCCGGAATGAGAGACAAAGTTTTCCCGGTCACTCCAGTTGTTCTTCGTCTTGTCTTTGAATTTCTTCTCAAAGTTCTTAATGGCAGCATCAGCATTTGTGGGGCCGGCTAAATTGTTCTGTCCTGACTCTCCCTGACAAGAAAATAAAAGAAAACAAAATCGAAAGTGAGGACAGAAATGGAGTAGTTAATAAGTATTAACAATTTCTGTGCCATTCAATAATGTAAAAAAAAATATGTCAATATATAAGTAGTCAATGAAGTGATTAACTGATAAAAAACATTACAAACATCAGTAGTCTGGTCAACAAATAAATAAAGACCAAATACAAAAGTCTGTGTCTCTGAAGAGTCCCACTACACAGACTTTAAAATACAAGACTGCTTTATTAATGAGCTGTTCATTATATGAATATCGGTCTGTAGCTATCTAAAGCTCTGAATAAACCACATGACTTTTAGTCTTTTCAAATTACTGGTATAAACAAACAGGGCATCTCACACTTTCAGACTGAAAGTGTCCGAGTTTTCCTGATGAACAAAAAATGTACATAGCACACTAAACGACTAGGAATCACACCAAGAAACAAATCAGTAAAATAGAAAAAAATATACAAATAAACATATAAAAATGTAACTTACCACTCTGCCCCATCTTGTCCAGCAATAGTATGTGCCTCCATCCACTAAGACTTGAATTACATAAAATTTGTTGTTGTTATTTCCAATGTTTGTCTGGTTCAGCATACAATCATAATCTTCATGTACCTATAGGATCAAATTGCCATGTGAGCTTTTTAACAGGACAATAGGCATGTCTTACTTAACAATAAATTGTTCTTTGTGTTGTATTCCATCACAGTAAACAAAAATAATCCACCTCTTTTGGCTCCCAATTTCAATTAAAGTATTTTATGCTAAATATCTGCTGATATTAATGAAATTATATTCTTATTCTTATAAGCAATACAGGCAAACAATCCCTGTCCCTACTGTGGCATGCTGGAGTCCAGTGAGGTCAACCAGTTACTCACTACTGTTTGTAAAGGTAGATTGAATGTATATTTGCTTGATTTTAAACATTTGCAGCAATGGGACTGAATAAAGCACCTGAACTGACAGAGTAAGTGTGGTGTAAACACATCTACACTGCAGACTCTAAACCTTTTTGTTTGATTCTTCTGAAAATTCTCCTCACTGCTGTAGAATATGAATACTGTCTTTTGAAAGTGCATAGGAACAGTAAAAGCTAAAGATTGGAAATAGATCCTGAATAAATTAGATGATAGTAAATTGGATGCACTGTGCAGGACATTAGTATATTTATGTCAGCACAGTTTTACAGTTTTACAGATTTTTTTTTCCAGTTTTACAGATTCAGTGTGATGAATACTGAAGTAACCTGTAAACTGTAACACAATCTATTATAATATATATAATATGTATAACTATAAAAAAGGAAAAAGAATATTCGCACAAACCTCAGCATTTGATAGATAACAAACACTGTCTGGTTTTCTCTTGGCCTTAGACTGTGGTCCTGCAGCCTTCAGAGTCTCTTTAGCAGATGTGAACTTGTCTTTTACTGGGGTCGGAGGCTCCTCCTTTATCTTCTTTCCTCCTGCTTTAGTTGCAGACGCTGCTCTTCTCTTAGGAGCCATCCTCTTTCCTGTATCTAAAACAACCACAGCATTTCATTTACAGTGAAAGGGGAAGGGTCCTGAGTTCGGAGTTATTTATTCAGCACATAAAATAAAACTCCCTAATACTCCGGATAAGAGGAAGTAACTGTAGGAAGTAAATGTCTTTTTAATACTCAAACATAAACCTTAATTTAAACCTTAGTGTTTTATATAATATGTAATCCTGACAATAGATTAAGTCAAAAACCAATATAAAAGCCCGGTCATGCAAAAAAAATGTAAAAAAATAATAAAATGTAAAAAATTGTGATATATCATGAAACTGTCACAACCTTGAAAAATACTGTAAATAAAAATATGAAATGAAATATACATTTTTGGTTATACCACCCAGCACTATGTTAAAGGAACACATTTAAGCTATTTATGAAAAAATAAATAAATAAATAAATAAATAAATAAATAACATAGTAGTTTAGGGTTTAGTGGCTCTTTAAACCAGCATAAGGTCACATTAGCAGTCATGCTAGCGCCTTTACTGCCTAAAACACGTTTACTGAATAAAAACTGAAAGGTATAGGTAGATTTTCTCTGTCCTTTTAGCGAAATACATAATTATACTTTCCAAAAATAAAGTAATAGCTTGAAATAGTGGATAGTAAGTATTTTTAATTGAATGTATTAGCCATTTAGCTCCAATCACCCCTATTCATTTTGGACTCCCTCGCGGGCTCCCCCTAGCGGTTAGCAGTTATTTTCTGATAGGAAGTGGCTCTTTATATACTGGCTCTGGTCAAAACCAAAGGCCTGCCCGGACATGCCTAGGTTTACAGTGAGTGCTGATGGATGGCTAGATATGCTTCTCCTCAGCAGCTACTGCTAAATATAAAACCATATCTAAAGTAAAACTCCACATGGCTAAGTTGCATTAGGACATGTTAGCTCAATTGCACAATCCATCCACAGCTTGGAGATTTATTCAGCACAAGAGATAAAACTCCCTAAAACTCTGGATACGAGGAAGTAACTGTAGCCCTGTTTTAATATGTTAATACTGTAGCTTGGATTATTTTAAAGCACACTGAACTGAATGTATTTGTAACTGGAGAGAGAAGAGAATTGTGGCTGATTTTAATACTGTAATGGCTTCAAAAATAGCATACTGTAAATTGATAATAAACTTGTGTCTTAACTAACTTGTAAAATACAGCTTTTAAGAAATATATATTTTGAATACTTAAACATTAAGCCTTAATTTAAACCTCAGTGTTTTTTATAATATATGTAATCCTATCAGTAACAGTTATAGACTAAGTCACAAACCAATATAAAAGCCCAGTCATGCAAACAAATAAAAATAAATAAATAATTAGCTCACAGTAATAATCCAAACTCTCTGGTTTATAGCTAACCTAGTTAGACTTTAAACTTGAGTTCATAGCTAACGTTAACCCAAGTCAATCAGCAGCTAATGTTATATTGCTATGTAACCTAGCAAGCTAGCAACGTTAGCTAGCTAACTAACTTACAGCTATCTGCACGGAGACCAGCATGACCAATAACTTTATCTAAGCTAAGGTTAACTATGTTAGTTAGCAGGCTAGCTACAGGTTAGGGTCCAGTTTACAGACTAGCTAAACACAGACATTCGTCTACATTAACCTTAAGTGTACAGTGTAAAACTGGCTAATCACTATTCATAAACTACATGACGGAGGACAGAAAACTCACCGTAACAACCTCGATACAATAAACCAGCTTAATAAGCTTTAACCAGCTGTGTGTGTCAGGGTGACTCTTTGAAACAGTTTGATAAATAGGTATATAAATTAGTTAATCTAGCTATCTCCGTCTCTACAACACCGTGCTCCAACTACACAGCTCCGGGAGGCGTGTGTTCCGCAATGTGTGTGTGGGTGGGTGTGTGTGGAGCTCAGAGAGACACGCCCCCTTAAAGAGACACTAAACACGAAATCATTTTTTTTTTCATTTATAAATGTGTTCCTTAAAACTTTTATAAATCTAAAAACCTTAAAAAAAAACACTTTTATTGTGGTAATTTCCACCTTTGCAGCACCTTCCTCCTGCCCCACCTCTAAACCCATACATCACCCAGTGCCCCTTCCCATTTTTTTAGGATTTTTTTAAAATTGAGTTGAGGGTGGAGTCAGCTAAAATCAGAGGGTTTAGGGCTAGTGTAATGCTTATTAATGTTTATTAATGCAGAAATAGAAATTGACAGAAAATTAGATGTAAAAACTTAATGTTTCTTTTTTTGTAGTGCAGTGTACAAGAAATAAGTTTTCGTCCATTTTTCCTATTATAGTTTCATCTCTGCCCCTTTTCAGGAATTTCAGAAAAAAAAATAATTTTATTTTCTGATTTTTCAATTTTTGCATTTTGCAAGTTGGATTATACCATCAGATTTGTGTTACAAGATACAAAAATGAACAAATAAAAAAAAAATTGAGAGAAGATTGAATTTTTCATTTTCCTTGAAATTCTGTTTGGAAAAGGCTGAAATGAAAAACTTGATAATTGAATAATTGGATGAAAACCTATTTCTTTTTTTTCCATTTTGAATTTAGCTTGATACAGTCAGAAAATTTAACTGCTAAACGTTACACTGAACATGCCTGGCAACAGACAATGCCTGGCTTTACTGCACTGTAAACCCACAGGGTACTTAAACTCAAATACATTTTTTTTACTGTTTTAGGTCAAATTTGGATTTTTTTTTTTAAACATTACTCAACTATTTTGATTTAGGTGTGTTATAATTATAATTGATTTGCTTAGATCTGGTTGGCTTGGGCTTTGCGCTATTATGTTCACGCTGCTATGGAGAGGAATTAGTGCCAAAGTGAAAAGCAAACACTACCGTGGAAAAATGTAAATGCAATCCACATAGTGCATTGCTTTTACACACTAACAAGCAGAATATGTGCCAAAATTAAGACCACTATTACATTACATTTCACTGAGCTTGAGCTCTTTATTGAAAAACAATACTCAAGAATTTACATTTTCAAAACCAAACACTGAATTTGTGTCAGAATTGCACTTAAAATGTAATCAGCTCAAGTCAGTAGGCGTTTTCACCTGCCTTTTTTCCAAAGCCTCGGTGCATTTCCCCAGTGCTTCTGTATGTTTGGTCCAGCGTGAACGCTGATTTTGAGCCCAGGTGTGATTAGTCTGGTCAGTTGACTGGGGTTCGCTGGTGCAGACCGTGCCGGGTGTGGAAGCGTTCCGAGCTTCTACATGATGTGGGATGGTGTGGGTGTGTTTGGATAATTTTTTGATGTGATGCTTCCCTTTGTTGAGTTTTATTCTGACTGGTTTCTCAGCCACGCCCCAATTTCAGTAGTGTATTTTAAATGGACAGTAATTGCATTTCTGTGCTGCTCCTAGACGAAATGCAGTCCTGTTTATTATGATTGCTTTTAAACAATTGCAGTGCCACACAGTGTAATACAATGCTGAATTTAGTGTTTATACAGTAGTGTTTCCTTTTCAATTTAACACTAATTCCTCTCCATACGCTGCAGTGTTCTCTTTGTCTATCTAATGTTATTTGAGTATTTTTAATGTGTGTATTTTTCAAAGATAAAATAAAACTAAATTCAAATCTATTTTGAAAATCTATTTTGTTTACGCTAAGAATACAACAGGTGTATTATTTACTAAGGGGGTTCTTTAACTTAAAATAAGTAAGTGTAACTTAAAATTACTTATAAAACCTAGATTTTGTATACTTAATTTAGCTATTTAATTACTGTCAAGTTTAATATGTAATCAGTTCCACCAACTATTTTGAGTAAAATTAATTGTTTTTTTCAGCAAGATCTTTAACAAAGGAAATAATTGAGAAGGAATAATTATCAGAAGAATCAGGTGATCAGTTTTTTTTTTCTGTCTGCTTTGGGTAGTCTTAAGTTCATGATTATTTGTTGATTATTTTATTGCAAGTTTTGAATACAGTATATCAGGTATGGGTGGGCCCAGCTGAGAAAATACTGGTTAAGCTGGTTGAACCTCCAAGCTCTATTTTTGGAATTGGTAAGCTAGCTGCTGTACTGTATACTGTACTGTAATATATTGTAAGATACTGTACTATTAATTCTAAACACATTTACTCATAACACATACACATATACAATACCAAAAGATTGGACACATCATATTATTCAGTGTTTTTCTTTATTTCTTTATTTAATTTATTTTCTACATTGTAGATTAATATTAAATATATTAATATTAATATTAAACATATGAAAACAATTAAGGGACACAGATGGAATTACACAGTAAACAAAAAAGTGTTTGTCCTCCACAATCTCAGCAACTATTGTTCAACACCTCCAGGAACTCCTTCAAAATGCTAAAAAATCTACTCCAGCTCACTCTACCTCACAAAGACACTGAGATTAAAATACCAAGAGTTTAGTAGTTTTTTTTTTTTAACAAAATAATGTCATGTGTTCCTGTATAGCTTTAATGCCTTCAATATTGAATATACAATTATAAAAAAAAAATCATAATAAAACACATTGAATGAGAAGAGGTAAATGACACTTTTAAGTGTTACTGTATTTACAAGATTTATTTTATATTGTGATTTTTTTATTGTATACCTGTGTTACCTACAGTATATCAAGGGCTTGGGGGTGTCTCCTTTAATGAGACAGATGTGTAATTTTAGTTTAATTTTCTGTGCATTCATTGCTGTAATTAAAGCATCATAACAGAGCTCATACCAAGTTGTGCACTGCCAGGACCAGGATTGAAGAACCTTGAGTTTAGTGTTAAACCAACCAAAAAATCTGATCTTTTTTTAATCTCTTACTTTCAGTAGGACCAAGTTCAGTGTAGGGATATGATATATCCTAGTGCAACACTGGTGACATACTAGTAAATAGATTTAGCTGTTTGTCTTGTATTTGGTTTATTTCCTTTTGCAGTAAGTATATCATTTAACATGTACACACGTGTAAGGCATATGTGATGCAACAGTCAAAGTTTCTTTTAAGTACATTCTTTGTACTTATGTAATGAGTAGTGTAAGGTGTGCTCTTGCTTGGTTGGAGTAAAAGTCTGTGAAGATAAGATTTGTAGATATGCAGACGTAATGACTGCATATAGAGAGTGTAAATGAGCTGCACAGGTTGTACATTATACAGGTCACCTTATCTTGTGCTCAATTATAGGGTCAGCAGTTGCAATAAATGGAAACAATAGATAACCAATTTACTATTCTCATCTGACTGCTGCTGGAACAGAGAGTGATCTGCTTGTGCAAAAGGCAGATCCATCATTAACCCTTTCAGATCTGATTTTTTTCCACTGAGGAGAAAAATATAGGACTATAAGAAAATATATGAATGCTGTCTGTAATGTAGACTCTAATGTCCGAAAAAAAAAAAATTAATTGCTTTTTTTATTGGAAGCCCTTTTAATTTCTAAAATCACATAAATTAGTTTTTAAAAACATGCTTTTACTTTTCCTCGTTAACTTTAGTGCTGCAATACCATGTGTTGAGATATATATTATATTTTTTTATTATATTACATTGTATTAGATTTTTTATTTCCACCATTACTCTGAGGAGCTATTAGCCTCAGTGTCCACTAGATGGAAATAGTGTACAGCAGCTGAAACAGTATGGCCGCCCCACTCTTCATTCTCCAGTCTTCACCTGTGTGTTTGTGGAAGGTTTTTCCTCTGGTGATTGATGGGAGCTCTGGTGTGTGTTTGTTTATTCATGAGGTGTCTTTAGTGTGTTTGGTCAGAATGCAGAGCAGATGGTTTGGAAATATGGACGGAGCCCCCATAAATGTGAGGTTTAGCATGCAGGTCAGGACTTATTCTTTTTTTATTTGGTCTCACTGAAAGTTAACACCTTGAAAAGCTATTCCGAAATAGAAATGCTAATAATGTACTCAAGTAGTTCATGATAGTTTGTCATTGCTGGAAGAAAATCCTTGCAAATACTAAAATAAAAGAAGTGAACTAACTGAAAATGAGGAGATGCAGGCTTAGCGGTTTAATTAAACTTTTCCCACTTTTTCTTTGGTTGGAGACAACGAGAATTTGACCCCATCCTGTTACCTAAATAAAAAAAACTATAAAATCAATATATTTGAAGCAACAAATTAACATTTTAGTCATATTAATTTCAGTAAATATTATCAAAATTGACACAAAGAAATAATGTAAAGTCTCCATAACACTTCTTACATTACACTAAATGTAATTTTCTTGTTGACTCCTGGCATAATTTTTTTTGCATAATGGGCGTGTTCCCCCTCAACCCTAACTCACCATCAGTGTGCAGTCTTGCCCATCAGGGCCTTCCTTCATCAGGTAATCAGGAACATCTTATATAATGGTTGTTTGTTTGGCCACAGTGTTGTAAGCTATAAGAGCAAGTTACCATTTTCTTATGCACTGAGAACCGCACTGCAGTAGGAGAAACTGGGATGTTTCATCCAGTATTAGGAACCAAAAAACTATCTAATCTTCCCTGAATGAGCAATTGTTAGTCATATTAATCCTATGAATCCTAGGATGCGTTACCCAATTTGTCAGTTATCTTGTCATTTATCTTGTCAGTAAGAGCTAAACAATTTATGGAGTTAAATAGATACAACGGTGGGTTGAAAGGGATCTTTGGCAAGATGTTAAATGTTTAACAATTGTGAAAGTGTTGATTTAAATCCAAAGAGTGTGTATCTATTTAAACACTGGAAAAGAGTTGAAATTAACTTAAAGAATCTTATTTCAGCACTCAATTTTGCTTTCTATACAGTAATTTTGAATACTTTCTTAACCCAAAATTGCACTTGGTGATATACAGTATGTGTCATGTGTTACAGTGGAATTTTGACCTTAAAATATTTGCAGATGTCATGTGACCATGTTATCACACTTAGAAAAAGCATACTTGAGCTGCTCAGTTATTTTGAACAAATATACAAAGCTCCAGGCTCTTAACGGCTAAATGTTCTCAGAAAATCAAAGGCACATAATTATTAAAGTCATTTAATAATTAAGAGCACACTTTATAGCCATTTAGCAGCAATATACAGGATTTAGCCTTTGCATTTAAAGCATCTGTGGCAGGGAACACACGCACACACCTAGGGTGGTGGGCCTGGGGAGCAGTTGGAGATTGGGTCCTTCCAGAGGTGTGAATTGAGGTGGGAGGGCTGTTTCTTTGCTTTCTCCCTGTTCAGAGTATTGAACTAGCGACCTTCAGTCCTTTATCTGCTTCTTTACATTCAGTGTGCTTATAAATCACCCATCCTTCTTTCTACTTCATCGTTATTTTCATCTGCTTCTTTTTCTTGGCCAGGGCTGCGATGTGTCCAATTTCTACCTGGATACATTTGATGCAAACCACAGGGATTCCACTGGATTGGATGTCAGTAAACAGCAGGATACCACCCACTCACACCTACACTGTAAACCCCAGATCTGTTATACATAAAACTCAATATCACAAATTTGATGAACATTTTGTGGTCACTTTACACATTCAAATAGGATCTTTGAGTTGAAACTTATAATAGCTCAGTTTGGGCTGCTGCCATTGCCAACTCCTTTTCTATTGGCTGCTGGCACCACCAATTTGAATGCTGGGGTTTCCTCCAGGCCCTGACACACACACACCAACAGTGTGTAGTCATTCTCCACAGACTAGCTTGCTGCAGACATTTGAATGAATAGTTTTAGAATAAAAAATAATAAAAAATAGCTTTTAAATAATATATAAAAATAAGTTATGGTTCCTTCAATTACATTCAATGTTCCTGTAACATTTATTTTGTGCATTTAATTATTTTAGTTAGGTGAAATAAAAAACTAAACTAAATTTAAATCAATTTTATTCACATGAATGTAAAATTTAAAGAATGGTTATTGTGCAAAGCAAGTGATATTTAAAGAAATGTTGCAAGTTTAATTTAATTACTTAAACATTTCTCAGATTATTTAAATAAATTCCACATCGCCAACTATGTACTTTTAGGAGGTGGAGGAAGCAAAGACACAACCCTAGGCACCTGGAACCATGCAACACACACACACACACACACACACACACACACTACCTGTGAAAGCACGGTGATCATAATACAAATAAATCAAATCAACCACTGATTCCAGTATTCATATAAAACACATTTTATTTACATAAATTACAAGAAAGCACAAACCCGAATCACCAAAATTCTACTTTAAAAACATCCTGTATATAATACATTGAACAGATTTACTATCATTTTACTCCATGTCTCAAATAGTACTTTATCATATGTTCCATAAAAAGAAGTGGTATACAGAGTTTTAATTGGCATCCCACTGATCATTTCTAACTAGTCTCAGAGTGAGAGAGAGAGAAAGAGAGAGAGAAAGAAAGAGAGAGAGAGAGAATGGGGAAATTGTACTCACAGCACGTTGAGAACAACATAGGTGGCCCCCTTTACTGAGAGGGGCCTCCTTAATATCAGCAAACACCTGTTTTATTGACTAGTGATAAGATTCATCTGTATACCAATTTTGGCAGTTGGACGGAACTCTGTGTTTCACTGTGTTTCAGAGAGACGACGTTGTTGAGTCCACTACTTCTCTTCCGTTACACACTGTTGGCACCATGTTGGCAGCTGAGGCTAAAAGGCAGTTTGAAGAAAAATATTATTACTAACATAATCCCATAAAGCTGCCTTAAACACACTTTTACCATCATTTTCTCAACAGACCTCTGTCTGATAAAGTGTTCTGGGGGTGGGTTTCCCAAAATGTTGTAACCTCATACATTCTTAAATATATTAGAATTCTTAAAATCACAAGCTTTTCTTGAAAACATCCTTTAATGATATAGAGCTTATTCATTCATAGCTCACTAAATAATTAGAAGTTCACATGCAGTTCCACCACAAAAACCATAGAGACTGCTAATGTCTCCCTGATAAAAACTCAGTGGCATGTTTGTTCTATGCATCACAAATGTACTTCTATGTATATAAGAATTTATAAAAAAAAATATATATATATTTTAAAACTGGATTAAAATTAAATTGCATACACCACATCCACTGCCAGCTTGAAATATGTATTAAATATATTCCTGTTTTTATCTATATATCTGCGTTTTAGGTATGGTGTGGAAGGTAGCATTTCAATCCAACACATGAAGGTTTTTAATTAAAATATTTTTTAAAGTATTTTATTTCAGCATCACTTCGATTGACATGAAATCAGAAATCAGAAAATTACATTTTAATAAAACGTTGATATACAAATTTAAATTTAAATTATTTAATTTTCAGAAGTTTTGCAGTGTGGCAGTAGTAGTAATATTAGTATAGTAGTAAAATTTCTGATAAATGTATTTCTGATAAAGAAATGCGTAAAAAAAAGTGGTTGCTATGCTTGTAATCCTGTAACCAATCAAACTGACTGATTAATCATTTTCAAAAATGTGTAAAATTGAGTAATGACATTTTGCAGTTTGCTGTGTCTCTAGATTAAAGCATGAAAAGATAATTGTGTGCCTATTAATAGGTTTGATATGCCATAGGTAGGAATTCCAAGTGTTATATAGCAGTACTTTAATACTTATTGGTTATTAGTTGTTCTACTTTTTTATTAAATATTTTAAAAATAAATTATAACTTGTAAATCAGTGGTTTAGTTTTCCACTGTTGGTACTTTTTTCCAGCACAGAGGCAGTGTCTACTTTAAATAGCTTTAAATTAAGCTCATTATATATTATGAAGACTGGAAAGGTTTTTGGGAAACACTTGCAAAATTGGCTTTAAGTTACATTGTTCTTAAAGTAAGCTGGATAAGTTGGATAGTGAATAAACCCTGCATAATATACTTTATATAAATACCATTTACACCCTGTAAAAACACCTTTACATTAATGTTTTGTACTTTCATTAGTAAATTTGCCACTTTGGAGATTACACAAAGTTTGTGTTTCATGTATAAAAACATAGTCTAGAATATCCAGTATATAATCAGCAGGCTGCGGCTGGTTATTCAACAGGCTTGGGGCTGTTCTGATGGTCAATGATGCTGGTGGTCAGTGTTGCTGTACCTTGAGAGAAGCTGGAGCCGGGCCCGGTGGTGACGCTGAAGCGGGTGGTGGCCACTCTGAGCGTGGTGACGTTCTTCTGAGGCTGGAACAGGATGATGTGGATCTTGGGAGCGAAGAGGCACCCGAGCACCACCGAACCACTCAGGCTCACTGAGATACACATGGTGGTGGTCTGGACCTTAGGGAACACAGATAAAACAACAGTGATTCAACCGCTCTAATTCAAAAAAAGAAATGCATGTCCCAGAGCATTTTACACACTGTTTGGATTCTTAATGATTACCATTAACTCAGTTATTACAGTGTTTATTACAGAGTAAATGAGTAGTTAAATATAAGTCATCTGAATTTGAATATATAGATTTTTAAATGAATAAAATATCTCCTAGTTATGGTTTAATGTAAAGGCATGGATCTAATGCTTTAATTATTTCCCAGCTAGCAAGTGCTATGCATCAGTAAACTGGCTGCAGTTAGCAAAGATAATGTTTGCTTTTAGAGTTTGTACCAATAGTATTAATCTTATTCCTTGTGCATATTTAACATTTTCCTGTAAAACTTTCAACCTAATCTCAATGCAAGAAGTTAATGCAGTGCAATAATATTGCATTTGTTTTTCATTTTTATTTACCCATTTCCCCCCTTTTTGTCCCCAATTTACAAATTACCCAACCCTCTCATCAACCCTATTACTTGTAATGCCCCAACACACCAAGAGGGTGAAGACTAGACTTCACTAAGAGTCCATTGGTCAGTTTCACACAAAACATAGATAAGAGGCAGATGATTGACATGTGAACTGACTGACACAAGACAAAAATGACTATTTCTACTTGATTTGTACTGCAATAGACTTTCTGTATGATTGATCAGACTCTGGTGGTGCACGGTTCTACTGTGCAGCAATGCTGACACCTAAACAAATATTTACTGTAGTTACAAATAGTTACTGTAATTTCTAAGCTACATTTTAGTAATATTCAATTTCATAACAGTTACTGAATAATTTGTAATTGTAATAGAATATGATATTAAAATGAAAACACAAACTAATCCTTTTTCAGACTGCATGTCTTCACACTGTCTGAGATGTACAAAGAGCACAGCTTTGGTTTTTATTAGCCAAAAATAGGTTTAGGAGACCCAGTAAAAGAGAAACATTGCATAACAATAAACCAAAGTGCTTTAAATAATGCAACACAGAGTTGGGCGAAGTACTGAACATGGAATGTTCTTGTTCTCCTTTCCACAGATTTTAACAATCTGACTGCTCTGTGTATGTGAGGCACATTTCCAGCGGGTTTAGATGATGTCTTGTTTTCTACTTCTGTGAATGCTGCTTTACTACACAAGCTTTTGATCTGATGAAATGAAAACTTGTGACCAGCAGCATGGTTCAAATGCAACAACGTTCTGCTCTGGTGTCTGACAACTGCTACAAATATCCTCATATGTACAAATATATCATTAATGAACCAATTAACATAACCTGTAATCCAGAAATTCTATTTTCTATTGTTCAATAAGTATGTTATGTGCAGTTGGCAAAAACCTTGTTGTTTTTATATGATTATGACATCATTTTAATCTAGCAGTTGTTCTTTACACTGTGGTAGAAAATAAAAACAATAGATTTTTTATGCTGAATTAAAGTAAAAGGTAAGAGGTTCCCCCTATTTTTTGGAAAGTTGCAATTTTGGATATACAGTAGAAGGTTTTCAATTTGTTTACAGAATGTTGTATGTTCAGCAAGTTGCTTTTCCAGGTGTTCTACCGAATCTGACTTCCCTTCGTGTGCACTCACATCATGCAGTAAAATGTATGTAGCAGATTATACTTGTATTCCTTCTATTTAGGCTGATCTACAGTTAAAGTAGATAGAGGCATCACAAGTATAAGCATTGGCACCCATACTACTCCATGATGCATGTACACGTGAAGGGGAGTTGGATTTCGGTACAACCGCAGTTCTTTTTCTTCTTCTATTGTTTACTGGGCGAAGGTTAGCCTTTCTCAGTTCCTAAAATTGGTCCGAAAGTCCAAACCATCTGGAAAATTGCTTTCACACTGTCAAATTACAGATCATGATTCACACTGATCTCCACCATCTCTTTTGGTCAGACCAAATTTTGGTTCCTTGGTTCAGACCATGGTACAGCTGCTGTTTTGGTTTGGACCAAACAAGTTCAGTATAAAAGCACCCTAAGTGAGAGGGAGTACAATTATACATCATGGATATTAATATTGTATTAATATGCCTTTTTATATGATTTGTTTGAGTGGTTAGATTTAGGTCTTTCTAGCACACCTTGCTCCCGTACACACGGGCCTAATCTTTTAGCCAAAGAAGCAGGGAAACCCCATATTTTTCTGTAGCAGCATTTCTCTTTTCTGTCTTTCAGAAATGAAAATAAGCCCCCCTGCAGCCATGTTACACACAGATCAAAGAGAATCCAACCAATCCACCAGACACACGCCAGTTCAGTAAGTACGAGCAGCAGTGTGTGTGCGAATGAGTGTGCGTGCGCGTGTATTTACACCATAATTCTATAGGCTGTTTCAGATGGTTTTAATGTAAATAATTAAAAAATCATTAGCAGTTGTGTCTGTCTCTGGCTTAATATCCATCTTCCAGTCAAATATTACAGACATTGAAGCGTAGAACACACCTCACACTCAACATTCACACTGATGTGTCATGAGTTCACAGCCCACTAAACACTGCATAATCCATTACACTCTCTGCTCTGGTTCTCTTGCTGTGAAGCCAAAAACAGGAGTGAGTATTTATTTACACGGAAAAACCCCAGTAATTACTCAGAACACAGGTGAAGCTGATCTAACAATCAGGTGCTGATTGGCTGGCTGAGACACATGATTGAGAGGTGCATTCTGGGAGTTGGAGTTTGTGAAGGTGGAAAAGTCAGTAGAAGCATTGGAAGGTGTGACAGGTGTTGTTGCAGGAGCTTTCCTTTTCCAGCACAAAAAAACCCAGACCTTTTCCTTACACTTTTCCACTGATCTTCTAATTGTATGTATGAAACTCTCTACATCACCCAATTACTCCACTTCCATCTCCACAATCTCCTCATCTCCACCATTACCTCAATGTCCCATTACTCTACACCCATCACCTATCATACGTTTTACACAGAATTACTTTATTAATTAAGGTATGTAAACACTGTAAATCTGTGTACTGCACTAAAATGTTTAAGTGCCATACTTTATATAATGAACGGAGTAAATCATTCTTAATATCTTAGAGAGATGAGTCATATAAAGCTTTGATTGAACCTTCTTCAAATAAATATTTGTAATGCTGGTCTAATGCAGATATAAATACTAACAGCTAATACAGGTAGTGACTGATAAACTTATAGGAAAATATTGAAAACAAATATACTCCTCACCAATTCTCACAGCATCAGATATTTATGAATCAAATTCTTTAGTGTTTATGAGTTTAAAATTGAATTTATAAAACACCAGTACTCTATCAAGAAGAATCTGCATAGTATGTATGTGGTGAGCATTATTAGACTATAAGTCCGATTTTAAAAAAGACTCAAAAATGAAAAAATGTTCCGTTTTTTTCAGCTTATACAAAAATATCCACTCTGATTAGCGGTATATAACAGAATGAACACCCGTACAGTTATGTAAAGGTGCACTTATGGCATAGAGTGAGGTTCCAGGTCGCAGTAAGGGGTGTGTGGGGGGGGGGGAATAAAGTTCCATTTAAAGTGTGAGTCACTGCAGCTGATGAGCGTCACAGCTCTGGGGAAAAAACTGTTAGCTGATGGAGTTCTCCACCTGAAGAAAGTGGTTGAAAGAGGTGATGTCCACCATGAGAGGGGTCAGCTATAATCTTGCCAGCACATTTCATGACCTGCTGTTATACATATATATATATATGGACATATATATATATGTCCAGACGTTTTGGCAGTGTACAGGATGATCCTCTCTGTCCTAAGGTTCCAGTACTGGCTTACTCACACAGTCAAACATAGAACATAAAGTATATTTAATATATCAAAGCCTGGACTGATGGCAGAAAGACAATCACTGTGCAGAGCCCACTATCTGTTGATCATGCTGCTCAAGAAGACACTAAGTTAAAGGAGACCTCCGGTGTAAATTGGTCTTTTGTTGTAGTAAAACATGATAAAAAGTATTTATCTTTGACGAACAGCACACCTCCGTTCTCCCACAGCCTTCCGAGATTCAGAAATTTTAACAGTTTGTTCAAACACCCTTCAGACTGGGTGACACGGGGCATAATTTGCCCCAATAAATCGCTTTTTCCACCATTATCCAGCTCAAAGTAGCTCCACACCTCCTTGCTAGAATCTATATATATGTCTATGTTATTTTTAGTTCAGTAATGGTGGCACTTGAAGCTTAAGCTAGTGCTATGGGATGTAAACAGTGTTTTTAATAAGCTTCTTTTGCACTTTTTAAGTTAATAATGCCTTGTTTTAAATGTCAGGGCTCTCCAGATACTAGCAAGGAGGTGTGGAGCTACCTTGAGTTGGATTACAGTGGAAAAAGCTATTTTTTGGGAGCAAATTCTGTGTCCTGTGTCACCCAGTCTGAAGGGTGTCTGCAAAAACTGTAAAAATTTCTGGATCTCAGAATGCTACGGAGAACAGAGGTGTGCTATTCATCAAAAGTAGGTTCTTTTTATTATGTTTTACTACACCAAAAGTCCTTTTTACACCAGAGTTCTCCTTTAACAATTTAGGATTAGTTCAATAGATACTCTACTGATGTTAATATTGGATTCTAGGATCAGGTAAAGCTAGGTTTAGGTTTTAAAGTTAAGGTTAATTTACTAGATATTTAGATAAACGTATGTCAAAGCAGCTTTATTTAGAATTTACCTTAAAATAGCAGCTTTTAATAAAAAAGTATAGCAGCATTGATATTGCTGCTCTGGGGTCAGAATGCTGGCTACTGCACTATATAACTTTGGTGAAGCATAAACAAGTAATATTCAGGACAAATCCTGTAATATTACTCTACCACATCAGTCCACATAAGTATTTCACATCAGATGGTGGTTCTGTATCTCTCAGCTTCTAAAATGAGTGTGAAGAAGTGATTTATGGTTGCTTAAAATGTGAATCCCAGGAGCTGGAAATGCACCGTTCTTGCATATTGCTGCTTTAAATGCTTAATAAAACAAACATTTACTTTTAGCTTAAGCTCTTCACTAATCAACAAACAACAATCATAACACATAAAAGACTAACAGACTGGTTTCACACCAAAAAAAGAAGACTGCAAAGACCTAATATCATCAGCACACTTGTTCAACCTGTATCATGAACATATAATATAAGATAAGTAGGTTGAACGTAAAGAAAGATGAAGGGTTAAGGATTGGAGGGAGAAACATCAATAAGCTTTGATTTGAGGATAACACAACACTCACATCAGAAAATCAAGAAGATCTGAGGACTCTCACGAGAAAAGTTAAAGAACAGAGTGAAAGATGAGGCTTCTTCTCAATATGAAGAACAGAAAGTCCATGGCAACAGCAAAGAAAATGCAGAAGTTGTGCACAATTTCTGACTCCTTGTATTATTTTTTAACCACAAGTGATTCAACACAGAAACATGACAAGTAAAATCTACAAATCATCTAGTCAATGGACTATTCAAATATACTGTATCCATTATTAAACACACCCACATACCAACACACACACACAAACATCTGTCATTGTCAAATGCAAAAGCCTGTAATAATCATAGGCCAAAAGCACTGTATGATTATATAACCATTTATCTAAAGGTATTTGTCATTAAGCACTTGACTGAAGGAGCTTCAGAAATATTCCATTCACTGTTTCCAGTGCAATCATCTGCCAGGATATCATCTCCCTCTCCCTTTCTTCTCTATTGAGCGGCTTTTCAGCCACATGAAACGAGGCCTGCTCCTTTTATCATCACTATAGACAGTCGATCAAAGAGATTTTTCTATCTGTCATCTGAATCGGCAGGTAGTGGCAATAAGGCAAAGTCACTGAATCACATACAGATGCAGAAAATACAGCAAAGAAAAGCAGAATCTGTTCAAGAAGCTGCAAGAGGTGCACATCATCTTGAGTTTTTTCAATTAGAAATGAGATGTATCACAATGTCATTGTCTGCAGAGTGAGTTGAGTAACTGTAAATTAAATTCTCAGAGCAGACCATCTGAAAAACTCAGGACTTTTTGTCCTCGAAGAAATTAAAATATGAATATGAAAAGTCATTCCAGAAATTGGACAATGAATTGTATTAACAATAGTTAAAGATATTAAAAAACTGATTAAATGTTCTGGACAGATGACCCTCCAACATATTTGATAAAAAAAAGTATTCAACATCTCGTTAAAGGCTTTGTTGGTAGCAACATGACATGTGATAACATAAAAGTATGGTTTGAATGATAACATGATATGCTTTTTGTGCTTTCACATCTGCCTCGTTTGGTCCGGACTTTCCGACTTTTCAGTTTGGTCCGAACCAAAGTAGCAGGTGTGAAAGAGGCCGCGAACCACGGTCCGGACCAAAGGACCAGATTTTGGTCCGATCAAGAGACGTGGCCTCGGTCCGAATCTTCTGAACCATGGTCCGGTTCGCCTGCAGTGTGAAAGCGCTTTTCTGGATGGTTCGAACTTTCGGACCAATTACAGGAAGCTGAGCAGGCGTCTTCAGGCACAGTACCCTATGTTAGTTCAAATTCGCCAAACGAACGTGCTTGTCCTGAAGTAACTGTATCCAGATGGACATCCAGCACGTCCAGTCCCACCCACTTTGTCCACGCCACGCCTTGTGTGAAAGCACCCTATAAATGAATTCACACTAGATTATATTCATGTCTGGAAAAATCATCACGGAACCAGTATCATATCCTGTGAATTTTTGTTATGACCCTTGGAAGCTAATGAACACTGCACTGACCTGCAGTTATGTGTTTTGGGTATGTTTGTGTATGTTTAGGGCCTCCTGCATTGAATGTAATGGTGATTTCTGACAGCATTGCTTGTCTGTTTTAACAGACAACTCTAGTCAGACTTCTCCGGTCGCAATCATTACAACACTGTGCTGTCTGCACCATGTTAAACAATGTTCCACACAAATTTGGAAATAGAACAATCACTCATCTGGCTACTACTATCAGGCCTCGCTCAAACTCTGATAATTCATTCAATGGTTTGCCATTAGGTTTTATATTTGCATTGTCAAGTATAACATACTGATCAGTTTACCTACTGTAAATGACTCTAATGACTCCATGATGTTGGTCATGTTGAGAGTACTGTGATATCCAATATATCCAACATCATCAAACCTCTAGACCAACAATCTACAAGATCTACCTGGACGAACCATTGCTTGACCTTTATATAGAACCAGATTTTATTATCAGATGAAAACAAACACTGGAGTCAGGTTTGACATAAAAATCTTCATAAAATCTTATTTTTTCTGTAAAGTATACCAGTACATGTAATATGTTGTAGGGCTATTGTTCTTCTAAAGGCTCTGGTAATCTTGATAAATGGCACCTTGAACATTACCAAATACCACTAGATTTCTTAGAATAAATAAATAAATCTCATCTGTCCCTAATGGTTGTCTGAGACTGTCTAAACCTTCTCCCAGTACAATGAACTAAAGCACACCTCCAAATGGTTGACTGACCACAGATTTGGGCTCTGAGGTGAGCTGGTGAGTACACAAGTGAAACCCAGAGACTCTGAAGGATTTTGGGAGATTTGTAGGGAGGATTTTCTCCAGGCCTTTTTATATCTTTCAGAAAGAGAAGACTATGCTCTTATGGTGGCAATTGGGAGCACACAAAGTACAAAATGGGGAGCAAGTAACTAAGCTGCTTTTCAGATTTTCTTTTATTTTATGAGTTCCCTCATATGTTCAGTGTAAGACAAACAACAAAGACAAAAAAAGATTTTTCATAGACTTTGTGCTGATTTTTACTGATGGAGCCAACAATTCCAGAGAGCACTGTATGCAGAAAAATTAGCCCATTGATCTAAGCACAGCCTTTGTTTACCTCAGGGCTGCTTTGAGAGCAATTTTGCTGTGCTCTTAATCCATAACTTTTTGCTGAAATTCCAAACAACACTGTCATGAATAATGAATCAGTACAACACAACACAAAGCAGCTTACCCTGTAATCGCTGGCTGTGACATAGAAGATGGGCTGGAAGGCCAACCAGATGATGCAGGTGGTGTACATGGTGAAGCCGATGAACTTTGCCTCGTTGAAGTTTTCGGGGCACTTCCTGGTCTTGAAGGCGTAGAAGGTGCAGAGGATAATGAGGATGCAGTTGTAGGTCAGGGACATCAGCATGCTGGAGTCCTTGCTGTTGCACTTCAGCCTGACTATGTCTCGTCTCTCAGGGCTGACCTCCTTCCTCACTCCTGGCGCCTCCACCAAGAGCCAGACCACCACCACCAAGAGCTGGAAGGAAATGAGAGCAGCACAAATGGCTACTTGTGAAGCCGGACTTATGAACCTTGGCCGCTGAGCACCATCTTTGACACCGTTGAAGATTCGGGCGATTCGATTGGTCTTGGTCAGAAGTGCTGAGTAGCAAACAGCAAAGGAAGTCCCCAGCCCAAGCCGACGTAAGGTACACACTACAGCTGAAGGTTTGGTGATGTAGATGAAGGTTATGCAGTAACAGAGGAGCACTCCTAGGAGTAAAATATAGGAAAGTTCCCGTCCACTAGCTTTTACCACTGGCGTCTCATTGTTCTTTAGAAAAAGACCAATCACAAACAGAGTGCAGAGGATCCCCAAACACGCAATCGTGACTGGTCCGATGGCCCACGCGTCCTCCCAGTGGATGTACTCCTCAGGCAAATTGTAGCAGCCAGTCAGGTTGGCATTGGGCCACTGTCCAAAGCTGCAGTCTGCACAAGTGAATTCATCCAGGAGGTACTGATAGGGCTGGCATGGAATACAGATCCAGCAGCAGACATCCCCAGGCTGCATGCTCTTAATCTCATTCTTCCTGCAGGGGTCGCTGCACTGAGAGGTAGGTACCATTTGGTCCCAAGGTATCAGACTAGTGTTGAGGTCTAAAGTCTGGGCCCAATAACCCACCTTGCGGTAAACATACCCGTCGTCCTCTTTGTGGTAGTGGAAAATGTTGTAACGGCCCAAACTGTCCCCATAAGCATCAAAATGAACAGTGTTCTCCGTATCAGCTGGCCGGAACGGTGCTGTAGACACAAAAGGCAGAAAGTTAAGTTAAAAGATATTAATCACCAGAGAAAACCCAAATATATCCCTTTTAAAAGGCAATATCCAATGCATAGGCAGAATCCAATGCATCCTCATGTAACAGCTCCCCTCCTTTGCTTACAATCTCAAAAGCCTCACTTGTCAAGGTTGTAGATGCATTGGGCACAGGTGCAAACCATGCATTTACATAATTGAGGCCAGGAGGTTGATTCACAAGTCTGCCTTGTTTCTTTGATGTGATTTCGCAGCTCTTGATAGAACATCAAAAATAGACCACTTTAAGATGGCAAGAAATGCTGGAATTAAATTTGGTTTTGTGACACGGACAGGGTTTTCTTCTGTTATCCTGTTGACTGGATACATGGCATTCCTGATTTTCCTGGTAGAGTCCCAGTTTCCTCTACCCTCATCCTGGAACACCATTTACCATATTTTTCACTTGATTTAAATATTTATCACACTGAGCATTACAAATATTTGCACACAGGAGGAAGTGTCAGTGATGTTTGGAAGGAAAATAAAGGTTACCAGAAACAAGAAATGATTCAAACAAATACAGAAGTAGTAGTTGAAGAATTTCCTAATGGTGTCCTGTGAAAATCCATCACATGCATCCTGAACTATTCCTTTTCTGATTTCATGGTAGTGTTGATAGCATCGCACACTTAGATGGGTCTGCCAAGGTGGTTGGCCATGTGGACCAGCATTGTCCTGTGGGAATAGTGCACTGGAGTGTCTGTTTAAAATGGTAAAGCCACCGGTTGCAGGCCATTATCTATCTTATTAATGTAATGTAAGGCTGTCAAAGTGTCTGTAATGAAGACCAAAGGTGGCATCATACAAAATTGCAGCCCACACCATGACACCAGATCTTCTAAACATGTAATGGTTTTTGGTGATGAGTGTATTTCAAAATCATAATCTGCTTTATTAGCTTGTAAAGATAGAAAAATGATAATAGTAAATCTGTTTAATAGGTGCTTTAAGATTAAACTAATCTTTTTAAATGTTTAATTGCAGTTTATTAATAATGTACAATTATTGATAAACAACACTTCATAAACACTTACAACATAAGAAGAGCAACAGTGCCCTGTTTTTTGCCAAGTTATGAGCCCATATTCATCTATACCAGGGTTTCTTCACCTGGAGGTGTTATTCCAGGGGGGTTGCATTTCCTCAGCTAGATTTGTGATGAATCAGACTTTACTGAATCAAGCTGACTCATTCGCAGGCTTTTTTCAGGGTACCGCATGCTGAAAATAGGTCGCTTTTTATAAAGTTTTCTTTCAGTGATTCAAAATGACTCATTCACTGTTCTACTCGAGTCTTCGATCTCAATTTTTGATTCAGGTTCTCTGCAAGTCCAGGCTGGATTAAAATAGAGTGTTTTTAGAAGGCTGAACTGGAAGTAGAGATGCACAATGCCCGCTTCCAAAAACGAAAAATAAAAAAAATAAAAAAATAGGAAAGTGAGAAAATATGACGAATAGTACTTGGAATATGTATTTTTGCAGCCCTGATGGAGCCCTAAAACAGAAGTTAACAGAAAACTCTCTACCTGATTTCTGGATTTCACTATTAACAGAGTTCCCAGCACTTCTTCTGCACTTACATGTCTAAAAAACAAATTTAGAGCCCGTCTCAACATGGAAGATGATTTGCTGATTTGCGACTGTTTCTAAACCCTACTAAGTCTAAGACTAAGAGTCTACAAGGGGGGCTGCACAGTTAAAAAGGTTAAAAGCCCTGATCTATACTGTTAAAACTCAGATTTTAGTCCATGTAAAACCTCCCAGCTTCCTTAGATATACACCAATCAGCCATAACATTACCACCACCCTCTACTTTCTACACTAACTGTCCTTTTTTTCAGCTCCACTGAGCATGCAGGGACACTTTGTAGTTCTATTAATACAGACTGTAGTCCTTCTGTTTCTATGTGTACTTTATTATCTTCCTTTCATACTGTTCATCAATTAAGCAAATTCACCATTTCTATAAAGTTTTAAAAATAATATTTACCACCAATACAATCACATATGATTCATAAAATGCTGCATGCAACATTGTGAGTACTGGCATAAGCCCTTCATTATGGTAATAATGCTCTATAAATACATTATCCAATGATTAAGGATGAGTTATTAAGCTCTTAAAAGATAGATACCCTTTACCTAAAGTGTTACCAAATAAACACTACAAAGGGCCGCCTGAAGAATGACGTCCCATTGTATTATTTACACTGAAGATGAAAATCCTCTTGCACTGTCAGCAGTGTGACTAAGCTGAGCAGTCTGAGCTGATCAAGTGTCTGTGTTCCAATATGATTCACAACAGCACTCCTTCGACTTTACTGTACAGCGAAAACAATCTAAATAAAGCTCAAAACTCTCCACACACAATGTTTCTGCATGAACAATCATTTCTGACAGCTTAATGTTGAATGTGTTTTGTTGCTTCCTTTACTCACAGTGAGGAGCT
Organism: Astyanax mexicanus; assembly: GCF_023375975.1. Taxonomy (NCBI): domain Eukaryota; kingdom Metazoa; phylum Chordata; class Actinopteri; order Characiformes; family Acestrorhamphidae; genus Astyanax; species Astyanax mexicanus. Next base: position 15,349,654 of record NC_064412.1, on the reverse strand, counting down.
AAAAAAAACAATGATTTATTATGTGACAATAATGTGATTAACAGAACATATCATCTCTTCTAAAATGAGAAACTATGCTCCACCTGGATTTAGGTATGTAAATGATGTGGTGTTGATGCTGCACTTGGTCAGGTTTAGGTTCAGCAACAGTATGTGCTGAAAGAATGAGGTCAGCTGACTACCTGAATATACTGAATATAGATCAAGTTAATCCATCAATGGATTTTTTCTTCCCTGATTATACAGGCATATTCCAAGATGACAATGCCAGGATTCATGGTGCTGGAATTGTGAAAGAGTGATTCAGGCAGCATGAGATCATCATTTTCACACATGGATTGTTCACCACAGATTCCAGACCTTAACCCCATTGAGAATCTTTGGGATGTGCTGAAGAAGACTTTGTGCAGAGGTCTGACTCTACCATCATCAATGCTGCAAGATCTTGGTGAAGTGTTTAATGAAACACTGGATTGAAATAAATCTTGTGACTTTGCAGAAGATTATTGAAACAATGTCACAGTGAATGCGTGCAGCAATCAAAGATAAAGGCGGTCCTACAAAATATTGGAGTGTGTGACCTATTTATTTGGGCCAGGCAGTGTATTTTACATCATGCATACTGTGAGTAACGCATACTGTCTGTAAGTAAGTAGACAGTGATACTGGACAAAGAGCTGTATTCTGCTAACATCAGATCTGAAATGAAACATGGACTCTGGTGCTGAAGCGCAGACTGTCAGCTTGAATATCATGTATTTTCTTACATGTTGGCTGAATTATGTAGCAACTGCAGCTCTTTTATATATAGGTTCTTCATGTCAGAGGACCATATGAAATTGAACAAATGAACATTTTCTGTTCAATGTATTTGGTTTATATTTTGTGACTAATGGAGATCTGGAGGTCTGCGACCCATAATCTCAAAAAAAAAAAAATCTCTTTTTTGTTCAGCACATTCACTTATAACATAAGAAGAAATTATCGTGTTTACATGATGATACCGTATTTTTCACACTATAAGGCGAACCAGATTATAAGGTGCACTCTCAATAATCGTATATTTTCTGGTCTATTGTCATACATAAAGTGCACTGGATTAAAAGGCACATTTTATGCTACACTAGTAACTAGTAACTAGCAGTAGGAATAGGGGTGTCGCCAAGTTTTCCTTCTAAATTCAGCAGATCTGTAAAGCTAAGCTAAGACAAGCTAAGTAAACAAAACTGTAATAAAAGTGCAGGATGTTAATCTACACAAATTTTTCTTCTAAAAACTGTTTATTTGGGTGAGTGAAGTGCTTCCGTTTATTTACAGTAAGCTTAGATTTACAGATTTCCACTAAAGCATTTGCATTAGAGGATAACCGCTAGCGTTTAGCAGCTAATGCCACCTGACAGAGCTACACTGAGGAACCCTGAGTGTTCCGGGGTTATCAGCAGGCTACAGGCTAATAATTCTCACATCTGGATGGCCAAAGACGGTTAGCAGCTAATGCTAATACTGCTAGAGAACTAAACTCTAACTCTTTTATAATGCTGTACTTCAGCATAGTGGCTTTACTGTTCATACAGAAGGCGCACCTGATTATAAGGCGCACTGACAATTTTTGGCAAAATGAAAAGGTTTTAGGTGCACTTTAGATTTTACAGTGCAAAAAATATGGTATGCTTTTAACATAAAACACTTCATAAAAAAGATAATAATCAGCCTGGACATCAGATCAGATCAAACCAAACATCATAGTAGTGATTGATAGTGATGGTGATCACTCACCATCAAACTTTAACTTCAGGATGTAGTCTTTATAGAACTTCTTTCCGTTCGGTGGCTTCATGGCACTGCAGATTTTGGTGGTGTTCAGACACACTGCTTGTCTCATGTTGTGCATCGCATGGGCCATTGCATACACAGCATTTACCACGAACATGATCTTGGATTCTGGCTCAAACTTGCCATCTCGGAGTGAATGCTTCCCACAGTGGATGTCATGCAGGCTACACTGAAAATGGTTTTCCCAGAACTCTCGGAACCAGGGGTTGCGTGTGTTGTTGTACGGATTTAGGCCCAGGAAGTAGTCAGCAAACTCAGGGATTGGGTACGAAGCAAGTTCAATGGTAAACGCTCCATCTGCAACCGATTCACTGCCCCTCACCACGCTCTCCTGCGCCCCCCAGCCGTCGCTGGCCACCCAGATGAAGGAGACATTCATACGCTTGGCTGCAACTAGGAGCTCCCTGGCATCCTCGCTTCTGGTGAACAGGATCACCACTTTTGCATTGGATTTCTGTAACAGTGACCTGATCACCTGATCGTAACTGTGGAGGTCCATGGAGCGGCTAACCTTCGCAGATGTTGCGATGCAGATTTGCAAAGCCCTGGCCTCCTGCTGAAAAGCATCGATCCCAGTCTCTCCATAGTCCCCCTCTGAAGCTACAGTGGAAACGTATGTCCAGTTAAAGTAGCGCAGGATCTCAGCTATGGCCTTGGCCTGGTAGAAGTCTGGCGGAACTGTCCGAGCAAAGTAGTCATAGCGTGACTTATCGCTAAGCTTAGCGCTAGTTGAAGCATAGCTGATCTGAGGAATCTGGAACAGTCGCAAGAGATTTGCCACCTGCAAGAAAACACACAAGGATATTAAAGGTCAGAGCATGAAATGAAGACGTATAATAATCTTCTACAGAACCAAAACAGAAAAAGGGTTGTACAGTGTTTCTTACATTTATGTCGACCTTTATTAGTTTTCCCCATATTGTTCAAACCCAAAATACTGTTCAGCTAAACCAAAAAATATAAACATTTAAGCAGTTTATAAGCTCCATTACACACTCCATAAAATTGTAATTAAACTGAACATCTACTTAGATTTTTTTATGTGAATATTTTCTTCTACAGTAACATTTATATGATGCTTTTCAGCACTGGGAGGAAAAGTGTTATTGCTTAAGCGATTCATATTCACATTAAATCATTTCACACAGAGAATTTAGCCTCGTTTTCCATTTTCCACACGTTGTTTTATACAACCTGAATTGGATCTGGCAGTTGTCCTTTACATTGTTTAAAGATTTCATGATAAATGGACCAATAGAAATGCTTCAAAATGACTTGGAACTCATCTTACACTGACTTCCACTGAAAAGTTAGTTTACTTTTCTAAAGTTGTCCTTTTTGGTAGTTTTTTGAATGACTTTGCTAATATACTTGCTACTATACAGCTCAAGGGTATTAGGAAGTCCCACTTTGTGTTCCTCTGTATTTATACCCATTGTTCATTAAATTCAAATAAAATATATTTATAGAGCGATTTCACAAAGGGCATTGTCACATAGAAGCTTTACGGAGATCCAGGTCTTTTGAGGAGGCCATAGGTGACAGGAGCAAGAAAAAAAAACTTTGGAGAAGCAATCCTTCTCTGGATGGCACTGGATACCACAACAGATTATAGACAACAGATAAGAAAACATGATCAGATAGAGTAACATAGTGGAGAATAATGTATAACTAAATTATAGCAAGTTATGCATGTACATGTGATACATGTCATATGGTGTGAATTTGGTACCACTTTAAAATAAGACTACCTTTATAAAGAGTTTATAAATGGTTTACAATTCGTTTATTAATGGTTATTAATTAGGTTGTAAATGCCTTAAAAATCATTAATAATCAGATATAACACACACGTAGAAAGGGCAACAATATAGATGGCTGTGAGTTCACTATTTGACAAACAAAAGGTCATTGTTGCCCTTTCTACGTATTTGTTATAAATGATTATTAATGATTTTAAGGCATTTACAACCTAGTTAGTATCCATTAATAAACTAATTGTAAACCATTTATAAACCCTTTATAAAGGTAGTCTTATTTTAAAGTGGTACCGTGAATTTTGTATATGTATTTTTTATATTAATTCTCTAAACTAAAATTTCAAATTTCTTTACTGTTTTAGCATATACCATTTCTTAAAGCAACATTGTATATAATTTTTACTGTAAAATCACTGTGATGCTACACGGATTGTAATTAAGTGGTAAATAATGTGTCTATCATTCTTACTCCAGGTTCAGCATTCTGCTAACTGCGTTATGTAACTCTAGTGAAGCAGGCGGGACTATGCTTGTGTGAACTGTATAACACTGTGTATAAAATATATCTGTGTAAAATCTGACAACATTACTTCATATGCTTCAGTCCATATACTACTTTCAGTTCAAATGAGGGTTCTGGTGTCTCTCAGCTTGTCCAAAAATGCATGCGTAAAGCATGTCTTTAAGAGTGAGCCCAAACCACGAACAACACTTCCTGGATGCAGGGGAATCCAGGAGCAAGAAATATTACCAATTTTAGCATTACACAGCTTTCCCTTATTCTGGCTAATGCTGTAGGTTTGTTTATGTGATAGAAATAAGTCCATTGTGGTTACTGTTGTTTTCGGTTACAGCACTCAGTCAGAGGTGTAGATGAACTCATATCTGATACCCGGGCCTCTCAGAGAAGATGTTGCCAAGTCGATTCTACATTATTCTGTACAGAGAATACATTAAATGAAACTCAAGAGATGCTTCTTCCCAGCTGTCTGTGACCACACTCTACAGCAGAGCCCGCTGACCAGGCTTCGCCTCAGGCCGTTCTTTGAAGCCTAAGGGGAAGACTGCATGATCACGCCATCTAAAGGAGGGAATAAGGACATTTTCTGCTTCTGGTCTTTTGCACTTCCTTTACTGCATTTCTTTGCACTTCTACACTGGTCAGTGACTGCACTATCCCATAAAGGTTTGAATGAGTTAAGGATATATTTAGAAAAAGTAGATGTACTATATAGAAAATATGGTGAAGAACAAGACATAAAGTACCAGCTGTCATATGTACATTGCTTTTTTGGACTAAATCTGATCAGCCCTTTACCATCTTTTTAGTCTAACAAAAGTATATAATAATTGGGCTGTGATTAGTATCTATCATCTGATTTGGTCTATATTTATCCCAGGATTGACGTTTTTTTTTTTTTTAATCACATTTAGCCCTAAAACAATTAATAGATGCAAAGAGTGTTTACCAATAAGATCTGCATGTGAGTAAACATTTCTAGTTTCCAGTTTCTAGTGTGCAATTACAATGCATTTGTCAGCATTCATGCTTTATAAATTAATTATTCACTAACGAATTATAGATAAAACTACAAAACAAAAACAAAGAAGCTTTCAAATGACTGAAAATAAATAAAATAAACAGCAATTCTAGATGTTTCTGATGTAAATAATCACTAAAAATGTGTCTCAATAGTCTGTAATACTCATAACCCTCATAAAAATATAGGTACCACTTTAAAATAAGGCTCCTTTATTAAAGGTTAGTTTAAATAGTTAAATAGTTTAGAAAGGTGTTTAATAATGGATATTAATTAAGTTATAAACCATAATAAGCAGTTAAAACACATACATAGACAGGACAACAGTGGCCTGTTGTTTACCAAATAGTGATTCCACATGTGTTTATACTGTTATAAATTAATACCTCAGATCTTACTAGCTTATCTTACTTTGTATTTTTCATCAGTCACCATTAACATTTCTGTTAATGACTTTATTCATGTATAATGAATAACTAAAATAACAAATTAAATGACAAAACTGACTTTCTATATTATTTTATTAGATACGTTAAAAGTCACTGTCACTGTTGTTCTTTCTATTTGTATATATATATTCTAGTTGTATATGCTTATTAATGTTTTAAAAGTATTTACACTTGAATTTATAACCCCTAATAAACTCCTTTATAAACTATTTATAAACCCTTTATAAAGGAGCCTTATTTTAAAGTGGGACCAAAATATATTTAGATTGGATAAAGGTACCTCAGATCTTAATAGATGCTTATCTTACTTTGTACATCTATAATACTATAACTATAATAACATATTAAATGTGCCCTTGCAGAACTACACTGCGCACACAGTTGCATCATGGTATGCATCACGCTAAGCCATTTTCTGCATTTCTTAAGGGGAGGCCGACATGAAGAGGTCAGCATACATTTTTTATACATGTTGCTATAGAAACAGCTAGAAAGGGAATGAAAGGTTGTCTTTGAAAAATAACAGGAAGTTTATGCTGAAAAAGTTGGCTTCCCTGGAGGTTCCTCAGCTCTACAGAGATCAGCTTTACGAGGAGTTTATTGTCATACAACATTATCCCAAAAATCTCCCGCGCTTAAGCAGTCCTGACAGCGCCTATTTGACTGGGCTATGTTTGGAGACAGCTGCCAGGCCAGTTTTTTGAGAGTGAATGAGAGTTGTTTTTCTTTGCACCCTTCTCCAAAACCATAAACACGCCTGCATGATGCCAGACTGGAAGCTGAGGCAATAGAGACAGCGTGATTACATAATTTATTCAAACAGATTAGCCTCATTTTGAGTTTTCTTAACGCGAGCTTATTCAAAAAGATCGCATCACGCTGTAGAAGAATTATAGACTAAGGCAGGAATGTCAAGCTTGGCCACAGCTTTCAAGAGATTTATATTTTTCCTCTTTACAATTTACAGGGGTTGGACAATGAAACTGAAACACCTGGTTTTAGACCACAACAATTTATTGTGGTGACGGACAGTTCTGGTGGAAACAGTAGAGTTGAGGTGCACATTGAATTCTGCCGTGATTTGGGCAGCCGTGGTTTTATGTTTTTTGGATACAATCTGGGTTAACACCCGAACATCCCTTTCAGACAGCTTCCTCTTACAGCGTCCACAGTTAATCCTGTTGGTTGTGGTTCATCCTTCTTGGTGGTATGCTGAAATTACCCGGGATATCGTGGCTCCTGATACATCACAAAGACTTGCTGTCTTGGTCACAGATGCGCCAGCAAGACGTGCACCAACAATTTGTCCTCTTTTAAACTCTGGAATGTCACCCATAATGTTGTGTGCATTGCAAATATGGGGAGCAAAACTGTGCTCTTACCCTGCTAATTGAACCTTCACACTCTGCTCTTACTGGTGCAATGTGCAATTAATGAAGATTGGCCACCAGGCTGCTCCAATTTAGCCAAGAAACCTCCCACACTAAAATGACAGGTGTTTCAGTTTCATTGTCTACACCTTGTAACCCCACTGAGTTCCACACACAAAAACAAGAGATAGGGCTATAAATTAGAAATGTCTCTAGGCCTATGTCTTCAGTGCTGTGAAACAAAAAGAAAATATTATACTGGATCACCCAAAAAAAAAAAACAACTTTGTAACATCTTCATTTAGAAGAGAGGGGAAAAAATTGCAAGCATAAGGATCTGATAACTAAATCATGGCAGGCGTTGTGGATGTTGCCAGTATAGAGTGATCAGTTCCAAAGAATAACAACCAGTGAACCAGCACCATGGCTGAGTCATGGCTGCCTAAGGCCCAGTGTCTTGCCTGTCTGTTTCTATCCTCCAGAAGAGCTACTACAGCACAACTTGCCAAAAAAGTTAAGGCTATGTTTGGCTGCGGTTACAGTTTTTGACTTCTGAATGTCTGCTGGAGTTCATATCTTAATGGGTCAGAGCTGTTTTTGCAGCATGAACGCAATTTACGCAACATACAGAGAAGAATAGGCAATTGGGTTTAACCCCTTTTCACAGTGGACACAGTGTATCCTGGTGGTTAATGGCTCATGTGAAAGTAGATACAGTAGATTGGACAATGAAACTGAAACACCTGGTTTTAGACCACAATAATTTATTGTCCCGACAGACAGTTTTGGTGGAAACAGGACAGTTGTGGGGCACATTGAATTCTGATGTGATTTGAGCAGCCGTGGTTTTATGTTTTTTTTGGATACAATAGCACCCTAACATCCCTTTCAGACAGCTTTCTCTTGCATCCACAGTTAATCCTGTTGGATGTGGTTGGTCCTTCTTGGTGATATGCTGACATTACCCTGGATACCGTGGCTCTTGATGCGTCACAAAGATTTGATGTCTTGGTCACAGATGCGCCAGCAAGACGTGCATCAACAATTTGTCCTCTTTTGAACTCTGGTATGTCGCCCATAATGTTGTGTGCATTGCAATATTTTGAGTAAAACTGTGCTCTTACCCTGCTACTTGAACTTTTACACTCTGCTCTTACTGGTGCAATGTGCAATTAATGAATGAATTAATGAAACCTCCCACACTAAAATTACAGGTGTTTCAGTTTCATTGTCCAACCCCTGTACTTGGGAAAAAGGGACCCATTGGTTTTCACTATTTAGTAAATTAAATAAACTCCTATTGATTATATATTTTGATCATATCTTCCAAAAAAATGAAAATCGCCTATTGTTTTCTCACACAAATCATCATATCTTCAAAGTACATAATGGTAACAAACTAATTCTGCTTATACAGATGCACTAACTACTTGTCTGTAAGCAGCCAAAATTATATTGAGCTACCTGTAATCAATTGAGTTTTATTAATGATATGACTGATATATGTGTATAGATCCATATGCAAATCTGAATAATAACATTGGTAACCTTGGTCATATTTGTAATTTTACTGTACTGCATTAGTCCACATGCATTTTTCAACATGGACAATCCACATGTCCATTATGATCCATATTGTGTGGAAAAGTGAAGTAAATTTTCTTACATTTTCCACATAGGGGGAACCCAGGAGCAAATTCTAAATTCCAACACTAATTCTTGAATAAGTGGAGTTTTATGACGTAAATTTACTCCTCCCACTCTCCAACCTATATAAACCGTCACTTCCTCTCTACCTGCGTGTTGAACAACCTCGCACCCACCTCCTCCCCATCTTCCTCCTTAATTTGTTTTCTCCCTTTCTCTTCCCGTATCTCTTTGTGTGGGGGGGGCTTCAGCTTCACGCTTTTCCAGCCAAGCTGCCCCGAACTCCTGCCCAATCATCTAAGTTCGGCCCCCTTCTCTTTTCCTTCTCTTTCAGTCAAGGGCGTGGGGAAATACTAGCAAATGCTGCTTTAAAGAAGAATCTGCTGACTGATTTGCCAGAGCTCCATATAGGAGAGCTTGGTCACTTCCTATAATCTGAATCTGAATCCTTAATGAATTGGGAAGAATTGAGCTAAATGGCTAAAAACCCATGTCTAACTATTTATGCATTTTAAAAAGTAGAATAATGTATTTTTTAAGTGCAATAAAATTAAACTTTTATACTATTAACTATATTTTGCTTAATTGCTCCATATCAACTTATTCATTTTAGACCAGGGGTGTCCAAACTTTTTTTGTTGTGGGCCAGAAGGAGAAATATATTTGAAGTCACGGGCCACACTCTGTAATAAAACAAATAATGAAATATACCACTTTAAATAATACTTTTTTCCTGATTATTTCATTTACACACCATTTTACTTGACTTACTATCTTTATCTTTGACAGTGTTGTGTAAACTAAGATTTTTCAAATTGATTGATTGATTGAATTTCATGATGTCTCTTAATATTAAACTTTAATTACGGCAACTTTTAGACTCTTTTTAGACCCGTTTTTCTGCACTAGAAATGCTCACTCTCTCCGCTTTTAGACTCTTTGGCCCGTTTTTCTGCGCTAGAACTGCGCACTCTCTCCGCTTTTTGACTCTATTTTAGACCAGTTTTTCTGCTCTAGAAATGCGCCCCCTCTCCGCTTTTTGATTCTTTGGCCCGTTTCTGACACCTAGCGTTCAAACTTTGAATCTCACATTATAAAAACCTGCTTAACAGCGGGCCAACTTTCATTCTATTTCTGAAATACCTCGCGGGCCGCTCCAAAACAGGAAATGGGCCGCAAATGGCCCGCGGGCCGTAGTTTGGACACCCCTGTTTTAGACACACTTAGGAGCGCCCTCTAGCATCTGACACACATGTATTCCCCTGGATTCACCACATTTATTTTTAAGAACACTGCAAATGTTGGGCTTTTATCCCCTGATTTTTTCAAAAAATATAGACACTCATCCAAAATTAAATGCTCTGTTAGACCACAACAAAAACATTATATTCTGAAAATAATTCCTCTTTACTGAGCAGAGCAATTTAATCCAATTGATGAGTGCTGATTAGTTTTGGGTGGCGTCACCACCGTACTGGATGGTGCTGAGTAGCTTAAACGCATTAGGTATGGAGCTCATACTTTCTCTCATAGACTCTACATCCAGCTGAAAGCCTCAAATTCAATTAAGTAAATTAGTGTGAGAGTGTTACGCGGATTTGCGAGTGGATTATTCCAGGAAAGAGGATGACTCCTGCACTAAAAGAGCTGTTTTTGACATTTGACTATGAATATATCTCATATCCATATAGTCATGCAGGACCACACTTCATCCATGAAGGAAAACGTTCACATAAAAGGGAACAGACAAAGAGCAACAAGGCAGCGAAAAGCAGACTGACAGTCGGCTCATGTCTCATTCCTTCACTCAGCAGCCAGGGGTGCCACACTGTCACCTACGCTCCAGCTCCACAGCCTGCACTGCCACTGCACTGACACTTCACTAAGAGAGAAACAGACGTGCACACAGTGCTGGAGAATACAGACAGAGCAGAGCGGAGGGAAGAGAGAAGAGCAGAAATGTTTTATTCAGAAAATGTTCTGTTTTCCTATTTTGTTTTCAAACTAAGCAACCGTGCAGACCAAGCTGTAGCACTAGTCATGCAAAATCACTGCCAATAATCCACACAGAATAGTGTAAGAATGACAGGAGCTATGACAGGATAAGTCCAAAGTGTCAGAGGATTAAATCTGTTAAATCTGTCTGCAGTAAATGACATGCTATTCTGTGTATTAATACTGTTTTATTTATTATCCTTTATAAACTAACTGAGAAAAAAAACGCACCAAGAAGAAGTTGTTGGAACAGAGTGAAACAATACACAGCTCTGGAAAAAAAATAAAAGAGGACATAAAAATTATAAGTTTCTTATTTTTCAATTGTACCAAATTGAAAATCTTCAAACCAACCTGAACTGCTTGATTTTTTGGCATAAAGTTATCCAAAAGCAGTGTGTAAGACTAGTGGAGGAGAACATGCCAAGATGCATGAAAACTCTGATTAAAAACCAGGGTTATTCCACCAAATATTGATTTATGAACTTTGTGAATATGAACTTGTTTTCAAGAAGAGAATTGGGACAACCCTTCAAGAAGCTCTAGGTAACCCTGCCAGGAATATGTGATAGAAGTGAAGTGCTAAATATCAGCTACGTAGCTGCTGGACTTTAGTTGATCAACCTTTGATTCCTTTGTGATGGGGAGCTGTAATCAGCCTTTAATAGCTTTTATTTTATTTTTTTCCATTTCAAATGTATCTAGCTGGTTTGTTAACAGATCAGGAGAATCTTTCGCTATCTTTAAGAAACTCCTGAAGACACAACTCTTCAAAGAGCACTTACTCTCTTAACACCTCTAACACACAAACTACTTCTAACCTCATTTCCTTCTTCCCCTCCTTCACTCCTCTATCCTATTATTCCCCTTTGACCTCCTTTTATCCCTATCCAAAGTTGATTTTACCTTTAAACTTATTTTACATTGTACTTGACTATTGTAAGTCGCTTTGGACAAAAGCGTCTGCCAAATGTAATGTAATGTAATGTAATGTAATGTTAACTGGTAGCGTATTGCTTGTTATAAAGAAAATGGCAATGAAGTATTAAAACTACACATTAAACTACAGCAAAATAGTGATTTCCCTTAACCCTCCATTTGGAGTTTGCCTCTGAAAAATCTCTGTTTAAAGGGAGATATGCCTCTAACACAGGACAACCTACTACTAAGCGTAAATACATAAAACAGAGGGCTAGGGTTAAGATAGATAGATAGATAGATAGATACTTTATTGATCCCCGGGGGGAAATTCTTGGCATCCAGCAGCAGGTTACACAATACACAAAGTTAAAAAAAGATAAAATATAAAATATAAAGATACATATAAATACAATCAAATAAGAAATAGAATATACAGTGTAAATGTAAATGTACAGTCTTCGTGTGTGTGTGTGTAATGGAGATGGAGAATGGAGGTAGTGCAGTTGAACACAATAGACAGTGAACACCAGTTGATGTGCATAAAGTGAGGATAACTGATGTCAGCCAAACAGAAAGTGCAAATACACAGTTATATAATAACTTAAATTAAGCAGTGCAAAAGATACGTAAACAGTGCAAAAGATACGTAAACAGTAGATGAATTAACTAGTGAATGAACTACTAGTGCAAAATATGGTAGAACTATAAAAAGTGTTCTAGGCATCAGCAAGTCTGAGAGTGTGTCCATAGCTGGGGGTGTGTCCATGGTGTGGCCAGAGTGGCCGGAATGAAAAAGTTTCACAGAGTCTTTAGTTTGCTGTGCTGAGAGGAGTTGAACAGTCTTATGGCCTGAGGAACAAAAGACTTTCGGAGTCTGTCTGTGGAGCAGGACTGGGACAGCAGTCTGCCGCTGAATGAGCTCCTGTGCCTGGTGATGGTGCTGTGCAGAGGGTGGTGAACATTGTCCATGATGTTCAGCAGCTTGCTGAGGGCTCTCCTCTCTGCCAGTGGTGTTAAGGACTCCAGCTCTAATCCCAGCACAGAACCAGCTTTCCTCACCAGCCTGTCCAGTCGTCCAGCATCCCTCTTGCTGATGCTGCCTCCCCAACACACAACAGTGTAAAAGAGGACGCTGGCTACCACAGACTGGTAGAACATCAGGAGGAGTTTCTGGCAGATGTTGAAAGCCCTGAGCCTTCTGAGGAAGTACAGTCTGCTCTGAGCCTTCCTGTAGAGGGAGTCAGTGTTCACTGACCAGTCCAGCCTGTCGTCCAGGTGCACACCAAGGTATTTGTAGGATTTGACCACCTCCACGTCGACCCCCTCGATGGAGATTGGCTGCTGAGCAGAGGGCCTGGACCTCCTGAAGTCTATGCACATCTCCTTGGTTTTGGAGATGTTCAGCTGCAGATGGTTCATCTTGCACCACATCACAAATTCCTCAACCAGGCTTCTGTACTCCCTCTCATCACCATTACGCACACACCCCACGATTGCAGTGTCGTCAGAGAACTTCTGCATGTGGCATGACTCCGAGTGGTATTTGAAGTCTGATGTGTACAGTGTGAACAGGACTGGAGAGAGAACAGTCCCCTGTGGTGCTCCTGTGCTGCTGATCACTGTATCAGAGGAGCAGTCCCTGATCCTGACATGTTGTGGTCTCCCAGTAAGGTAGTCAGTGATCCAGGTGACCAGGTGCATATCCATCTCCATCTCCATCAGCTTGTCTCTCAGTAGTAGGGGCTGGATGGTGTTGAAGGCACTGGAGAAGTCGAAGAACATGACCCTCACAGCACCTCCCCCCTTGTCCAGATGAGAGTGAGCTCTGTGCAGGAGATAGAGGATGGCATCTTCCACTCCCACCTTTTCCCGGTACGCAAACTGCAGTGGGTCCTCAGCATGGTGGACCTGAGGTCTGAGTTGGTCCAGCAGCAGTCGCTCCATGGTCTTCATCACGTGAGATGTCAAAGCAACAGGCCTGTAGTCATTCAGCTCCTTCGGGTGTGCCTTCTTGGGAACAGGAATGAGACAGGTTGTCTTCCACGTGGCAGGAACTCTCCCTATACGCAGACTCAGGTTAAAAACATGTTGGAGGGGCTCACCCAGTTGAACAGCACATGCCTTGAGCATTCTGGGGCACACTCTGTCCGGGCCAGCTGCCTTCCTGGGGTGAAGTCTCCTCAGCTGTCTCCTGACCTGGTCTGCAGTAAAGGTTGGTGGACTGGAGGAGATGATTTGTCTGCCAGTTGATAGTGTTGATGGTGGTGATGATGAAGATGGTGGAGGTGAGGGTGATGATGGTGCTGATGAAGATGGTGGAGGTGAGGGTGATTGTGCTGATGGTGATGAAGATGATGATGGAGGTGAGGGTGGTGGTGATGATGATGACGGTGATGATGTTGATGAAGATGGAGGTGAGGGTAATGGTGGTGGTGATGAAGATGGTGGAGTTGGAGTTGAAGGTGATGGAGATGGTGGTGATGATGGTAGAGATGGAGAAGATGTTGGTGATGCTGCAGGAGGGTAGGAGGAGGGGGCAGCAGGAGCAGGACAGTCAAACCTGTTGTAAAAGTTGTTGAACTGGTTTGCTCTGTCCACACCGCCATCTACTGGGTTGCCGTTGTTGTTCTTGCACCCAGTGATGGTTTTCATTGCACCCCAGACTTCCTTCATGTTGTTGTCTTGCAGCTTTCTTTCCACCTTCTTCCTGTAAGACTCCTTGGCCTCTTTAAGACGTACCTTGAGTTCCCCCTGTACGCGCTTCAGCTCTACCAAGTTTCCGTCTTTGAACGCCCTCTTCTTTTGGTTGAGGAGGTCCTTGACGGAGCTGGTAATCCAGGGTTTGTTGTTTGGAAAGCAGCGTACAGTCTTTGTGGGAACAGCAACATCCATACAGAAATTCAAGTAGTCCGTAACACAGTGAGTCACCCCCTCAATGTCCTCACCACGTGGGTGCAGCAGCACGCTCCAGTCAGTGGTGTCATAGCAGTCCCTTAGGGCTTCTTCTGCTTCAGGAGACCAGACTCTGAATGAGCGTGTGGTAGTGGGCTGCCTCAGTACCAGTGGTTTGTACTGAGGCTGCAGGAACACCAGATTGTGATCTGATTTCCCCAGCGGTGGTAGTGGAATAGCCCTGTATGCATCCTTCACATTAGCATACAGCAAGTCTATGGTCCTGTTTTTCCTGGTGGGACAGTCCACAAACTGGAAAAAGGCAGGCAGGGTAGAGTCCAGCGTTACGTGATTAAAGTCACCAGTGATCACATAGAAGGCGTCAGGGTGCTGTGTCTGCAGCGCTGCGACGGTGGAGTGGATGACGTCACACGCCGCCTGCACGTCCGCTCTCGGCTGGATGTAAACACACACGAGGATCGCGTGAGAGAGCTCCCGCGGCATGTAATAAGGTCGGAGACTCACCGCTAACAGTTCAATATCCCGACAGCAGATCACCTCCTTCACGTACACATGTCCAGGGTTGCACCATCTGTTGTTAATAAACAGCGCGATTCCTCCACCTTTCCGCTTCCCGCAAAGCACCGGGTCCCGATCCGCCCTCACTGAAGAAAAGCCGGGTAGCTGCACGTTAGCATCCGGCGTGTCGGGGGTGAGCCAGGTCTCGGTGAAACACAGCACGCTACACTCCCTGTAGAGCTTCTGATTCTTCACCAGACAGGCTAGCTCGTCGGTTTTGTTGGTCAGTGAGTTAACATTCCCCATAACCACCGACGGAACTGAGGGTTTGTACCTCCAGCGTTGCTCCGACATCTTAGCCTTTAGCTTAGCCTTTAGCATAGCGCCGGCCCTGCAACCTCGGTACCTCCTTCTCAGATCATCCGGTATTGTGTGGACAATGCCCCCACGTCCCGCGGGTCGGAGGGCTAGCAGTTCTTCCCGGGAATAAACACGGTATTCCTCGCTGCCCCGCATATTTGCACAAAAAATATCCTTAGGATATAAATAAGATGCACACTAGACGTGTGTAGTAGCACAGAGACGATAAATAAACGTAAAAAAACTCAGAAAAACACACAAAGAGACGGAGCTACTGGAACAGGCAGCCACTCGCGTCGGCGCCGGAAGTAGAAAAGAGTGGTAGGGTCAAGAGGTGAAATGGGACTGGGCTGTCATAGAGGCTTGTCTAGCAGTCAACGATCTCTCATCAAGAGGTACGCTACCCAAAAATAGCCGTAGAAAGCTTTTATAGGGCAGTGCGGGAAGCATTTTTTCCTGTGGGAAGACCCAGTGACTAATCAGACTGCAACTGCAGTCATTTAAATATAGGCCTGAGACATAACTGCATGCCAAGTTTTTTTGTGTGTATTTTTTGCTTAATTTTTGTCAGTGAGTGTATGATTATCAGCACCTGGTCTGATAAATCAGTGCCTAATGATGTTAAATCAGGTGATGTAATTGAATTGAACACATATATGCACTGACTATGGAGCATCCAGTAGAATCTTGGATCTTTTCTCTATGCTTCAGCCCATTCATTTGTCTAAATGAATCCCACTAGACTTTCATCCATCCAGAGAGTTCCTTACTTCATTCATAATCACAACTGATTTTCCCTTGCTCTCTCTCTCTCTGTTTATGTGATAGTGGACTGTCTGGCATACTCTCAGTCTTGTTTTGGTCAGGGCCGGAGGTAGTGTTACAGTGTAACTGATTGGATCCCTTTTAGTAGAAAATAAATGTATTTCGGCTGGTCGTCTTTCTGCACTGCCTGTCTGTGTCTCACAGGAGAGCCGGGAATTCTCCTGCACTGAAGCTATGTAAGAAAAGCAGGTGAAGCAGGAAAGGCTGATGGAGTAGTGAAGGTGAGGGTGAGAGAAGAGTGAAAACTGAGATGCTAGAAAATGGAAAATACACACCATATACAAGAAGATATAAACAAATATAAACAGACGAAAATGACATTTCAAATCAGAAAAGAAGTATAGGATCAGGAGTGGGCAGAGTGACAAAGTCTACGTTCACATTACCAGGCTGAAGTGACTCAAATCAGATTTTTTGCTCAATGTGGCTCAGTTCTGATTTATTCATTGCTGTGTGAACGAGTCAAATCCGATTTTTTCAAATCAGATTTGAGTCACTTTCATATGTGTTCCTAAATCAGATATGAATGTGAACGCTCAAATCGGAATTCATGCATCTTTTTGTTTTCACGCATGCGCTATGTGCTTCTCTCTCGTACCCACACATCTCTTGGTGCAGCTGTGCAGCTATAGTTTAAAAACAGCAAAAGCAAACCGCTTGGCCTTTTTTAACCTCCTCAACCTGAGTGTGCACTTTAGACCACAAAAAGATGCTCCACATATGAGCTAGTAAACACATCATTTTTTTCCATTATAAAGCTACGAGTCGTCTCTTAAATATAACGTTTTTTGTTGTTGGTGAAGAAGGAGACATTTATACATGTATTAATGTGCGCATGTGAGAAATTTCAGCGACAGATTTGTTCACATTACACAGATTACACAGATAGAGGTCACTTACATTTGTGAATATGAACAATCAAGATCCAAATCCGATCTGAGCAAAAAATCGTATTTGAGCAATGTGGCTTGTAATGTGAACATAGCCAAAAACACCAGAAAGAAGATTGAGTGCAATAAGTTCACTGAACTGCAAGTAAACCCATAAGCTTACAAATTTATTAATGTAAATTAACATTAGCTTAATCATCTTTAACAGTTAAATAAAGGAAATATGCATTTTTATTAGAATCTTTAACTACACAATTAAACAATGATTACTGTAAGACTCGGAATATAGACACTGGAAAGATGGGCAAGAGAGTGTGAGAGAAAGAGAGAGTGAGAGTGAGAGAGAGAGAGAGAGAGAGAGAGAGAGGGGCCTGATGTGAGTCTTGGAGATGTCATGATTTTTGCAACATGAAAAGCCCATCTGCTCATCCCTGTGGACAGTCTCTGTCTTCCCCTCCTGCAATAGCTCTTTATTTCCTCTATTCCCACAGCAGGACAAGACACAACGAACATCACACACACACACACACAAACAGGCAGAAAGGGGGTTATTTTGCTGTTTATAAGATGAGTTTGAGTGTGGAGAACCTTGTGAACCATGACCTATGAACATTAGAATGTCTTTACCCCTTACGAAAAGGTAGAGAGATACTTTATATTTTAATTATTATAATCACTATAGTTGTAATCTTTTGTCATTTTATGTTGCTGTTGATGTTATTATTGTTGTTATTGTTTAAATCTTGAGAAAGAGAGAGAGACAGATATGGCATTATTTAATTATTGACTTATTTAATTATTGACATATATATATGTATATATATATATATATATATATATACATATATATATGTGTGATTATATGTATGTATATATATATATATATATATATATATATGTGATTATATGTATATATGATATATAAGTACGTTCATACTGTATCTATCTGTCTATGTATCTAGGTGTAATGCTTTGACAGTACATAGTTGATTTATCATGTCAATAGAGCTAGCTAAATTGAGAGAGAGGGAGGGAGGGAGACAGAGAGAGAGGGAGAGAGAGAAACAGACAGAGTGACAGACCAATTAAATCCGAAAAGGGACACTGTGAAGAGTGCTCACTAAGTCCAGTATCCAGCAGTAAAATAGTCAGCGTTTCTCCAGTGTGTGGTGGTCAGTGTGACAGCGTGTGCTCTCTGCCTGTGAGGCTAACAGCTCCAGAGATAATGAAGATGGCACCGACTGAAGCAAGTGTGACACTGATGCTGATCCTGTAGAAAAGCCTCCTTCAGTACTGTGAGCTGTGTGTCCTATCACTGATTCAGGATTCACCACATCGGGGTGTGAGGAGTTTGGTTGCCTGGCAACGGCAGTGGATGTGTTCGGCCAGGTGGAATGTGAGCAGCTTAGACAGAGGAGAGCTGATCCCTTTAATAAAACTTCAGCACTGCAGATCAGATTCTCAGGAAAACACTGTTGCTTTTCTGTTCTGCTGATCTTTGGGAAAATATCCATTCTGCCACTGGAGGCCAAACCTGCTAGTTTAACTAATTTATCA
The DNA here is from genome assembly GCF_023375975.1 of Astyanax mexicanus. Taxonomy (NCBI): domain Eukaryota; kingdom Metazoa; phylum Chordata; class Actinopteri; order Characiformes; family Acestrorhamphidae; genus Astyanax; species Astyanax mexicanus. Next base: position 15,331,095 of record NC_064412.1, on the reverse strand, counting down.
ATCTGTAAAAAAATGTGTTGAGTGTTAACTAATCCATAACTAATCATCTAATATCAAACCCTGATCTTACTAATGTTCTTGTGGCTAAATTTAAGCACATCAAGAAAACTTCAAGTCTGCTGGAATCATACAGAGTTGACCTATCCATGCCAGATTGGACAACATTTACAGAATTCTATTAAAGCTTTCATTCGGCCTGATCCTGATCGTACAATGTACTGTAAAAACTAATAATCAATAATAATAATAAATAATCAAAGTGTGTTATTACAGTGGCAGTCCGTATTTTTTTGTTTCTAAACTGAAAGCAGAAGCATTTCTGAGTGGAGAAGTGATAAAGTATTGTATTTAATGGTATCAGTGTGCTGGAACGACCATCTCTGCTAAGCCTAATATATCCATTCTATAAACTGCGGTGTCACAGGTATAGCCTCTGAAAGAGGATCCGGCTCAGTTTTACTTAATGCTAGCGACTGGTGGAGCAATGGAGACTTCAGAAGAGGAAACTCAGAGCTCAGTAGCTCATTCACCCACAGTAAAACAAGCTCTAAAGCCAAACAGGAATGTGATGGAGTCCATGCTAAAACCGGGATTAATAGCGGATTTAATGGTGGAAAGACTCTCTTCCATAACCTGGAATCGGATTCATCCGCTCTGAAAGTAGACCGCATCATACCCGCCCAGTTTAAAATTATTCTTACCCATGCTTGGTGTAATTACCCATTCTCACCAGAGAGGGCCCAAAATTTACGGACATCATCTTTAAATTACATTTCTTTACTGCTCATTGGATATTAAAAGAGAGATTATCTTGCTTCTGTTGGAGTCTCTACTGCACAGAAAATACGTTCTGCTAGATTCTCAAGCATTGTTGGGAAGATTTGTATATCAAATCAAGCTTTGCAAGTTATGAGTTTTGTGGATCATAAATGAACGACTGAAATTTCACTTGTGTAGCACCATTCAAGAAACCCGAGAATGCTTCACAATAGACATTTTTAATCGACACCTGGTGAGATGTTGCAGATCATGCACAGCATACTCTCAACCAGAAATGACTGTCCACCTGGGTTTATGGATTGAGCAAATAGGCTAAGACCTTAGTGCTGGGAGCTTGCAAAATGATCATGCTCAGAATAAGTTTAATAAATTTAAGCTCCATCATTTACTTCTTTTATAATTGTGGTGTTATTTTAGTCCTTTATTTCTTTGCTTCTGTTTAGATTTCAATGATCTAATTATTCATGTCTTTGTTTTATTGCATAACATTTTAGCCTGCATATCCATTTATCTGCATATCCTTTTATTCTGAATTATTTAATTTCTTCTTAAATAAATCTTATATTGTTTGCTTGTTTTTATCATTTAAATGTATTTTTCAGTCCCTTTTATTTTTTTTAAATGCTCGGCTGCATTGAAAATGAGGGTTACCATCAATGAATTTCCCAAGTGAAAATAAAGGTTTATTGATTGATTGATTGAACTAACCCACTTTTTATTTAACACAATGCATTTCAGACACTGAGTGTTGGGTGTACATGGGGGTTTCATTTGTGATTCAGGGATATGTCATGACATTTTACTTAAATCTACTAAAAAACATTTCCTTCAGCACAAGCCTTCATTAGACAGACTCACATCGGGAGTGAAGAAATGAAGCACAGTGAGGTGGCTTTCTACCCTTTTGTTAAAAATCCTTTTATACATATATATAGATAGATAGATAGATAGATAGATAGATAGATAGATAGATAGATAGATAGATAGATAGATAGATAGATAGATAGATAGATAGATAGATAGATAGATAGATAGATAGATAGATAGATAGATAGATAGAAAAGAGTCATGGAAACTGGGAGCACTCACCCCTTGCACCATTTTTTACTGTTTGACTGACTTTTTTAAGCATTACCTCTACTCTTACTAAATGACTACAAGTTCTATATCCATTTTTCAGCTCCATTGAGCATATAGGAGCCCTCTGTAGTTGTAGTTTGCTATATAAATACAAACTAAAGTCATTATATTTATCTGCTTATTTTATTATATTATTTCATCTTGTTCTTCAGTGGTTAGGATGCCACAGGAGAGACCACCACAGAGCAGCTATTATTTGGGGTTTCGGTCTTTCTCAGCATTGTAGTGATACTGACATGTGTTTGTTGTGCTGGTACAAGTGGATCAGACACAGCAGTGCTGCTGGAGTTTTTAACACTGTGTTCACTCAATGCTGCAGATAAACATGAACCTGTTGGCACTTTGCTTACTGTTTTTTGAGTGCTAAAAAGAAAGAAAAAGTAAACAGCAAGCTTTTACTTTTGTATGTCACAGTACTTGCAGCTAGTTAGGTGATTTAATAGCTTATAGACTCTTATAGACTTTCCCCAAAAAAGATTCAACATTAACTGGTGTCCCTAAAACCTGAGACTGAACTCAAACTCCATGTACACATCTTCAGAGCTGATTTGCCAGAGATGCATCATTGACATTTGTTTGCATCCTTGATAACAGTTTCCAAATCCATGTTGAGCAATTAAAGCTTGATTGTGGCTACAGTGTTTGTGTGTACAGTTTCTAAAATATTTAATAATAAAATTACTAAAAATATACAATACGTAAAGACAGTAAGTGAGCCTATTTAATCGGAATCATTTACCAAATGCATCTGATATTGTACAACCCCAGTTCCATAAAAGCTGGAGCTCTGAGTAAGTGTAGATAAATTTAGAAAAAAAATAGAAATCGAATAGACCCATATTTTACTCACAATAAAACATATATATATCAGATGTTGAAAGTAAGATTCTAACATTTAATAAAAAAAAAATAACACTTTTATGACTTGATGGCAGGAACACATTGGGAACTCAAAAATGTTGTGATGTGGCAACAAAAGGCTGTTTTTAATGCAGTGCCACCTGAGGGCCCGAAGATCACCAGCATTTAATATGCGATTTCTCCAGATTCTCCTTATTTTTTATGATACTGTAGGAATGTACTGGTGGAATATTCAAAGTCTTTGCAAATTTATTTTGAGGAACGTTTTTCTGAAATTGTTCCAATTATTTTTAAAAACGTTTTAGGGACTCTGCTTCTCTAAATTGCTCTTTTGTACCCAGTCATGTCTTTAAGCATAAAAGTTCCTATGGCAGCTGCTCTTTGTTTAAAAATGTGCTTTTTGTTGCCCCGTTTTTGAAATTGGGATTATATTATTGCATAATAATGCAAACATTAAGCAATTGAGCCTAATCAGTGGGTAATCAAAATCATTTAAATCAGAAACACTACATAGAATACAATAACTAATGTTAGAATGCAATGCATCCCGTGCACATTTTTGGAATGACCTTTAGATGAGCAACACCCAGTCTTGTGTTAGTATCTCTCTGTCATGGTCTGTGTTGTCAGCTCTCTGTAGCTGTAAGCTTCTTAGTGTTAGTCTGAGCAGAATGACAGCCTCGTTGGTGCTAAAGCCTTTGTTCAGGAGAAGAAGAAGACGGAGCTTCTGTCTGGGTGTGTGACAGATCCCCTGCACCCCTGCAGATGGAAGCGACAGAACAGAGCCTTTGCTAACGTCATGAACCCTGCCCACACACACACACACACACACACACACACACACACACACACACACACGTACAAAGAAGGTACACAACATCATCTTCCCTTGACTATGCTTGGCTTTATCTCCAGCTGGAACACACGGCCAAACACAGCCGCTGCTCACAGACAGCCAATAAAAGGCTAAGTCTGGGTACCGTCCGGTCACTATGGTAATAAAAAGAGTGGAACCTTTCATTTTGGATCTTTCTCTGAAGGGGTGGGGGTGATAATTCTTCTCACCCGCAGACAGACACGATCTCCTGGTGCTTTTTCTCAGAAGGAGGCCAGACAGAATAACCTTTCGCACAGTGTTGAACACGACTGATTAAGAAATGTGGATGGAATGCTCAGACTCATGTTATCAGCAGCCTAGCAATGGAGCTGAGCATGAAGTGTGTAGTGTAATAAAACAAACTTATACTTTTTTACTTCCTTGTAAACACTGTTATTAAAGCACACAGTTTGGCCAAACACTGTCAATTCCTTCATCTCTAATAAAAACCTGCGTCCTGTTTTTGGTCCTTTTTTCATGGGGTTTGACTGAATTCTACCAATATCGGGGGGCAAAGCCCAGTTCTGTGGGGCATAAAATCATAAAATATACAGTGCAGCCATTTTCTACACTGCTTACATTGTTTTTTACAGAACATTACTAACACAAAGTTTCATAATATCTGGGCTATAAGCAACTACATGTTTTTACATGCTTTGAACACTCTGTCTTATATAACGGTGCGGCTAATACAGTCATATGAAAAAGTTTGGGCACCCCTATTAATCTTAATCAATTTTAGTTCTAAATATTTGGGTGTTTGCAACAGCCATTTCAGTTTGACATATAATAACTGATGGACACAGTAATATTTCAGGATTGAAATGAGGTTTATTGTACTAACAGAAAATGTGCAATATGCATTAAGCCAAAATTTTACCGGTGCAAAAGTATGGGCACTCTTATCATTTTATTGATTTGAATACTCCTAACTACTTTTTACTGACTTACTGAAGCACAACATTGTTTTGGTAACCTTATTGAGCTTTGAACTTCATAGCCAGGTGTATCCAATCATGAGAAAAGGTATTTAAGGTGGCCAATTGCAAGTTGTTCTCCTATTTGAATCTCCTCTGAAGAGTGGCATCATGGGCTCATCAAAACAACTCTCAAATGATCTAAAAACAAAGGTTGTTCAACATAGTTGTTTAGGGGAAGTTTACAAAAAGTTGTCTCAGAGATTTAACCTGTCAGTTTCCACTGTGAGGAACATAGTAAGGAAATGGAAGACCACAGGGACAGTTCTTGTTAAGCCCAGAAGTGGCAGGCCAAGAAAAATATCAGAAAGGCAGAGAAGAAGAATGGTGAGAACAGTCAAGGACAATCCACAGACCACCTCCAAAGAGCTGCAGCATCATCTTGCTGCAGATACTGTCACTGTGCATCGGTCAACATGTATCGGAGGAAGCATATGCTAGTCTTCACCCTCCTGGTGTGTTGGGGCATTACTAGTGAGAGGATTGGGTAATTGGGTAATTAATGAGTGGGTTGGGTAATTGGTCGTGTAAATTGGGGAGAAAATGGGGAAAAAATTGAAATAAATTAGAAATAAAATGATTTATTATGTCTGTCCTTTCACGCTTTCCTACATGACATCAAGTGTGTCACACAGGTATGTCTAGAAGTCTCTGATCTCTCACTAAGAGGTCCCCTGCCCAAAACAATGTCTCTGAGAGCCTTTACTTAGGGCAGAAGGGAAAGCATCAACACTCTCTTATGGCAAGATCCAAGGTCCAGTGTCTAATCAGACCCTACCTTTCATCATTTAAACATCTGCCTGAGACTACAGATAACTTCATGCTGAAATCGATTGTTTCTCAGAACCATAGTAAATACACTTTTGTCCCTTACGTTCCTGTTGTATACTCTGTGTTTTTTCCTATGTTTAGAATCAATACTGCAATTATTACAGCTTTTTTTCAATCAGAATAACAATAAAGTATGACTGATATGTGACACATATTCCTGTTCCTTGATTTAAGATGCACTGCAAATAAATTGTAGCAAAAAGCAACCGGTGCTAACAAGCCAGGTTTGATGAACAGTCAATTGAAAGAAGTGACTGGACTTTGGAGCAAACTCTTTGGGACAGGCCCTAAACTATCTGCTCGCCAAGGGCATGCACTTTTATGAGACAGACCCAAGACCATCCTTAATCTGAAATTACATCTCATTCATCACACCCCCCCCCCCTTCCAACCTTGCCAGGATCCTGAAAGTTTTTTTAGCACTGATTACTCTGTCTAAATCTTAGCCACTGTTCCCAATTCATCCATAAATAAAGCAATAAAGCAGTGAGGAACTGTCGAAGCCCCAGCAGCCTGAGCTGCTTCAGTGAAGTCAAGTCAGTTCAGCTAATACCAGACAGTTAAACTTTACCAATAACCCCAAGTTTGTGCGTAACTATGTTTGAACACTTTTAGGGACAAAATGGTTCCAACTATAAACAAAAGAAAAACAAAGAAAAATATGGCCAAACTACAATTCCAGAACAAACAGAACAAACTTAACTTTGTAAAGCACTTTTCTCAAAAGTCCCAAGTTTCATTAAAGAGTAAAAAATGTATTTTGGATTAATAATATTTATATCAAGGCAAAGTATATGGTTAGGCCTGGTAGGTTTGATGGATGTACACAGTAAATTTCGGTAGTGTTAAATTAACTCTGTTAGTGTTAAATAAATACACAGCTCTAAAAAAAAATAGTTTCTGAATCAGTTTCTCTAAATTTGCTATTAATATGTATATGTTTTAGTAAAATGAACATTCTTGTTTTATTCTATAAACTACAGACAGTAATTATTCAGTAATTATTGTCATTTAGAGCATTTATTTGCAGAAATAAATCAAATAATGCAAAGAAAACAAGTTCATATTCATAAAGTTTTAAGAGTGCAGAAATCAATATTTGGTGGAATAACCCTGTTTTTTAATCACAGTTTTTATGTATATAGGCACGTTCTCCTCCACCAGTCTTACACACTGCTTTTGGATCATTTTATTTCACTTTTGGTGCAAAAATGCAAGCAGTTCAGCTTGGTTTGATGGCTTGTGATCATCCATCTTCCTCTTGATTATATTCCAGAGGTTTTTAATTTGGTAAAATCAAAGAAAGTCATAAATTTAAAGTGGTCTCTTATTTTGTTCCAGAGCTGTATATATGCAATATGTGTGTGTATGCATGTGTGTGAGCACGTCAGGGATTAAAGAGCGTGATGTTGTGGTCTTTAGTGATCACAGGCATCACCATGATTACAGGGAATCCCCCTGTGATATGAGATCTGTTTTATTAGAAGGACCTTTAGCCAAGCTTTAGCAGAACGCCAAGTTTCAGCCAACAATAAGCAGCATGATCCTCCAACAGCTCTTAATATCAAAGAGAGAGACATGTGTGAGTGCATGTTAGAAACAAAGCAAGAGCAAGAGGGAGTGAGATGTACTATAAGAGACAGGAAGATCGTAGTGATCGATAGCATGAAGAAGATAAGGAAAGAATGAACAAGAGCAAGTTAAGGAAGACTCTGGACCTCGGCATAATCATTAAATGGTTTTTCACTGATCCTCTCTCTCTCCCTCTCTCTCTCTCTCTCTGCATTATTAATGCACCCCTGCATCTGTGTTCAGGCTCTGCAGTAATTATGGTCCTGAAGCCCAGAGAAAGATGGCATGAATCGCTCTCTAACACACACACAGTGCCCTATTGTCTGACTGAAGCTTACACAACACTTTTTTTGCCAGATTTTTATTTACCATTTTTACCAGATCTCTTGTCCTGCTCTTAAACCACAGAACCACAGTGGAAAATAAAGTGGCGTTAATTAGATAACTTACCACACAGATAGGTAAGCTTATTGCTATATATAGTAGGTAGGCCTATATAGTGTTTGGAGTCTTGCCCAAGGACTCATTTGTGTAGCATGTGGTTATCCACCACTCATCTACACCACCTATACACTACACATACAGTTAGTAACTGATCCAACTGCTCTTATTAATTGATGCAAAAGCCAAACTAATGAAAGCAAACAAACTATATTTGTGTTGTAGACCACCTTGTCTGCCTTCACATGTATATGATGTTGGCCTTGTCTTTGCAGCTATAACAGCCTTAACTCTTTTGGTAAGGCTTTACACAAGGTTTAAGAGTGTGTTTATTGGAATTTTTCACTATTCCTTCAGAAGCACATTTGTTTTTTTAGGCTCAGATGAGGCCTGGCACACAGTCTCCACTCTAATTCATAATATAGGTGTTCTGTTGGTTTGAGGTCAGGACTCTGTGCAGGCCAGTCAAGTTATTCCACACCAAACTCACTTTTTCATGTCTTTATGGACCTTGCTCTGTGCACTGGTGTGCAGTTATGTTGGAACAGGAAGGGGCCATCCCAAAATACCAAAACTGCTGACGTTTGTAAAAAGCATTCTGCATGCAATGCATAGGTGCATAGTTTTGTACACCTACAGTTGTGGTCAAAAGTTTACATACACTTGTAAAAAAACATAATGTTATGGCTGTCTTGAGTTTTCAATAAGTTCTACAACTCTTATTTTTCTGTGATAGAGTGAACGGAACACATACATGTTTGTCACAAAAAACAGTCATAAAATTTGGTTCTTTCATAAATTTATTATGGGTCTGCTGAAAATGTCACCAAATCTGCTGGGTCAAAAATATACATACAGCAACATTAGTATTTGGTTACATGTCCCTTGGCCATTTTCACGGCAACTAGGCGCTTTTGGTAGCCATCCACAAGCTCCTGGCAAGCTTCAGGTCGAATGTTTGACCACTCTTCTTGACAGAATTGGTGCAGTTCAGCTAAATGTGATGGTTTTCTTGCATGAACCCGTTTCTTTAGCACTGTCCACATGTTCTCAATGGGGTTTAAGTCAGGACTTTGGGAAGGCCATTCTAAAACCTTAATTCTAGCCTGGTTTAGCCATTCCTTTACCACTTTTGATGTGTGTTTTGGGTCATTGTCTTGTTGGAACACCCAACTGCGCCCAAGACCCAACCTTCGGGCTGATGGTTTTAAGTTTTCCTGCAGAATTTGGAGGTAATCCTCCTTCTTCATTATCCCATTTACTTTCTGCAAAGAACCAGTTCCACTGGCAGCAAAACATCCCCAGAGCATAATACTACCACCACCATGCTTGACAGTAGGCATGGTGTTCCTGGGATTAAAGGCCTCACCTTTTCTCCTCCAAACATATTGCTGGGTGTTGTGGCCAAACGGCTCAATTTTTGTTTCGTCTGACCAGAGAACTTTCCTCCAGAAGGTTTTATCTTTGTCCATGTGATCAGCAGCAAACTTCAGCCGAGTCTTAAGGTGCCTTTTCTGGAGCAAGGGCTTCTTTCTTGCACGGCAGCCTCTCAGTCCATGGCGATGTAAAACACGCTTGACTGTGGAGACTGACACCTGTGTTCCATCAGCTTCCAAATCCTTGCAGACCTGCTTCTTGGTGATTCTTGGTTGACTCTTGACCATCCTGACCAATCTCCTCTCGGCAGCATGTGATAGCTTGCGTTTTCTTCCTGATCGTGGCAGTGACACAACTGTTCCATGCACTTTATACTTGCGTATAATTGTCTGCACAGTTGCTCTTGGGACCTGTAGCTGCTTTGAAATGGCTCCAAGTGACTTCCCTGACTTGTTCAAGTCAATAATTCGCTTTTTCAGATCCACACTGAGTTCCTTTGACTTTCCCATTGTAGCTTTTGTAGCTGAGTCTAATCACTGGGTCAAATGAGCCCTATTTAAATGGGCTCATGAGAAGTCAACAGCTGTAGTCAATCAGAATCACTTACAAGAAGTGAAGAGGCCATGACATGAAGCTAATTTGATTGACACAACTCGCTACATCACCAAAATTGACAAATTTTGTTGCTGTATGTATATTTTTGACCCAGCAGATTTGGTGACATTTTCAGCAGACCCATAATAAATTTATGAAAGAACCAAATTTTATGACTGTTTTTTGTGACAAACATGTATGTGTTCCGATCACTCTATCACAGAAAAATAAGAGTTGTAGAACTTATTGAAAACTCAAGACAGCCATAACAATATGTTTTTTTACAAGTGTATGTAAACTTTTGACCACAACTGTATGATTGTAACACCAGAAATCAATTATTTTAATGGGTGACTGAATACTTTTGAAAGTATATTGTATTTTACATTAAATCACATTTATAATTTACAAACAGACTTTTTTTTAAAACAGTTGGGGAAATAATCTTATATTCTTTTGGAGATTTTTTAAAAGAAAATTAAATAATAAACAATGAAGCAAGAAGCAAATGAGTACACCAAGATGTTGCTCCAGGTACTGTGTGAACTTTCATGGGCATTCAGTGTGTTACTCTTCCCTCTAGAAATACTGTCTCTCTCTCTCTCTCTCTCTCTCTCTTTCTCTCTCTCTCTCTCACACACACACACACACACACACACACACACACACACACGTTCACACACTAGGAGGGCAGTGCTGGGAGTAATCAAGCTGTCACCATTTATCCTATCATTGCTCCTTAAAGCCAACATCTGCAGCATGTCTGCTCCCAACAGCCGCTTCACCATCACAAGTTGTCAGAGAAAACACTGCCTCACCAAGTGACTGACAGAAACTGGATGGGTTGAGCATATGGGGAACAGGTAGCTGAACTTTATCATAGACATAACCTCATCTTATCAGCTTAATGTCTGTAAACTACTGTTTACTGTTTGAGTTATTTTATATTTCACAGACCAGGATTCAAGGCATGATGGTCAATTATGTGAGCTTTTATTTTGTGATTAAAAAAAGTGATAATTTAACAGTGAGAGACGTACACTGTTATTTTTGTAAGACTTCTTTTATCACGACAGCAGAAACGACCCCTCCAGGTGCAGCTATTCCCCACTGGGGCCTTTCATACTAATGAGTCCTCCTAAACATCTGTAACCAGCTACATCAGAAAAGTCACTCATGATCAAATCTCACATTCAAAGATAAAAGTTTTAAAGAAATAAAAAGTGTTGTGTATTTAAAGGTCTCATTACATCGTTTTTAAATTAATTTAAAACATTCTAGTTGTGGTCTCTAGTTTGAATAAATGCCATGTGAGCTCTTTTTTGTGGGGCTTTAGATTACTGAATTAGAGGTCTTCAAAGAAAGATAGGTTTTGGCTCTTGCTTATGCATATTCATACAGGCATATATATGTTAAATATATGATTGGCTAAAAGCTCTGCAGCAGAGAACGCCTACCTGCCTCCCCCACAGTCAATTTTACAGCTCTAAAACTCAAAGGACTAAATTTTTTCAGAGATACAGCCTTAGTAAAATATATAGCACTGAGTGCTGGGTAAAGTTAACCCTTGAACTTCCCTTAACGTCAAACTCGAGCGGCCCTAGTGCAAATGAAGACTTCAGCAGTGCGATTTTCCCCCCATGAACTCACTGTTTGACACCCTAACGTCTCTCTGATCAACTCGTATTTCTGAGGATTTTCTTGTACTAGCTACTGCAGACAGTGGAGGATGAGAAACAGTCTCATATGCAGAATGCATATAAAACTCAGAGAGATCTATAGTATTTCACAAAGAACAAGAAAAAAATGATTTAAATGGAATGAGACATTTGAACCAGTCAAGACATTTATGGGCACAGTTAGCTACTGGATAGCTACTTAAGATACAAGGCTAATGTAGCTAAAAGGGAAGCCTGAATATAATACTATATGTACTTTTGAACATTTTTATGTGGTACAGTGTTAGAAACCTTATAAACCAGGGGTGTCCAAACTACGGCCCGCGGGCCATTTGCGGCCCGTTTCCTTTTTTGGAGGTATTTTAGAAATAGAATTAAAGTTGGCCCGCTGTTAAGCAGGTTTTTATAATATGAGATTCAAAGTTTGAACGCTAGGTGTCAGAAACAGGCCAAAGAGTTGGAGAGGGTGCGCATTTCAAGCGCAGAAAAATGGGGCAAAAGAGTCTAAAAGTGGAGAGGGTGCGCATTCCTAGCGCAAAAAACGGGCCAAAGAGTCTAAAAGCGGAGAGAGTGCGCGTTTCTAGCACAGAAAAAATGGGGCAAAGAGTCTAAAAGTTGCCGTAATTAAGGAGTTTAATATTAAGAGACATCATGAAATTAAACATCAATTTAAAAAATCTTAGTTTACACAACACTGTCAAAGATAAAGATAGTAAGTCAAGTAAAATGGTGTGTAAATGAAATAATCAGGGAAAAAAAGTATTATTTAAAGTGGTATATTTCATTACTTGTTTTATTACAGAGTGTGGCCCGTGACTTCAAATATATTTCTCCCTCTGGCCCGCAACAAAAAAAGTTTGGACACCCCTGATATAAACAATCTGTTTTAGATTACTTAACAACTTGATTGGGGTTTATTGGGGAGTATGTGTGAGATCACTGCATAAGAACACATGTAGAAAAGACTGGAACTCAATTTGTTCTTTTGTCTGTAGTAACTGAGGTAAACTGAGGTGTGTGAGTGTGTGTTAATTATATAGTCGTGGTTGGTATTGAATTGAAAGTGCATATCCTGCTACTAGAGAGCATTCTATATTTGATACAGGATCAGTGTTTGAACTCATCTTGTTCTTCCAACACATGTTTGCTGAAGTATTTTTAAAGCTTTAGCATGGCACAGATTCTGCTTTTAAAAATAGCCAAACCTGACCTTTTCCCTGTGACAGTATACAATACATTCTCCCCACACTATACATCCTCATATATTACAGTGCTGGAGACATTTGCTAGACTTCAGTATAGGATAAGAAGGTATAGGTAAACTAAAGGGATCAGAGCAGATACAGTGTGACACTTCATGTTGAGATGAATGAAGTCGTTTCACGTGAATAACAACAGCCCTTGTGAAAAGGAAGTATACATAAGAGCATTAAAAAGTATGCTCAAATTAGGTAAAGAATAATAAAAGTGCATTTTCAATTAAATATACTTGATAAACATACACATGAAATGTACTTTCTCTGTATTTGCATAATTTTTTTTTAGCAATATACTTAAAATTCTTAAAAATATATAGTGGCATTATATACTGCTTAAAGGTTTTTTTAGTGTAGTGTAGTGTAGTTTTTTTCAGTGTCATTAAGGTGTACACAATATGTGAAGTAGTACATGTACAATATACTTTAATTATAACTAAAATATACTTGAGTTGCCAAACGTTGTTCCAAAATAGTACTTATTTAGTATGTATTTAAGTACATATTTTAACTTTTAAAAAGTGTGTACTTTTCCACGTTGAGTATACTTTTAAAATATATACTTTTATATAAACTTTTCTTTTATAAGGGAGATTATGTGCATCTATGCATCACTTGCCAAAATGAATCCAAATATTCAGGAACTGATTCATTTAATTAGACCAATCAGAATGAGTTGCATCCATCATATTGGACTAATCCTGACACACTTTTGGGAAACAGAGGTCGTACCTGAATTGATACGTCACTGTAGGAGCCCCCTATCACACCGGAGATGGCGAGGGGGGTGTCGTCGTGGATGGCGTAGGATCCATCGGGGCAGGTGTACTCGTTATCGTCCACCTTGGTTAGAGAAGCGCGCACAAACTCCAGCGACTGCTCCAGTGCATAGGTGTCTTTTGAGCACGTGTCCAGGATGTGAGCGCCCAGCGTTACGCCAGGCAAGATGCTGTCGTCCTCATTGATCTTGTCCAGCGCCAGCAGCATGGCCTCCAGCCGCTGGATGCCCCTCTGGGCGTTGATTCGGCCGCAGTCCTCCACCCCCTCGCCCTTCTGGTGCACGGGGAACAGGCCTCCTATCACCAGGTCCCCCTCTATAGCGATCTCCTTCTTGGTAGAGTCAGTGCTGTATCCAGGGACAGCGAGAGCCTGAGGGCTCCTGACGAGCAGCAGCAGCAGGAGGAGGAGACGGACAGGCCAGGAGAGTCCGTGACCCCGCTGCAGCGGCGACCTCCCAGCCATGGCGTCCGCAGACGAGGGCAGGACTCTCTCAGGCTCCGCTGCTCTCTGTCTGTCCTCCGCTCTCTCCTCTCTGGGACGGGGACGGCGCCGGGGGCAACTTGTGGGCAGATGGCACGAGCACTGAATTTGTGGTCAGGCACAGGCCAGCCCCAACATCAGCGCCATCCTCAGCTTGTTGAGTTTTTGCTGAGATCAGAGCCTGCGGATCAAACACAGAGAGATTCAGAGGCCGTAGTGTAGAAACACAAAAGAAGCTTTGTCTAAACACGGTTTGTTTTTATTTTTTCCCCGAAGAGGACACTGTGCACTCCAGGCCATAGTGCCTAAGCTCCATTTCTGCGTCAAAGACTCGCTGCAGCTACCTGTTATCAGAAGGGCGACGATACCAATAAAAGGTTGATATAAAGACTGTAATTATGTGAGGAGTGAACACATAATTATGCTGAATTAAAAAGCCAAAACAAGGTCAATTTAATTTACATAACAGCTATGAGTGCTGCATGCAATATGTATGCAATCTTATATACTACTGTTTTTTTTTTCTTTTCTTGCGGATAAAAATAATAATTGAAAGCATTAAAATGCATTAAATTGCTATCTAATTGAATGAGTTTGTGCAAAATTAAATAAAAATCTGGACACATAAAATATAATAGGGGCAGATTGTGGAGTCCTTTTAATTTTACTTTTCACATCATTATTGCCTTTAACAAAAACAAAAAAAACCCTACAACATTTGTGTGGATCATGTAATCGTGTAATGAAAAACAAAAAAAATATTAATAGCTATTAATTTTGGCCATTTATGTATTAGCATATTTTTTCCTTATTTTTGCTTTATTATTAGGTTAGAAATTTGCAAACCCAGTTGCCAAAAAGTTGGGACACTGTGTAAAATGTGAATTAAAACCGAATGCAATGATTTGCAAACCTCATAGGCCCACATTTTATTTATATTAGAACATAGAATACAAACAAGATATTGTGAGAAAGTGAAAAATTGTACCATTTCATGAACCAACAAAAACACTTAAAAAAATTGGAATGGGGCAACAAAAGGCTGGAAAAGTGACTGTTACTGGCAAAAAAACAGCTTCAATAGGTGTGTTTTAAAATGTGCATCCAATATGTGTTCTATGTTATATTATTAATAAAATGTGGGTCTGTGAGATTAGCAAATAAAAGCATTCTGTTTTTATTTACACGTATTTACATTTTACAGAGCGTCACAACTTTATTGGAGATGGGTATTAGCATTTACAGCAGAAATTCATCCAGAGTCAGAATGTAGGTGAATGCAGTGTTTATCATAGCGCCGTATTCTTGCCTGGACACAGAATTGAACCCAGACAGTCACATGGAGGGAGATAGTGTTACCTACTGCTCTATATGCTGCCTTTACATGGAGCTGGAAACAGTGATGCTGGAATAGTTAAAGACTGCGGGTTATTCGCCTCAGTGCTGTGTTGGAAGGCGGATGGGGATGGTATGCTTGGTCCCCACAGCCTCTCTCCCATGGGCTTCCCGCCAGTTCATCAGGGGTTTTGTTCAAGTCTGTCTATGTGTGTGTGTGTGTGTGTGTGTGAGTCTGGATCTGTGCCCTAGAGACAGTGTGACTATTGTAGTGTGAAGCTTGCTCCCTTCAGCCTGAACTCATGTAGAGACTCATCATCCAATAGTTCTCAAACTAACAGCTGCTGCACAAACAAACTCACTACAACACCCCCCGACACACACACACACACACACACACAAATATAAAAAATCACATGCTCAGACAAATGACAAATGTACACAAAAACTTAAATATTAAATACAAATATTATGCTTTGACGGTGTGTTCTAATTTAAATAGTTAAATAAATCACTCTATTAACACTTTAAAGGCATTACAATGCCTTTATGTCAGTCCAATAGAACTACAGCCAAAAAAAATAACTCTTTAAGTGCACTTTGACCTTGGACAGTCGTTTCACATATTTTTATGGAACATCATGGGCCCTACTGTACACCCTGCACAAGAAGGGTCGCGATGCTCATTCCTATCTTACACCCCATCAACAGTCTATCTTCACGCCTTGTGCCCTCGCCATTAAAATAGTATCAGAGTTTAGGAATAAATCTACACTGATCGGCGTGGTGGTCTTGGAAGTGAGGTGTGTTCAGATAAACTTCTGGCGTGGCGGAAAACAGAGGTGCTCCACTGACTGAAATGAACCTAGACAACAGTCAATCGTCAAAGTCATTCCTATAGGTGCGCCATGCGTTCAGTATCCTCTGCTGAGACGCTCAGATGCTGATTGACTGATGTGCTATTGATTGCTAAGTCACTTTTGTGTGAAAAAAAGCACAGCTAACTTTGGCCAATCCAACTAAATGTTTACCTAAACTAATTCACTTTGTCTTTGTATATACTTTATATATGCATTAAATATGCCAAAGTAATTTTATCTACAGGGGTTGGACAATGAAACTGAAACACCTAGTTTTAGACCGACAGACAGTTCTGGTGGAAATAGGAGAGTTAAGGTGCACATTGAATTCTGCTGTGATTTGGACAGCCGTGGTTTTATGTTTTTGGATACAATCTGGGTTAGCACCCGAACATCCCTTTCAGACAGCTTCCTCTAACAGCGTCCACAGTTAATCCTGTTGGATGTGGTTTGTCCTTCCTGGTCGTATGCTGACATTACCCTGGATATCGTGGCTCATTAAACATCACAAAGACTTGCTGTCTTGGTCACAGATGCGCCAGCAAGACGTGCACCAACAATTTGTCCTCTTTTGAACTCTGGTATGCCACTCATAATGTTGTGTGCATTGCAAAATTTTGAGCAAAACTGAGCACTTACCCTGCTAATTGAACCTTCACACTCTGCTCTTACTGGTGCAATAATGTGCAATTAATGAAGATTGGCCACCAGGCTGCTCCAATTTAGCCATGAAACCTCCCACACTAAAATGACAGGTGTTTCAATTTCATTGTCCAACCCCTGTATATGCATCCAACCAAACTTAAATAAATGTATAATGTAGATATCATTGGCTTTCAATAAATAATAAATTGTTTGACCACATTCACTATTTCCATCTTTAAAAGCCAGGTGGCATAGCTCCCATAGCCTTCAACATTAAGACTTCACCAGTTCAATACAATACAGATTTAAGGGGATAAAGCACTATTTATGCAAATTATACATGGTGCAAAAAGGCAATGGGAAAGGCACATAAACTACATTGATATAAACTCTCTACAAACTACAGAATCCAATTAAATTGATTATAACATAAATAAATTGCATTGTTTCTACAAGACATAATGAAATATCATTATACAAATGTGTAGTGTTTAATTGAGTCAATTAAACACTCAAACATTCATACTTAGATGTTATAAAGATGTTTCAGATGTAACTGATCTGTGTCAGTCCAGCACGTTTTCTTTATGTAAAACCAACAGTCAATGGAAGGGAGAAAGTGCATAGCGATCTACACTATGTACATGAGATAAAGAGGAAATAAAAAGAGCAGCTGCAGGGCAGATAATTTTTAATTATTAATGTTTACATTATTGTTGCATAGCTTGGGAATTATGCCTTGACACATCTAAGTGGCCCTAAATGTCTAACCCTCTTCATATTCTTCCACCCCCCCATATACTATATAACCCTCACAAGCTCCACTACATCCCCCAATACCCCCCTCTCACATTCCCCATATGCAGGGTAGACATACTAATATCACACATTCTGAGAGGTGCTGAAAGCAGCCTAGAGGTGCAGGCAGTGATGTAATTATGGAGGGTGTAAACTCATATCCACCTGGTGGGGCCTGTTCAGAACAAGCAATAATGTATTTATTCCCTTATGTAATGTAAGCCATTTCTCTTTTATTCATACTGCAGCCATCAACTCTACATCCTTCTTAAATAACACAAAATTAAGGGCAAAAAAGAGAACTAAAGTGCTTTAATTTGCAGTGACATCTGTAAATGTGAATCATATACTGGTCCCTTTTTTGAAAAATCTGAACAATAATAATTTAAATCAGAAGAGTCAGTACAGACAGTGCAGTAGAAGATAGAAGAAGGTGACCTTCAGGTGCTTCAAGGTTCAAGGTCGAGTGCAGATGTTGGTTTCTCCATTGTAGTTATATACAGCTCTGAATCAGTTTCTCTGATTTTGCTATTTATAAGTATATGTTTGAGTAAAAATGAACATTGTTGTTTTATTCTATAAACCACAAACAACATTTCTCCCAATTACAAATAAAAATATTATCATTTAGAGCATTTATTTACAGAAAATGAGAAATGGCTGAAATAACAAAAAAGATGCAGAGCTTTCAGACCTCAAATAATGCAAAGAAAACAAGTTCATATTCATAAAGTTTTAAGTTATATTTGGTGGAATAACCCTGTTTTTTAATCACAGTTTTCATACATCTTGGCATGTTCACCTCCAATAGTCTTACACACTGCTTTTGGACAACTTATGACACTCCTGGTGCAAAAGGTCTCTAACAGGGTTACAACTACAGTTTCTCCTTCCTCTGACCACTGTTATTGACCAGGAGCACTCCATACATAAGCCATGCTGTTTCCAAGGTCCAAACCATGGGAGAGAAGTCCATCTAAATAAAAGCCTGTTAAATAAATGTTTATCAATGAGAAACGTCTTGATGCTCATCCTTATCTCTGCAACTATATTGCCATAAGGGATAAAAACAGTCCCAAGCAGTACCATATTGCAGTTCTTCCGTTTGAGGACTGTATTTATGTTGAGACTTTGCAAAAGAATCATCAAAGTAGGTTTGAATACAGCACAAAAGATTTCCCCAAGTCATGATCTGGAAGTAGAAACTTTAATGACATATAATCTTATCATCACGTCTTGAGGATTATTGCCTTATTCCAGAGTGCAATAACAGAGTATGGAGGAATGGCAGGGATATTACAATCTGTAGGACTCTGACATTTAATCATATTTCTGTGCACCGTGCACGGATCTGAACCTAAAGACTTGCAACTATGGATGGAAGACACTTTAACATTCTATTCAATACGGACAAGGGACTCCAAAGGGTAGGCTTTATTGGCCACAGTAACTGCAAAGCAAGTAAAACATGATCTAATTTCCAAAAAGTTAATTGTGATACATTTCTATAATATTTAAGTACATTCAACTATAAGGAAGTAAACATAAAGGCTGCACAACAAGTTAGTACACTGCATAATTTCTGATTCCAGGATGTTCCAGGATTGCCAATTTACTGTAAAATCTTGAGCAGTTGTTAACAGTAGATGTGAATACAGTACTATGCTGTCAAAATAAAGCAAATATTTACAGTTTTCGTTTAATATAGTTTTAATTCTATAAGATTTTTGAGGCCTCTTGGATATA
The DNA here is from genome assembly GCF_023375975.1 of Astyanax mexicanus. NCBI lineage: Eukaryota > Metazoa > Chordata > Actinopteri > Characiformes > Acestrorhamphidae > Astyanax > Astyanax mexicanus. The sequence continues at coordinate 15,312,066 of NC_064412.1, read as the reverse complement.
CTGTTCTTCTTACTTTTAATGGCCTTAATTACATGTGGTGCCACTATGACAACCTTTGTGATCATTAAGGTTGATGGTAATTGTGAAAATTTGAGAAGTCTATTGAGAGACTATTTAAAAAGCTTTGAAAGTTGCATGGTGATTGTGAACAAGTTATAGCTCTAAAAAGAAATTATATTATTCTAAACACTACACTATATTTAAAGAAGCTTTGTCTTTTATCTTAACATGCCACTTCAGTACACAAGCATGAGAGTAGAGAAGCTTTAAAAGTGTTGATGAGGAACAGGATGAAAGTAGCCTTTAATTTAATGTACAATATTTTTTTTTCCTAAATGATATGATATGATTATCTGATGCAGCATTCATAGTTAAAGAACAAATATTTTTCAGGTGGCTTTTAAAATCTACTTTAAATGTCTCATTCCATTGGGTTTTTTTATGATTTTAAAATGTTCAGTTCTGCTCTCTAGTATGAATGAATGCCCTGTGAGCTGGGTGCTCCGGCGAGCTGGTATAACACTGCTTTAGTTCGGTGGAGGAGTGGAGGGGAGAAACGATAGGATTTTGGCTCTTGCTCGTGAATATTCATACATGCAAACATATCGGCTCTGATTGGCTAACAGCACTGCAAGGCAGTGAGACTGTCAGGATAGCAGCAGCAGGGAGGCGGACATAACGCAGGTAATGTTTATTTCCATAGACAATAAACAAACAAAAATTAAACTCAAAACAAGATACATGTAGAGACAGGACTACTGGAATTGACATAGAATAAAGTATAAAACAGAAAACAAAGAAACAGCAACCTGACGGCGTGAAACACACACACAAGACCAGACAACCACATGCTCAAACACAGGGGCTTAAATACACACAGTGGAAATGGGAAACACCGGGGATCACTGATGAGGGGGCGGAGCTACAAATTGAAACAGGTGGGAGCACTAAAGACATGGGCGGAGACAAGGGGAGAGTGAATACAAACAAAAGAATGGAAAGAACATGGAGGCTGACAAGGGACTGGACAAGGACGTGACAGAGACAAACAAGAGTTAGAAACATTTTAAAATAAAGACATTTTTACACTAATAACAGTCTTTGCAATGTCACTTTTACATCATATGTAATGCCCAGCCACTGACCTAGTCTTAGAGTTTCTGTAAACCCAAAATCCACCGGAGATCCAATTTAAATCCTATAGTTCCACACAGAGGTGGGTAGTCCAGGACTAGAAAGTAAAAATGCACCCCAGGTATTTGTTGGCTGTGCTGCAGCAGAGAGGTACCATTAAATACAGGATTTTGGTTTTTGAGATGATTAAATTAAACTGAATCTGCAATTTCATGTATACTAAACATTTTTTATACAGTTATACAGTTTATACATTTTACATTTTTATACTTTACAATTTTCTTAACTATTTCTGGATTTTCAAGATTACTGACATGACACCAAAGACAACCACAAGACAGCTTCAGTCAATCTGCTGGTAAGCCTCTCCATTGGATGTCTTCACTGCTAAAGCACTGACTGCTGTGTCTGTTGACCACAGGGATTTTAGAGTACGGGAGATATTGATGGCATTGACGAAAATGCAGACAGTAGAGCCTGAATCAAAATCAGTAGAAATACAACTCACCATGGAGCATTAATGTTAATATTATTTTCAGCCTTCTTCATTTTCATGTGTTGCCTGCAGATTTGGTAGAATTTTGCTCATCATGAATTTTGTATAGTAACTGACCCTGAGAGTGCAAGCAAGCTGAAGGAAATGTACACAGCCGGGCTGCTGCTGGGAACACTAGTAAAGCTGTTTAGGACACAGGGTGAAAGTCATATAAATGTTAGTGCATGAACACTACTGCCTTAAAATGATGGATTATGTGCTGTCTAGTAATCCAGAATCCAGTGTTATACCTGCATGAAAAAAGGTGCTGTAATGTCATTTAAAACAAACTGTAAAAAGAATATGCCTGTGTATATAAAGAATAGTATGTTTAAAGTTTAAAGACAAATTTCTCTAAATGGTGGTCCAAGCCATGAATCTTAACTACAAACAACATTTAGAGCATTTATTTGCAGAAAATGAGAAATGGCTGAAATAACAAAAAGATGCAGAGCTTCCAAACCTTAAATACTGCAAAGAAAACAAGTTCATATTCATAAAGTTTTGAGGATTCAGAAATCAATATTTGGTGAAATAACCCTGGATTTTAATCACAGTTTTCATGCATCTTGGCATGTTCTCCTCCACCAGTCTTACACACTGCTTTTGGATAACTTTATGGCACTCCTGATGCAAAAATTCAAGCAGTTATCTTGGTTTGATGGCTTGTGATCATCCATCTTCCTCTTGATTATATTCCAGAGGTTTTCAATTTGGTAAAATCAAAGAAACTCATAATTTTTATTGGCTTCTGCTGTTCTTATTTTGCATAATAGGCGTACCCCCTCTGTAACTCTTACTCATCATCAGTGTGTAGTCTTGCCCACCAGGAATACCATCCATCTCTTTATGGTTGAATTATTGGCCACAGTGTTGTAGGTCATAAGAACAAGTTACCACTTCCATTTCGATTCGGAATCATGAAGAATCTACTAGAAGTAGGAAGCATCTCTGTGTAGTCCACCTAATCACCCATTCAAGCTGGACAAGATACCATATACTAACATTACATCACACACAGCCCACTATACATCAGTCTAAATAGGGGGATGGTGAGAGAAAGAGAGAGCATTCAAGGAAAAAACGAGAGAAAGAGAGAAAGAGAGAGAGAGAACAAGAGAGGGAGAGAGATATATAAGATGTGTAGCGAACGTGTTCATCTCTGTGAGACCCATCCTTGCACTCATTAGGGTCTTCTCCCTACCCTTTGTTTCCATGGAAACTTGTCAGGCAAGAACAAGGGAAAGAGAGGGAAAGACAGAGAGAGAGAGAGAGAGAGAGAGGGATGGATGGATGTGGGAGTTGTTGAGCAGAGGATGAGAAGACCAATCTGGCCAGTGAACACAGAAGTAGAGTCCAGTGGGAATTCTGGGGTGGCTTGTGAAAATTGGCTATATCTTTTTACGGCATGCGTCTCCTGAACTGCCTCTCGCTGGGGTTAATGCATGCTTCCCATCGGAATTTTAAACACTAGATGAGCCCAGAGCGCTCACAAAATAGAGTTATTGGATAATACCCTCTTTAATAATGCTGAGAGCCTTTTACCCAACATAGAAATGCAGTTTTTAAAGGAAGAATACTTTCTTAAATAGTTTTACTCAGGTATATATTCCTGATTAGTGTACAATTGTGTTAAGAGATTTAGAATATTAGAAATATGCTTTAATATATTAGTACAGCTCATTACAATGATGAAGTATTTCTAAGAAATACTGTAGGCCGCACATACAGAATACTTTTTAGTGTTATACAATAATTCATCTTTACTGACCATTATTAACAAGATCAAACCATCTTGTTTTTACTATAGCATCTTATAACCTTATAACAATAAATATGTAACAACATAATGATTTTCCATCAAACATGGGCAATATTTATTGAGCAACACATGCAAAATTACTGTATAATGCACGTGTAACACAATATTCCAGACGTTTCAGCATCCACCCATCCTATGCAGCTTAAATATTCCTGCAGGTTTTGTGGTAGAGTTAAAAGTGTGCTGAATAGCATTCCACACATTTTCAATGAGGGATAGGTCTGGTGAAACGGCTGCCCTTGGTGAAGTATCTGTGTCTTCAAGACGAGCTCCTAGGATGGCAGCAGTATGTGAATAAGCATTGTCCTGTTGGAATATTGCTCCAGTTTGCATTCAGAAAAGGTAGGGCCACTGGTTGCAGGACCATTTTAACTTAATATTGGGATGTCAGACTGCCTGTATTTTTACATAATTATGATCTTTAAAAATAATGCAGAATGGACAAATGAAGGTGCTTTTTTTACACTGATTTCTATTGATAGATGAGTAGGTTTTTCCCTTCTCCTTTTGAAAGTTGTGCTTTTTTTTGTGCTTAGTTTTGTTTGACAGCAATAAGATGCATATTTACAGTGGCATCCCAAAGTCTGACACTACATTAAAAACATTGTTTTATTCTGCCCTGAACAGTAAAATAAGTATCATCCAATACCTCCAGCTCAAATACTATTTTACAAACCACTTTACAATTCTGCTATTTTGCTTTAGAAGGAAACACGCTTATCATCTTTTTAGGATGTGTTTTTTTGTTTTATTTAAGCTTATTAATAACGAATATTGGTTTATTGGCTGGTTTATGTCACCACAACCAGTTACATTAACCATATAGCATAGCGTGAATAATCTAGCCAAGCTTAGAACTGCAACAAGGAAAGTAGTTTTTTTATGGCAAACATACCCAAATCTTCTTGCATAATGTTTTTGTCTTCTTAAAAATCTTAAAAGGCATTCGTTTATAAGGGCAGGGACATAAATATGGTTTTAGTGTTTTTAGTGTTTTACTGTGAATACTGTAAATACTCTTAAAATACATTTCTCAGTTATAAAAAAATATTTTTTATGAAAAGAAAGGTACATCAAACAACCAAATGTGTTTTTATATATATAGCAACAGGCAAACATATTAATTTGAAGAAAAAAGTTATATAATCTTTTCCCAAAAACAATCTTTTTCATACCTTTATCTACAACACTAGGCTTAATTTGCATTTTGGAGGCCTAGGCACACACATCCACATGTAAAAAACAGTTAAATCTGATTGATTCACTTTCAGAAAAGCTTTTGAAGGTTCTTTAAATTTGTTTCTTGGACAGGTGTAGCAGCAGGAATGTGCTGGAGTTTTGAAGATTGTTTTTTTATTGTTCCGAGTCCCAGAGCCTTTAAGTATGGAGATCTTTAAAGCTCATTAAAGTGTTCCTGGAGTGAACTGTAGAAATTGCTCAATATTCCCTATTCAATATCTGATAAATTATAAATGTTCAAGTTTTGACAGCAAATTGTAAAATTACAAAGTCTGGCTTTGGTTATCATTTACACAGCTTTAGATTATTTAAACATTCTAATTGAGAAGTTAATTGGCATGAATGCAATCTCTCTTGCTCTCTCACTCTTTTTTAAATCTCTCTCTCCCTCCATGTTTTCTGCTTCAGCAGATGGCCTTTTTAATTCGCCAGCCTCGCCTCTGCCAGCCACCCAGACTGCTCCAACCAGGTAAATGTGAAGAGTCACAGTGGGAGTGAAAGATGCTGGCAAAGAGGAGTGAGAGGATGGAGAGATGAGAGCAGTGAATGAGAGGAATGACAGGTGCGGCAAGTGTGACCTGCCCCAGGTGCTAATCTCTGTAGGCATTTTCAGTGTCAGTCTGGTGAGGAGAGCGACATTTACATGATAATAACCTCTCTGGAGAAGAGGTCATCTTAATGCATTGAAGGGTAGCGGGGGGGTCGGGGTGGAGCAGGAGAGAGAGAAAGAGAGGAGGAGGGGATATCGGAGATGTAAATGAAGAAATGAGTGCCAGGCTTCTCTCTAAACAGCATTTGAGTCCGGGAGTAGAAGACTCCGCCTGTAAGGCTGCTGAAATGTGAAATGTGTGTGATTTTAAATCAAACTTAATGTGCCACTCTGCTCTGACCTGTCTCTGGGGAACCAGCCTATTACCTTTTAACACATCAGCCTCCACTTTAAATGCAGTCCTCTCTGCAGCACCAGAAATGTGCACATTTTGATTCCTTTTAGGGGGTTTTCACACCTGTAGTTGGTTTCTCTGGTCCGAATCAGTTGAGGAGTTTGTTTATTTGGAGCGTTTTCTCGCTCTGTTTGTTCTGGTTTCACACTGACATAAATGTAAACGCACCAAAAACCTAAACGCACCAAAATGCGCACCAATAAATCATGCGAGCAGGCTGTGTCCTCTGATTGGTCAGAGCTGTCTGGCGTGGGAGACGAGCGATTATAGCGAGACGATTCTATGTTCCAGCATGTATATCTGTGCTTTAACACTGAAAGCTGAAAAGCTGTGTTTTCAAACACAGTGTTTGGATGTGCAGCACAGATGTACACATAGTAAACTGAGTCACGCGGCTGTGAGCAGTGAATGCAGCACAGACTGCGCGTGCATGGACACAGCGTTTGTTCATAGCTGTAGTAATTAGCGTTATCTGGCTAATATATCAGTTTAAACTGCGTCTTGTCAGCAGTTTAGCTCAAATAAATGGACTACATTTAATAGCTGGGTCAGATTGAGACCAGATCACAGTTTTTTTTTTATCCGCACCCGAGTGCGATTACTGTTTTCACACCTGCTCAATCGAACCGCACTAAAGACATCCTATTTCTTCTGTGAAGTCTGTGAATATAACTTGGAGTTTTCACACCAGCACTATTTGGTCCGGTTAAAACGAACTCTGTTCTGCTTGTAACTTAAGTGGGGTTTGATTGAGCAGGTGTGAAAACAGTAATCACACTCGGGCACGGATCAAAAGAACCAGACCGAGACCAGCTAGAGGAACTCTGGAGCGATTCGCTTTGGTGAGAACGTGATCCGCTCTCGATCCGACCCAGCTAATAAATGCAGTCCATTTATTTGAGCTAAACTGCTGATAAGTCACAGTTTAAACTGATATATTAGCCAGATAACGCTAATTACCACAGCAATGAACAAACGCTGTGTCCATGCACGTGCGGTCTGTGCCGCGTTCACTGCTCATAGCTGCATGACGCAGTTTACTATGTTCACATCTGCGATGCACATCCAAACACTGTGTTTAAAAGCACAGCGTTTTAGCGCTCAGTGTTAAAGCACAGATATACGCGCTGGAACACAGAATCTTCTCACTATATTTACTTTTTTAGTATATGTATATTTACTCCCACACTAGACAGCTCTGACCAATCAGAGGACACAGCCTGCTTGCGTGGTTTATTGGTGCGCATTTTGGTGCGTTTAGGTTTATGTCTGTGTGAAACCAAACTAAACAGAGGGAGAAAAAAACACTCCAAGTAACTCATCAACTGATTCAGACTAGAGAAACAAACTACAGGTGTGAAAAAACCCTTAGATTAATAGAGGCTTCATGATGCCCACAAATCCCAATATACAATATTCCAGAAATCAAGAATTTGTAATATCAGGTTCCTTAGCTCATTTTTAGGGAGTGATCAAACAAGACAGTTCAAGTGAGTATCAGACATGACGAGAGTGAGACACAGAGAGCATCCTCATTAGTCTCTGCTTGTGCTCAGCAGACCTATCAGCGAGCTCCATTGGTGTGCTCTGCATACATCAATATTTGGTCAGAAAGTTCAAACACAGGGGATATGAAAGGCACTACCCTTGTCTGTAAGATCATCTGTGTTCATATTGCAAAAAACCTCCATATCTCCATAACCAAGAAAGCCCAGCAGCGCCTCTACTTCCTGCAGAGACAGAGGAATGCACATCTTCCACCTCCCATCCTCACCATGTTCTACAGAGAGGCTCTGGAAAGCATCCTAAGCATCTGCATTACCGTCTGGTTTGGGAACTGCAACACTTCAGACCGCAAGACCCTACAGCAGATAGTGAGGACAGCTGAGAAGATCATGGCAGTCTCTCTTCCCTCCATCACCGAGGTCTACACCACACGCTGCATCCGCAAAGCCACCAGCATTGTGAATGACCCCACCCATCCCTCACACAGACTCTTCGCTCTGATGCTGTACGGCAGAAGATACAGGAGCATCCGAGCCTCCACTACTAGACTCTGCAACAGCTTAATCCACCAGGCAGTCAGACTCTTCAACACACAGAACCTAAACTACCAGACTCTGCAACAGCTTCTTCCACCAGGCAGTCAGACTCCTCAACTCTCACTGTCACAAGACCCCCCATTCACTGTCCACCACTCTTCACACACACTGAACCCACTTATTACTCCACACACACACACACACACACACACACAGAGAGACTGAAATGTCTCTATTCCTATCAGCAATATTTGCTGCTTCCTCCAAAATAACCATAAACTCTTTATATCTGTAACTGCTGTCATCATGTATGTTCTATATGTGACAGTATGTTACATATCACTGCACCCTTATCTTACTATGCACATTTCATTATACTGTATCGGTACTGCACTGTAATGTCTGTTAAATTGTCTTGTCTTTTGTATTTATTGTGTTTACTGTAGTCTTATATAGTTTATATCTTTTTTTACTGCTAGGTGACAGCAACATATTATGTAAGCAGAAGAAAGGTGGAAGCTGAATAAATATGGAAATATATGGGTGTGGCTGATATATGGGCTCGCCCTTTTTGGGCGTGGCCAAAAAAAGTAAAAAGTCTTCAGTGGGATGCAGGGTGGGATGTCTGGTTCAGTGCAGAAAGCCATGTGATACATTTCTGTTGTTATATTCAACACAAAAGCATATTTTGGTTTCAGCGACTTTTAGCTTTTTATGTTGTTTTGTTTTGTCTGGCCAAGATACACCAGCTTATACACAGTCAGGATAATGAATGCATTTCTGCATCATTAGGAGTATCAATAAACATAATGAACCTCCTTCACAAACTGTTCTAAATTATGATTTTCTTTTTAAAACACACTTACTCGGTTTTCACTCATCAGTAAGTTTCTAAGACAATGGGATCCATCATTATAAGAGCAGAGCTGTAAATAAATCTTCATTAAAAAAGACATTTTTCCATGAAGCTGACTTTCTGTTACAGCTTTTTTTTTTTTTTTACCAAAGAAAACGTTAAGGAAAATTAATTTTAGCAAGATATTGGTGCATAAGACATAACAGACTCTATATTGGGGATCTATAGATGAGTCGTCAACAGTGCACCGTGCAGCTTGGGGTGTAAGATAGCAATGAGCATCGTGGCGCTCCTTGTGCAGGATATAAGATAAGGCCAATGTCATTATTGTTCACATTTTTCTAGTACGAGTTTAAGGTTACCAATATCTTCACAGGACGGCCCTGCCAGCTTCCCTAACACATCAGAAACATAAACTATGAGCCAGAGCACTTTAAATTTGTAAAGTCATAAAGTTTTAAGACTGGATAAAAACTAGATTGTAAAAGATTTAGTCTGCCGACCTTTTCAGATGGGGTCATTATTATAAGATGTTAATAAGAGAATGGAGTTAATTGAAATTTAAATGATATCCACCCAGAGGAGAGAAGGCCAGAGCAGCAATTAAAGGGCTGTCAGTCTCTCTCTCTCTCTCTCTCTCTCTCACTTCTTTTTCTTTCTCTCTCTCTCACACTTTCTTTCTTTCGTTCTTGAAATTTTGTTTTCTCAGTTTCCATCAACCTTCTGCGCAAACTACAAGTAAAAAAAGAAATATAAAAGTTGAATCCTGCTTATTAACATGACCTTAAATACATCCAATGGTTCACACAATATGAATGTAATTTTGTATTTACAAAACAACTGTTTTTATGAGTTTCTATTTGTTATTTTGCGACATGCACACAACATAATTTGCCCTTCCTGTAGCAGACTAGGCTTTAGTTCCCTCTGATGCTAAATTTATTATGGTGCTACAGTCGCTCTGGATAAAAAACATCAGTCAAATGCCACAAATCATAACTGTAAATGTCTATACCATTAGATACATTCACATTACCAGGCTGAAGTTTAGCAAAGGCTTAATCTGACATTTTAAAAGATTTTTTCTGAGTTATGTGGACATTTCAAATCAGATCTTTTTTTTTTTTTATCAGATTTGAGTCACTTTTATATGTGGTCTTAGATCAGATACAGTACTGTCCAAAAGTTTTAGGCACCAAAGCAAATTACACTAATCCATTTATCTCAACAATATGCGTGTTTTTACCTGTAACAAATCACCACATATACCAGATCCTGTGATTTAAGCTGGAGAACAAAGTGTAGTTCCTGTACATTTCTCCTGGATGCTCCTCAGCCAGCATGTGTATATGTTCAGTTCCGTCAGCAGCTCTCCTGATTTAACAAATTTACCAATTCACCAAACCCGGTGTTGATTAATATGATGAGAACTAGAAATAATTATATTAAACTCAGCTGAGGAGAGATTAGAAGATGTTTTAAAGAAAACAGGGCTGTAAAAGCTCTGCTTTTTGTAAAATTGCTGTTTGTATTTATTGTAATGCTGGTGTTTTACTGAGCTAATAAACACTTACTGCACAGATAAGACACTTATTCTTTACTGAAATTCCCACAGGTGCCTAAAACATTTGCACAATACTGTATGTTGGAACGTCAGTCAAATGAGATTTCATGCGTCTTTTTGTCTGTACACAATGTGAACAAAAATAACAGCCAAATCCAAGCTGAGCAAAATTTGGAACTGGTTACTGAGACTTGTAATAGGACATAGGCTTTGTGAACAGTTATAAGAAAGGTATTGTTTGTCTGCTCTGCTATGGGTAAACGGTTCATGCGTACGCAGTTTTGCCCTCAACTCAGTACTCAGTACGTTTTTAGCAACATAAAAGACTCTGATCACTCCACAACTCTAGAAGATTACAGTGAATAATAACAGATACATGATAACTTTATTCAGGGTGTAAAGCTGAGCGAGTGTTAACCCGTCTTTAATCTGAGTGCTCTCTCTATCATTATTAGAGCTTGTGTGATGTGTCAGGCTGAGAGATGGATGCTTTAGCGGAGCAGCAGCTCTGAGGCTGTGGGCTTTTTCCCGCTGTTCCCCTCCCACACCAACTCTATACATTATTCACACACCAATCACCAGAGAGCCGCCAGCCGCTCAATGCTGGCATTCCCTCTGCCTTTAAACACATTACAGAGAGCCTGATACGTCACATCAGGGATTTATGTATGCACGTGTGCTCTCGCTCAGCCTCACTCCTAGATTTCTAATTTATAATAATGTATGTAACGCAGCAACTCACATATGCATACTCACGTACGCACATGCACCTATTTTTAATGCTCGTCCACCGACGTATCATCATCAATAAGAAGGTAAAACCTCAGTGTAGCAATTTTAATTTGAGTTTTTCTGTCTTCCTTTCATCATTTATCTCTCTCTCTCACTCTTTCTTTCATTCTTTACCCCCTCTCAACCCAAACACACACACACACACACACACACACACACTTTTTTCCCATGCTCAAGTGAGCATGTCCCCCGGGTCCTGCTCAGTCCCAGGGCTCTCCCATTAGTTCTTCATCAGAAATGTGGCAGGACAACACACCATCTGCTGTGGAATGTGCCAGAAGCATTCTGGAGGACAAGATCAGTGTCCTCTGCTACTACCTTAAAACACTGCCACAGGACAAATTAAAACATTTGTTTTATATACAGTATATTAACAAAATACTGCAGCCCTTAGCATATTTCAGCCGATGTTCATCAAATTGAGCACAACCTTATGCAATCTTGTCACATAATATAGTCATTTATATTTCTGCTGCACGTTATTCCATCTATTATCCTGCATTAGAGATTGCCGTAAACCAGATCCCAATTTAAAAATGTTTTAAACATGATACAGGATTTAAACCGCTGATCATCGGATTATATATCTTTATATATACTATATATATATATCACTCAACCACTCAGAATACCATGATATTTAAAAGTTTATGTTTTATTAACACAACATTAAGGTTCAATTATGTTTCGACACTGCGTTGTTGTTTCAACGTCTTACTTTTAAACTATAGAGTATTTTCCCTTTTCCTTACACTTACACTGTACACTCATACAAACAATGGTTCTTCAAGGATGGACAGTAATTTTATAGATGCGTAAAAACTGTGATTAAAAAACAGGTTTATTCCACCAAATATTGATTAAACCAGTGTAACACCACATTAAGATTGATTATTTAACATAAAAGCAGCTGGACAAAATTCAATTATATGTATTCAATATGTGTCATACAGGTAGGCAAACATAATGTAAGGGTTTTCGGCAATAACTATTATTAATGTATTTTGTTTTGCTTCCCTAGTCTGGGAAATAAACCATAGACTACCATTTGGAAAGTGGTGTTACTATCCACTACAGCACACATAAATCTATATATTTTTTATTAAATAGACAATATTAGGACATTCAGGGTTCCAGAACTTCAACAAAGAGATGTGTCACTGTGAATAACACTTAGAAAGTTTAAAGATGTTTTTGTATTTTTTTTTTATCCTAGATCCATATAATCAAGCCAAAGAGCTGTTTAGGAAACTTCAGTTTCCTCTTTCTGACACTTTCTTAAATCATTTCACATTCATTAAGTCTGATTTACTTTTACAAGCGACTTCACATGTTATTGAGATTGTGCCCTCAAATAAAAATATTCAGTTAATTGACCAGTTTGATTTAAAACTTAGTGTTTTTTAAGTGTGCTTTTTAGAGAAAAAAAAACACCAACAGAAATGAATAAAACTGGTAATTCAACACTGGTAAATCTGAAAGAATTATCTACAAATTATTTTTATCATGGTCAGTGCACACAAGTGCAGACAAAGGGGGTAGCTTGCCTGGAGGGACCGACTACACACTGATGTAGAGGCCTGTGAGGTCATCACCTTAGTCATTGGCCAAGAAATCAGTTGTGGGCATGGCCATGGCAGATTGTACCTTGTGCGCAGAAGTTTGAATATAAATGAATTAGACTGCATCTACAAGAAATAATAAATAAAAAAAGTATTGTAAATGCACATTTATTTGGGTTAAAAATATACTATGCATATTGTCTTTATGTGAAACCTACAGCACTTCATAACCCTTTTTTATATGAGTGTGGCCTCTTATCAATCACTCTCATGCCGTGTTAACACGACACACTTATCTGCACACCTTGAGCTGCAGTGGCTTAAGTTTTGTGGCCTCTGATGCGAGACAGTTGTCAGGGCAGGAAAGCAGCTTTGGCTTCATCACATCCCTTCGAACACTTTTCAAACCCTTTTCAAAGCCCCTCTCCAGGGGGAATTAGAGGTGTAGGTCAGGGCGTCATCTGGAGATCCTCACCTCCAGCTCATTTCTGGGAAAAGCTGTGCTGCTGTCAGATAAAGAGACGTTCTTGCACGCAATGTGTGATAAAGCACTTTGGCCACGCTTGGAGAAGAGCTTGTGCTTAGCTCAACAGACTGGATGAATACCACAGGGCGCACACACGTACACACACACACACACACCTCTCTGTGGCTGACTAGCAGCTGGGATGCAGGTAAAGTGACTCTACATTAAGGTGGAAGGAGCTTTTTTCTGCACAGAATTCAGCGGAACCTAAGAGCATGTTCTGGAGCTCCGGCCAAGGCTTCAATTATTCACGCTAATCAGAATTCTCCGCTGTTTGCTGCTGCTGGGCTTTCCGTTATTTCTGCAGTAGTGCTCGATGTTAAACTACTCATATTCTACACTTCCAAGACTTTCAGCATGACTTTTTACTGCAGATGATAAACAGCCTGGAACCACAAGATGTTATACAGTAAATGCATCATTTGCAGCTTGACAATGAGTTAGAAAAACTAACTAGAAACTAACTAATGAATAAACATTAGTGTGTGTACTGTTTTACCTGCAGCAGTAGAGCATGCAGGTGCTCTGCTCAAATACTGGGTGCAGAAGGACATATTGGAACCATCATAATCATGTCAATACGCAACTATTACTCTAGAATACTAATTTTAAGACTCTCAGCAATGTATTAAAATTCACACCCCATACCTGCACTACTGCTATACTCGCACTGCATTACTTACTTTAACTCCTTTAATAAAACTGTAAACTTCAAGAACTTTACACACTCATTCACTTTATCAGCCTTAAGGTATTATACCATATTTGCACTACTGTTTATACGGGTTCTGTTTATACTTGCACTATCATTCCATCTTAATCACCCTCCATCACTATTGCACTATTGTCTTCTGTCTCACGTATGTCTATCTGTGTCCTTGTTGTATTGTACATATATTGTCTCCCATTCTTTTATATTTATAATCTTATTTTCTGTACTTGCTGTCATTTTTGGGAAGGAGAGTAACGTAATTTAAATTCTCTGTATGTCCTGTACATATGCAATATTAACAATAACACTCCTTGACTTGACTAAAAACAACTTGAAAATGTATCTCAGAAAAGTGTAAAAGATTTCACCTGTGAAATGTAAATCTTATTGTTGCTATCCAATAAAAACAAGCATCCTCAAAACAGTAACTTCACAGGAGAAGATAAAACCATTCAATGTTCAATGTAAATCAATGTAAAAATGTTGGTCCATTTTTCAATACATTTTGACACAGTGTAAGAGTGAGATTTGTTCAAATTAAGATGTGAACAAACACATAATCAAGAGAGATAGGTTTTCGAATTGGTAAAATTAAAGAAACTCATCATTTTTAAGTGGTCTCTTATTTTTATATACATACTATATATATACATATATATATATATATATATGGAGGTATTGAGACACCAGTTTATTCATTATTTCTTTCAAAATCAGTTTTGTTTAAGTAACTGTCTACTAGATTTTAAAGTATTGATGTGATAACTTGATTGCACACTAAAAATAATAATTAGCTTTCTCTAAAAACACACTATTAATAATTGTATGAATAATAATCAATAATAATCAGTAAAATCCTTAATAAGCGTGCTGACTTTCTTTGTGGTGCTTTTTACTTAGATCATGCATTCAATTCAGATACGTCTGTAAACACAGCAAAAGTCCAGTTAAATTCTGCACTGTCAAACATAGCAAGCCCACGCGCAACCAAGCATGAAATATTCAGAGGAGAAGTGAAGTGGTTGGGAAGTGTAGAGCTTTTTTTTCAAACTGCTGCTGATGCAGCATCACTGGGCAGCATCACAGTGCATTTGAAGGAAAGTACAGCGACATCAGCTAACAGATGTCTGTGCTGACCAACATCACCTTGGGAGTGATATGGCGAGAGAGCTCCATCTGTACACCCAGAGAGAGCGTGACCAATTGTTCTCTCTCAGACTCTGGCTGTTAATGGCAAACAGCATGATCCAGCATTCAAACCGCTGATCCTCGGATTATAGTGACCACGGATTATATACCTTAGCACGCTGGACCACTCGGAGTACCATGATATTCCAAAGTTTATTCACACTTAAATAAATGTAACATTAAGCTTCAGTTATATTTTTATTGTTAATCAACTATTAATCAATGTTGACATTGTGTTGTTGCTTCAACAACTTACAAACAATGGTTCTCTGAGGATGGACAGTAATTTTATATATTTTAAACACAACAAACAATACATATAATAAATATGAAAATATTATATAATAAAATGCTGATGAATTTACAATGAATATTTACAGCTCTTGAAAATTATAAGTTTCTTTGATTTTACCAAATTGAAAACCTCTGGAATATGATCAGGAGGAAGATGGATGATCACAAGATATCAAACCAAGCTGAACTGCTTGGTTGCCACTCCAGGAGTGGCACAAAGTTATCCAAAAGTAGTGTGTAAGACTGGTGGAGGAGATCATGCCAAGATGCATGATATGAAAACTGTAATTAAAAAAACAGGGTTATTCCACCAAATATTGATTTCTGAACTCCTAAAACTTTATGAATATGCACTTGTTTACTTTGCATTATTTAAAAAAAATCTCGTTGTTATTTAAGCAATTTCTCATTTTCTGCAAATAAATGCTCTAAATGACAATATATAATATTTTATATCTATATAGTTTATAGAATAAAACAACAGCTGTACAAAGCAAATATATTGTGTTAATTGTAATTAAAATGTCAAAATTGATTTGTAAGTATGTTTTTTTTGTTTGTTTTTTTTTTACAAACATTTAACATTTAACGTTGTTTCAAAGTTGTTGTTTTTTTTCAACTTTGAAATTACAACTGACATTATTCCAACGTTAAAGGTTGGTCACGTGGAAGCTGGGAGAGATGCTGGGAGAAATGTGAGTGTGGACAGCTCCTGCAGGATGCTTCAGAACCTATGGTATGAGTCTACCTCACACACCACGTTTATTTATGAAACTTTTTACAAATCCATCAGAGAGAAAAATTCCCGCCAGAGTCTCGCGCTGACACACCCAAAAGCGCGGGAACGTAGCTGATCCACTTCTTACAGTGTGAGAAACCGTTAGCGGTGTCTTTCCGTCTGTCTGCCTCTCTATTTTTCTGTCTGTCTGTCTGCTCGCTGTGAAGCGTTCTCGCACATTTTATAGAAACCAAACGGAAACCCATAATAACGGGTTATCAAACGTTTCCTTTACATCTCAGCTCTCTACAGCACCAGAAGAGATATAAAAAACCGACAGTACTGAAGTAACACATTTAGTACACCTGAGTGCAGCTATGTAACACGTTTCTTGACAACGTAGCCTTGTTTTTTAAAAGTCTATGCACTACCTGCACCTATACACTCTTATTTCGTTTTATAAATCTCCCAAAATGTTAACTAGTCTAAAGGTAAACACTTAAGGTTCCCTTTCTCATATAATAAAACTACCGTTCTAGTAACGTTAGATATTGTTTTTTTGATTGGTTTTGGGGAACCATTTCATAACGTCATGACAACGTTCCATAAAAAAGGTCGTTCAACGTTCTGGCAACGACGTCGAAGTATAAAGCTTTACTTTTTTGTAAGCAAACAAAGAACGTTAACTAAAGCTTGCATGAACGTTTTAAATCGCATGTTGATAAAACTAACGTTCTAGTAACGTTCCAGTCTGGATCTCATATGGTTTGTTTAGGGGAACCATTTCATAACGTCTTGCCAACGTTGTTTTTTTAAGTCAACGCACTTTTTGCAAGGTTCTGGCAACTACGTCTACAACATTTTTGGTTTTATGAAAAGACACAACGAACGTTAGCTAAAGCTTGCTGAAGGTTGTAATTCTCATGTTAATAAAACGTTCCAGTAACGTTCCCCAAATGGTTTCTCATGATTCAGTTAAACCGAAAAGGGCATAGGCTAACAAGCAGACGAGCCGTTTTTCAAATCTATAAAGATTTCGATTATTTTAAGACTATGGGAACGTTAGGGGAACGTTCCTAGAATTGTGATACACAACCGGAAAACAATGGAAACGTGTACTTTCCGTAAATAAAACTTTCCTGTAGAACTAATAGGCAACTAAAATGTTATGTTCTCAAAACATGCCGGCAACCAAAATGTACCGTTCCCAAAACGTTTTGGAACAAAAGAATAGCGATAAAAAATATCATTGTTTATGCACACTCATACACGTGCGTGTAGGTTCTCATAAATACTGGGAGTGCAAACTCCGCCTGTGTAAATTCTATCCAAAAATAACACGGACAAGCAAAACATTCCTACCTGATCTGTCCTGTCGCATCTGAGGGGTCCAGGTGGAGGGTCTCGCAGCTCCTCGCGCTTTCTCCGTGATGTGTGTGGCTGATGGGGAAGTTTGGGGAGGGAGCGCGCGGCGCTGTCCGTGGTGCTGAAATTACTCTCAGACTCGTACTTTACCTCTCAGTTCCTCAGTATTTCAGTACTTCAGCAACACAGCCAAGACCTACCAAACACTACTGTATTTTTATTTTATTTTTAAATAAAATAAAATAATTTTCAGCATCGCGCGCTGAAGTGCCAGGCTTACAGTAGTGTCTGAGGGTCTCTCCTGATGCGCATCTCTCCACTGATAAAAAAACAGCATAAACGTAATCTAAAATAACAAATGAAGGCCAAATAAAATCAATATAATCTGATCTAATCAAACACAGTCCGCTCAATCTGCTTAATCTGTTCGATCAATTGAACTCGTATTTGCGATAGAGCGCGCGCTGCTTGCGACCGTGCAAAGCTATAAAGACGATGTCAAATCGCGCATCCGCCCGTGCCCGTGCGCGAGCTCGAGCTCCGGATGCCTCACAAGAGGCTCGATTTCCAAAACACGAGCATCTGGAAAGTAAAGTGAGAGAGTTACCCGGGCGGATGAGTGAAGTACGGTTTGATTGACATTTAGCAACCATGCATCAGGTTCGCCTGTGTGGAAGCGCGAACCTGATGCGCGCGATATAAAGCTGGTGCACAAGAAGCTGACGCACGCGGCTGCTCGAACATATAGAGTGTATCGCGGGTCGATCAGTCTGTCTGTGTTACAGAGGTGGTCGCAGGCGCGCGCTTTCCCCCCTGAACCTGCTGTGCTGAAACGCTCGGGAACGCTGCGTGGATTTTGTTCTCTGAGCGCGCGCCGGGCTGCACGGTCAGACGCGCGCAGGGAGAATCGATACCGTTCCACTTTGGGACGATGGACAAGTTTTGACTTGAGGCCAATGGGGGGCGCGTGCAGAAGGGTGAGATGTCCCAGGGGGATAGAGAGAGAACGCAGCATGCGTTTTGACCTTTGCCCTCCTGCTGCTAATAGCAATTGCGACGGAACCAATGAGAGTCCATATAGCTCCAATACGTCAGAGGTCCAGTAAAAGCTAATAAAATATTAAGAACAATATTATTACTTAACGCAGAACGTTTCCCAGCCAGAGCTCCACAGTAAGGCAGTCAGGTTGAGCAAAACAGCTCCGAGAAATGGCTGAAATAACAAAAAAGGTGCGGAGCTTTCAGACCTCAAATAATGCAAAGAAAATGAAAAAGTTCATATTCGTAAAGTTTTAGGAGTTCAGAAATCCATATTTGGTGGAATAACCCTGGTTTTTATCACAGTTTTCATGTATCTTGGCATGTTCTCCTCCACCAGTCTTACACACTGTTTTTGGATAATTTTATGCCACTCCTGGGGCAAAAATTCAAGCAGTTCAGCTTGGTTTGATGGCTTGTGATCCTCCATTTTCCTCTGGATTATATTTCAGAGGTTTTAAATTTGGTAAAATCAAAAGAAACTCAAAAATTTTAAGCAGTCTCTTTTTTTTTCCAGAGATGTATATATTATACTGTATGTATCTCGATTTACAGTGGAATGTCCAGGTGTATGCAGACATTTGAGACAATTAATGACAATAATAGTCATCATCTAATAATGATAATTTAACTGGTGATCCTTCCAATATTTTAACTGGAAGATGCTTTTTTGGGAATTATTAGGGATTTAAGAAAATATCAGTATTGATATTGATATTGTAATACATTGCAATATTTTGTTTCACAATACTGTATTCATTTTCAAAAGCAAAATATTGCTACAAATATGAAAATTGGTGTCAGACATTGGTTCATTTAGTGTTGTATTTAAACCACTTCCACTAGATAGTATGACTGCATAAGAAGTAAACTTTTCTTTTCCTCAGTTTCTTTATGAATATGATTTTAAGATGTTTGTATGACAGGTTTTTTTTTTATAAAAAACAATGGTAATATATATTGTGGTGTATTAAACAGGAAGACTTGTATGTGATATACATTGCCAACTTCTTTCCAATAGGGCTGTGCTATTAATTATTATTTGATTAATTAATTAATTTGTTCATGTAACTTCCATCCTGGGCTCTCCTGTCACCTACCACAGACCAGCTGCCCACTTTCCAGCTTATTCCACCTGCCTTGTATTAGTTGCCCACTTACCACTACTCGCTGAATTAAATTTTACATGAGGTCATTTTTTTAAATTGCTCCCAATTACTATTGTTGCTAATGCTATTATTCTTATTTTCTATTATCATTAATTCGCATTACTCATTATTCTCACCACCGCTATTATGATTATATCAGCATGCCTGAACATAATAGAACTATGTGGCTGTATATTAATCTTTTATAAATAATTGATGAATAGTTTGGACCAGAGGAGGATGGACTGAAGAGCCTTCCTTAAATCACTGGATGCAATGCAGGACAGGATATTAATAAATGTATTATCACTGGTTGCAATGCAGGACAGGATATTAATAAATGTATTATAACTGTTGATTACAACTTATAAAATGCTAAAAGTTATGACGAAATACAGGGGTTGGCCAATGAAACTGAAACACCTGGTTTTAGACCACAATAATTTATTGTCCTGAAGGACAGTTCTGGTGGAAACAGGAGAGTTGAGGTGCACATTGAATTCTGACGTGATTTGGGCAGCCATGGTTTTATGTTTTTTGGATACAATCCGGGTTATCACCCGAACATCACTTTCAGACAGCTTCCTCTTACAGCGTCCACAGTTAATCCTGTTAGATGTGGTTGGTCCTTCTTGGTGGTATGCTGACATTACCCTGGATACCGTGGCTCTTGATACATCACAAAGACTTGCTGTCCTGGTCACAGATGCGCCAGCAAGACGTGCACCAACAATTTGTCCTCTTTTGAACTCTGGTATGTCACCCATAATGTTGTGTGCATTGCAAAATTTTGAGCAAAACTGATACCTTAGCCTGCTAATTGAACCTTCACACTCTGCTCTTATTGGTGCAATGTGCAATTAATGAAGATTGGCCACCAGGCTGCTCCAATTTAGCCATGAAACCTCCCACACTAAAATGACAGGTGTTCCAGTTTCATTGTCCAAACCCTGTAGTTCTATGATAGTTGATGAAAATTATTGGAAAATAACCTTTTGTAGGTACAGATCTTAGAAATCATCACATTCAATCATTACAAATGTGATTCACATACACTTTTAATTTTAACTTACAAAAGAAAATCTCTAAGGAGTCCCAGTTGATAAAATAATATGAGTTTGGGTTTAAGTAATTATCCCTAATTTTAGTTACTTTAGGTTTTTAAAGCAACCATTCAACTGGTGACTGATCATGATTATGTGTCACCAAACAGGGTTCAAACTGTAGTTTTTCTGTGTTTATAAGACAATTATTCACTATTCTTCAAGGTGTACGAGTCCCTATGAGGCTGAGTCTTGGCCCAAATATTGATCAAGGTTGTAAATAGTAAACGCTTGTGTTGTCCACTAGGAGGATCAGGAGGAATTACTGCTTCACAATTGAGCTGTGTGGACTCACACTGAGACAGTCCGCTGTTCCATCGATGCTCAGTCTACACTCCACTACTGTACGACCAACAGAAATCAATGATGACTCCTGTGAAAAGTAGAAGAGAACTCAGGAACAGACCCAGTTCTCTCTCATGCCTTGTGAAAAATGCAAGAAATAGATCCGTTTCTGCACCTGGTGTTTCAGATGTTATAGATTTTTTTTTTTTACTAACGACAGTGTCATAAATGTTTATGTAAAGATTTCACAACTGTAAAATTATACATTAGTGAAAAGTCACAACCGACCCACTCACCATAAAATATAAGCTTGTCCAAAATAACTGTTAGTAACGAAGTCATTAATGCTAGTGTAAATTAGAAAAAAAAAGATGAAGTGAAACAATGATGTAAAGAATAAAGCCATGTTCATAAAAAGTCAAAAAAGTCAATGTAAAAAGTCAAACATTATAGTAATTATAGTATAATAATGCAGACATCATAGTATTATTTAAAAATGTTAGTGAAAATTTAAAAAATGTGTAAAAATATTCAAATAAAAAAATGACAAGTGACAAATTATAGTGTAAAATCACACGTTTGTGTAAGGTGAAAAAGAAAAAGTGTAGAGTCAAACCTTTTGAGGTAAAGTCAAATGTTGAAATAATTGTTAGTATAGTTATAAATGTGTAGTAATGAATGTTAGTGTATAGTCTATTATGATACTGTTACATTATAAATGTCTTAAAGTGTAACGTCTTAAATAGTAATTTGATTAAACAAGTCACAAAATGTTAATTAATTTGTCTACACACAGACACAATTTTCTTTTGTTTGCAGGTTTATATGCTGATCTTCAGAATTACATTATAGATGCTGACCTACAGTCAGAGTGCAACAAAAATAGAAAAAATAATTAGTATCAAAATTATAATATAATAATTACCATGTTAAATGGAGATTTCAACATCCAGTCAGGAGCTATGAGCAAACATACACACACACACACACACACACACACACACACCAGTAAAGGGAAGACCAGTAAGCATCTAATGTCATAGACTTAGACACATAGTCTCTCCTGTTTATGGCACACAGAACACTGATTACAAAAATACAGAAACAGAGAATAGAAAGCAAGAGATTACACTGCCGTTTTAATCCTTTTGTTCATACATTTTTTTTTTTTAAAGACGTCTGTTATCAACAACAAACACGTCGGTCACATGCAGAAGGACGAGAGTGTTTTATAAAGACCATATGATTAAAAGAAGAAGTTATTAACCAGAATAACAACCTTTACCATCATTATACTCCATAATTATGTGTAGACAGACCTACAAAAACTGACAATGAAAATAATCAATTTATCAATTCATTCATTCTTACAATTTTTAATCTACAGAACACATTGTTTCATAAATAATAACAGATTATAAAAGATTAACAGATTATTGTGTGGATAAATATTTAAGGTTTATTAGTTATAATTTTATGAGTATTTTTTCCACTTTAGGAATAAGATAAACTTCAAAAGCAGAGAAAGCAGCACAGGCATCGATTACATTGTATGATAACACAATACAAAGCTCGAAAATCCTTTGTGCTTGGATTGTGTTAGTTACTATTTTAATCCAAAGCCCTGAAAAGGGTGATTTGTCATGAAAATGAGCTTTTTTGTGATTCATTAAAGATACAATAAGTAGTTTCAAGAAACTTAATAAACGATTACAAAAGAGCAGCTAAGAGACACCTCAAATTTGACCAGGTGATTTAATTTGTAAATTATTTGTATTTGTATATAGGGGTGACTAAACTCATCTGTGATTGGCTGGTGTGGCTGCAGGTTTTTATTCCAGCAACGAATAAGCCCATGGTTTTAATGAAAAATTGTTTGATTTCAATGAAATGGTTAAAAATGTAGACTGAAAGGGGCAATAAGTAGCGTGAAACGTAAACATGCCATATGCATTTGTTGTACATTTGTTGTAAAGTTGTAGAGGTTCCTAATGGTGTTTGTGATATACAGTATCATCCCATGCAGCTCAAATATTCCTGCATATTTTGATGTAGTGTAGGAGTGCTCATAGCAAGCTATATAGCAACCCACACGTTTTAACTAGTGAAGACGTAGTATCTGTGTCTTTCAGGCAATCTCCTGAGACAGCAGCAGCATGAGGACAAGCATTGTCTTGTTAGATTAGCACACAGAAGTGTGCATTCAGACAAGTTAGGGTCAGCGGTTACAGGGCCTTATTAATGTAATATTGGGCTGTCAGAGTGCCAGTAAATTGAACAACACACCATGACAGCAGAGCTTCTAGATGTTCTAGATGGACTTGTTGGTCTTCTCCACTCTCCACAAAGACAAATGCATAATGGAAGTTGGTTCTCCTTAGTAATGATTCCTGGTTTTATTTTAAACTAAAACAAGTGCTCTTGACTAAATCATAGGCCTGATTAGATGTTATGGTCTTACTTTTAATACAGCTCTGGAAAAAAAAAAACGATGAGTTTCTTTGATTTTACCAAATTGAAAACCTCTGGAATATAATCAAGAGGAAGATGGATGATCACAAGCCATCAAACCAAACTGAACTGCTTGAATTTTTGCGCCAGGAGTAAATGCATAAAGTTATCCAAAAGCAGTGTGTAAGACTGGTGGAGGAGAATATGCCAAGATGCATGAAAACTGTGATTAAAAAGCAGGGTTATTCCACATCCAAATATTGATTTCTGAACTCTTAAAACTTTATGAATATGAACTTTCTGAAAACTCTGCATCTTTTTTTGTTTCATTTCTCATTTTCTGCAAATAAATGCTTTAAATAACATTATTTTATGGAATCTGGGAGAAATTTTGTCTGTAGTTCATAGAATAAAACAACAATGTTCATTTAACTCAAACATATGCTTATAAATAGCAAAATCAGAAAAAACAGATTCAGAAACTGAAAAGTGGTCTCTTAATTTTTCCCAGAGCTGTATGTTCTTAAACTGTGGTATTTATTACATTGTTATAAAGTGTTTTAATTACTCTTTAACAGCCATTGCTCGTATTATTTCCGTCATTTTCCCCAAGCGGCAGATTTACATGTGTGTTAAAATCGTGAAAAGTGAAAAACATTACTTATTATACCTTTAAGGAACAAAATAGCTTTAATTATCTTCTTCTTTAAACTCACACACACATACACACACATCCCTTTTTTCCTTTCCTGCACTTCTTTATGCTTTTTCTTCATTGTCCCCCAACTGTTCCTTCTCTCCATCTGTATTCTCTTTCTCTGCTTCCTCCATGTCCATGTCCAGTTCTTCAAACGAGGAGCCACTGCCTAAAGACTCGCTGGAGCCCTTGGCCTCCTGGTCGGCTTCTTCGCTGTGTCCGTCTCCCTCGTCCTGCTCTGCACTCTGCTGCTCCGCTGGCGGGTCTTCCACAGCTTCTCTGCTCTCAGCACCCGACACACCTGCCTCCTGGATCTCCACGCTGCTCTCAACCCAACAGCTTTCGCCTGCAACAGTAGCAAAGACATCTGTTAGACAGCACGTCCAATTTAAGACGAGCTGCCAAAACAAAACTGGCACAGGAGCAGTTATGGAGCGTGAAGCTCAAGGCTGCACACTATAGAGGAGCAATGTCATTTTTGAAGGAAAAACAGCAACTTTACAGGAGAGAGAAAAAACTTTGTAAATTTTCAATGGAAGTCAGTGTAAAAAGAGTTTATTTCAGGTAATTTTAAAGAGTTTCTATTGGTCCGTTAATCAATAATTTTTGGCTCATTGTAAGGGACAATTTGTCTGTTCAAATTATGTAGCAAACTAAAAACCGACAAATATGGAGATGGACTGTTTTTCATTGGACAGCGAAGATATGTATATAAAACAAATTTTGTCTTATTAAAAAATACCTCAACTTCAAAAAGGTATTTGAAATAACTCTGCAAAGTTTGTATTCAATTACCAGCATAGTGTTGTGGGAGGAGCTTTCACAGGTTAATTCTTTATAACTGTATATCATGCTTTGCATCATAAAACCAACTTTTTTCTTTTTTTCATTTTTACAGTTAACAGAATCCATTCTTCCCTCTACCACGGAAATTGTGGTAACACTTTTATGAATGTCATAAACACATTCATAACATTTTATAATGCATTCTTAAGGTGTTATAAACATGGCTATAAATATTTATAAATATGCATAACCCATTACAGTCATGTTTATGAAGCCTAATACATTATGAGCTGTGCTTATAATATATATATATATATATATACATATATATGTATATATATATGTATATATATATATATATATATATATATATATATATATATCATTAATAATCTAGTCTCACAAAAAAAGTCTGTCACTTTACTTAGAGCGCACAAAGATATATTATAATGTTATATTACATTATAATGGACTATATCCAAGAATATATTTAAGACAAGTATAATTCATGAGTGGTTAAAAATATATTTAAAGTATTATAAAGGTTGTGTTTAAAAGTTAAAAGCTTTTTTAGTCATAATGCATAATTCTGCAAGCTGGGACTGAGTTTCTTGGTATTGATGTATAACATTATAAACAGATATTAATGCATTATGATTATGCATTATCACAATTCATGATGCATAATAAACATGTTTATAATGCCTAATGAATGCATTGTAATGTGCTATGAGTATGTTTATAAAGTCTTATTGAGATGAGATTCATAGAAAGTGTTACAGAAATTGTTCCTGTGTAACATTCTGCACCACTAGCCCAAAGCATGATACATCCACCCCCATGTTTAACAGTTGGAGAGGTGATCATTTCCTAAATTGTCTACAAACATATTTTTGTTAATTGTGGTTAAAAA
The DNA here is from genome assembly GCF_023375975.1 of Astyanax mexicanus. Taxonomy (NCBI): domain Eukaryota; kingdom Metazoa; phylum Chordata; class Actinopteri; order Characiformes; family Acestrorhamphidae; genus Astyanax; species Astyanax mexicanus. Next base: position 15,286,352 of record NC_064412.1, on the reverse strand, counting down.
AATTAAAACTTTAATTTAATCAGTCTACAGAATTAAAATATTTTGAGGCCTGTCCACGTCTACCATTTTTGAATTACATTATGGTTAATTACATTACGATTACCAGTAATATAAAAAAGCAGCAGCTTAAACTTGTTGGTTTAGGGTCACACAGATGTAGCAGATAAGGAAATAGGTTGGAAATTGTGAGCAGTAAATTTTGCAATGTTAAATCAACTTTCCAAGGGTTAAACTGAAACAGTGACAGTGTTTATTATTATAGTAATAATTGAATATTGCCAATTTTGCTGTGCAGGCGAACTGCTGCACCGGTAAATTGTGTAAAAACAAAAAAATTGAAAGCAGCTGTTATTAGAGTTCAGTACAGGCCACAAAGTGGAGTATTTTCACAATCCACATCCTCACACAGCCTAATACATTATGAGCTGTGCTTATAATATATATATATATATATATACATATATATGTATATATATATGTATATATATATATATATATATATATATATATATATATATATCATTAATAATCTAGTCTCACAAAAAAAGTCTGTCACTTTACTTAGAGCGCACAAAGATATATTATAATGTTATATTACATTATAATGGACTATATCCAAGAATATATTTAAGACAAGTATAATTCATGAGTGGTTAAAAATATATTTAAAGTATTATAAAGGTTGTGTTTAAAAGTTAAAAGCTTTTTTAGTCATAATGCATAATTCTGCAAGCTGGGACTGAGTTTCTTGGTATTGATGTATAACATTATAAACAGATATTAATGCATTATGATTATGCATTATCACAATTCATGATGCATAATAAACATGTTTATAATGCCTAATGAATGCATTGTAATGTGCTATGAGTATGTTTATAAAGTCTTATTGAGATGAGATTCATAGAAAGTGTTACAGAAATTGTTCCTGTGTAACATTCTGCACCACTAGCCCAAAGCATGATACATCCACCCCCATGTTTAACAGTTGGAGAGGTGATCATTTCCTAAATTGTCTACAAACATATTTTTGTTAATTGTGGTTAAAAAAATTAAAACTTTAATTTAATCAGTCTACAGAATTAAAATATTTTGAGGCCTGTCCACGTCTACCATTTTTGAATTACATTATGGTTAATTACATTACGATTACCAGTAATATAAAAAAGCAGCAGCTTAAACTTGTTGGTTTAGGGTCACACAGATGTAGCAGATAAGGAAATAGGTTGGAAATTGTGAGCAGTAAATTTTGCAATGTTAAATCAACTTTCCAAGGGTTAAACTGAAACAGTGACAGTGTTTATTATTATAGTAATAATTGAATATTGCCAATTTTGCTGTGCAGGCGAACTGCTGCACCGGTAAATTGTGTAAAAACAAAAAAATTGAAAGCAGCTGTTATTAGAGTTCAGTACAGGCCACAAAGTGGAGTATTTTCACAATCCACATCCTCACACACAGGTCTAATGAAAACTGATCACTGGACTGAAATGCAGTTATTAAAACCAAAAGTAGCCCAGCCTAAAGTCCTGGGTGCTTCTGCTAGTCTTAAGGGATTTTAAATGGCACATGTCTCAGCTTTAGAGAGTTACTGTCTCTTCATAATGACGCTGTAATTGGAAAAGCGATGCTGTTATTGACACACCAGGTGAGAGCTGTAATTGCCAAGAAATATCATAATCCAGTCAGAAGACCCTCTGAGACCAGATCCATGCCAAAAGGAAGTTTGTGTTGTTAACAGCAGATAGCGGTAAGAGCAGCAGGACTTGTGTTAAACACCTGCGACTCACCTGGAGAATACATCAGTAATCAGCAAGAACAGACGGTTTACAAACAGATTTCCTACAGTCAATTAAGAGTGCTGCTGACAGGGCAAAGACAGAACATTAATTACTCGTTCAACATGATGTATAAAGAGAAAAAGGGGAAAGGTGTTGCTTAAGATTGGGTCTTTTAAAGTGTGTTTTGGACATATATTAAATATTTGGCAACCTAAAATATTTGCCTGAAACACTTGCAGCATTTGTGTCACGGTAGTCAAACATATGACAGACACACGCAGTTTTTTTAGCTTTCTATACTAAATCTATAAGAATGGTCAGGGACAGGCAAGGTCAGTAACAAAAGGGCAGCAGAGACAAGCAACACACCAGAGTGAGCAGGCAAGGAGGTCATACACAGGATATCCAACAATAGAGTAGAAGGGCAAGGCAAAAGGGTAATCAAAAATACCAAAAAATAAAAGGTTGGCAACTAGAAAGCTAACAAAACAACAAAGGGCTAGGCAAAAGAATAGTCAAGAACAAAAAGAAAAGTAAACAAAGGAGGCAAATAGGAACAAAAACAGAGGGAAATTTATAATAGGAGTACAGGTGGGAATGATTAGAAGGCCAGCGAGTTAGAACACTGGGAGGGTGCAGGTGAATTCTGGGAAGTGAAGTCTTTGGTTTGTGAACTAGAGTCCGTGTCAGGCAGATAGACAGCGACAGGAATGACAGTTTGGCTGATTTAGTAAAAAAAAAACAAATAAGGCCTTTCTTATTTTAAACCAGATTTGATTTTTTTTTTCATTAATGATGGAACAAGCATACCGTTGCTGTCCAATGAAAAACAAGCAACTCAATTATTGTTGATTTTTAGTTTACCACATAATTTTAACAGACAAACTGTCCCTTACACTGTCACAAATTTTTTAGATAAATGGACCAATAGAAATACTTTAAAATGACCTAAAATAAACTCTTTTTTACATTGAGTTCCACTGTTAGTTTAGAAGTTTTTTAGAGATTGTTTTTCATTAGACAGCAATGATCTATTAAGCTAAACTAAAGACACTTGCTGCATGTTCAGCAATTATCATATTAAATTCACTTCTCATATCTCTCATATCGTTTCCATGCTTAGTTGGTGAAAAGCATAAACTTTTCCTTTTGCTGGTAATTAATCTATTTAATTAATTAATTAATCAAGGCAATTAATAGCAATTTAGATTTTTTTTATTTTAAACAGGACAAGGTCACTATGACAATTCAAAATGATTTAACCCTGTTTTCATCAAATGGCTATTTTCACTAAAATCGTCCATCCTGTTGTGTAGATTGCATATGAGGAAACAAAAAAAGTGTAACAAATGAAATGATTAGGCTGGAAAATATTATATATATATATATATATATATATATATATATATAGTATGTACAGAAGTCTTATAAATATGAGGAATAGTTAAAAAAAAAAAAAAACAAAACAGTATTTTGAGAATAACCCACACATTGGTATCAGTGTACTACCTTCTGAAATAGCTGTTGCAGCTAAAGAACACAAGTTGTACAGGGCTAAGATACTAATATTAGCTGAGCTTGTCTTTGTGTACATTTTTCTCATATGTGTCTAAAGTAGCACTGCTGAGCTACATTTATTATCAGGATATCAGTTGTGGAATAGCACTGCTCAAGTAAATTCAGAATTAGAATAGCACTGCTAAAGGTAAATGTGTTGTTTTTGTTGCTTTGTTTGCTGGAATATTAAAATGTTAAGTGCTCAATAAACAAATTGAGATAAGAAATACAATTCCAGCTATTTAACTTATTCTGTAAGAAAAAAAGAATAAATACCTGCAAAAAAAGGTTTGGTTTTGGATTCTGACCATTTGTCTCATTTTTGGTGCATCTCTAGTGTGCTCTCTCTTCAGGTTGAGCACTTCATAAGACTCAAAGACTCCGCCGAGGGGTTTGTTTTCCTCCTTCTGCCTGAAAACGTGCTGAAATGAAGTTTTCCCACGACATCCATTTACATATCCTTGCGTGACATTTACAAGACATCCTACTGATGCCGGCAGTCAGCAGTTCATATAATTCTTCACACTTCGCTCAGCTTCCCCTTAATCTGTGCCAATAAAGCACATGTATCTGGCCCAGATGATTAATGATGAGAATAAAATGACTTGGCATCAGGGTGATCCACCCAGCCATATCATATCTATCTCAGCTAAGCTGCTGCTGCATTTTACAACAGCTGCTTCCACTGGTGTGTTCTGGAAATGGGCTATAATTACAGTATTTGTACATTATGAATGCTCAGGAGAGCCAGTGTGTGGTTAATCAAACCTGAGGAAGGGTGTAATCTGTTAAAGCATTTTGTTTTATTGGCTAATTTTCCCTGTAGGACGCTTCATCATGAGTCCCTATAAAAATCACTGTACAGTAATGTAAGAGATGTCTGCGCATGTATGTGGTAAACCTTTAGTATGACTGCTGAACCTGCAGTATATCTTTTCAGTAAAAAAAGAAAAAACTAATTTTTACACCATTAAAGAGAGAAAAAACAGCAAGACTGGAGATACAGGGTTCTTGCACAACAGCAACAGCACACAATATATGATGCAACACGATATAAATTGCTGTATCTAACAACCAATAAGATCAATGAAAGAGGTACTGCAAGACACATGATTGCCTAAGCTTTAAAACATGGACAGGCAGCGCTATACTGGGCAGAGTAAACCTCAACTTTAGAAAGAAAGAATGACTCATTGACTCTAAACACATTTGTAACTAAAGCAATAAACATGCTTTCAGAAACACCTTCATAAATCACTGTATGTGAACACAGTTACCCCTATCTTACACCCTAAACAAGGCACATTGCGATGCTCATTGCTACCTTACACCTCATCAACGATCTATTGTCAAGCCTTGTACCTGAATCGGTTAAATAGTCAAGATTAATTTAATTCAGTTTTACTTATATAGTACTTTTTACAACAGATGTTGTCACAAAGCAGCTTTACAGAAAAGTGGATCCAAGCCTTTGATGTGCAAGCACCACGGTGATGCCAACAGTGGCAAAAAAAAAACAAAAAAAACTTCCTCATACTAAGAGGAAGAACACTTAGGAGGAACCAAGACTCAGTCAGAGGAACCCACCCCCCTCCGGAGTTCTCGGGAGTTCTCATAACACTAGCTTCAGCTCCGTGCGCCTCCATCTTTGTACTGATAAAGACAGACATATATACAGTAGTGGTGTGCAGTGAGGCCCTTCTAACCCTTCAGAGAATGGGTGACTATAAGTGCATGTGAAAAATTACATAATTTTTAATCAGGAAATATATATTATAGTTATTGTAAGTGTATGGACTTATTTTATAAATGAACTAAAATAAAAAAACAGCAACTAATTCAAAGCATTAGTCTGTGCTTTTTCAGTTGCTACAGGACTCTTATCTGACTGACAGCGGTTTTAACCAATCAAAGCTTTTTAAAATGGCTTCTGCTCCTGTGTCTGCTGCCCCTTCTGCTGATTTTGTGAAGGGTGTAGTAATGAATTTGTTAGCAAAGTCATAGGACAATCCAACCAATCAGATTCATGATTTTCACTCCGGGGGCGGGGCCATGGCTGTCTAACCCCTTCTCATCGCTGTGCTGAAGGGGTACGCGCTGATTAGTCGTAAAACAGTGCGTACGCTGGTTTAGTTCAGTAGTTAGCTAACTATCACGGAATTGCGGCTGCAAATCAGACAGATATTGTGTCACATCATGTTAAATAGCCTTTTTAAAGGCTGTCCTTCAAAGTAAACTAAATCACAATAATAGGCCTGACTGGTGAGTTTTTGTGTGTACTTAATGTTTTGGCTGCTCTGGTGTACTGTAGACATACAAATGAGTGATCTTTGTTAAACGGTTGTACTTGTAGGAAAATTAAGCATTGATTGTTGGGTCTGTTGTATACTTTTGTAGTTTGTAGCTGTATTTGTGGACTGTTTATGTGTATTAAGTTCATATAACTCATTCAAGACAGAGAATATGTAGTTGTTGTAATGTTTATCTATATGTCGCTTGATAGGCGGTTTGGGGGGGGGGGGGTGCTGCATGCGGGTTGGAGGGGGGGGATTTGCAGAAGGGGTACCAACTATATTCGATGCATGCCACTGATATACAGAGATTCCACATAGCCTGCCTTCTGGTGCCGGAATGCACAAACCTATACTGCATGCCTGCTGGCAACTATGTAAACTTTTACATTAACAACAAACAGAATTAACAAGTGTGAACTGGTCAGTTTTCCCACTGAGAAGCGTTAAGACACACCCAGATAGCTGACCCCCTGAAATAGCAATGTGCCAAAGTCAATCACACCTGGCTTTTAAAGAAAAAAGCAAGTGACACTATGAGTGGTTTATTAAAAGTTACGCCCGAAACACTCCCATGATTAATTAAGATAATTAGTTTATGCCTTTTGTGTATGTTTTGAGCCACACAAGGTGTACTTTTCCTGTCGTTACAATAGAAAAGACACTCTAACACACACTAAATAAAGTTGTACAGATGAGGGCTCACCAATAGATTGCTAAAATAGGGACCTCTGCCTCTATAAAATGCTCTTTTTTACCCAGTCATTTGAGTTAGTTGTGAGCTGTTTTTATTAGTGCCACTTACTTTTGCAGCCTTTTGTTGCCCTGTACCAACTTTTCTGAGGCATGAACTCCTATTAAGTTCTAGACAAATTAATGTTTTTCATGAAATGGTAAAATGTCGTACTTTCAATATCTGATATGTGTTCTGTGTTCTATTGTGGATAAAACATGGGTCTATGAGATTAGCAAATCATTGCATTCATTACATTTTACACAGCAACTTTTTAAAGAAATGTTGGGGGTTGTAAATACAGAGTAGAAGTGTAGGGTTAAACTCAGAAATGTTTTCTTCTATATTCTATATCGTCGCTGTCCAATGAAAAACGCTTATCTCCAAAAGAGCAACTTTACAGGAGAGAGAAAAAACCTTGAAAACTTTCAATGGAAGTCAATGTAAAAAGAGTTTATTTCAGGTCATTTTGAAGAGTTTCTATTGGTCTGTTCATGAATAAATTTTGGCACAGTGTGAGGGACAGTCTGTCTGTTCAAATTATGTAGTAAACTAAAAATCGACAAAAATGGAGATAAGTGTTTTTCATAGGACAGCGACGATATATTATACATAAGAAACTTAAGTTTAACATTGTTTTATAAAAGCTTGTGTGTGAGTGAGACAGAGGAGGAGGCTGCTAATTCCACACCCATCTCATCTCTAGATGATAGAGAGCGCTAGGTTTGGCCTCTTGCCTCTCGCTGTCAGTATCACTTCATGGCAGGAGAACTGATCCCTTACCCTCACTCATCCCGCTCCTCCCGACAAATCAGTTATGGCATCTCAATTAAGCTAAAGCTCTCTGCTCATTGTGTTTAACAAAGGATGGGGAGAAAATAGGCGCCGCCATGGTGAGACCTTTTCAAAACTGATTAAGAAAGGTGCCACAGCACACCTTCAATCGTCCCGCCACCTAAACAGGCTTAAATGTCATTCACATGCAATGAATCACCACGGCGGAACCGGAATTGATGCCCTCTTCACGGCAATAATAAACCCTCCGGTAATAGTTAGAGGTGAGGCAAATCAAAGATCAGGAAATAAGTGCCAAAGAGCAGAAAGGAAGAAGACATACTCCCACTGAAGAAGCCTGTACATCTTTTCATCTAAATATCAGTTTAGGTCCAGGTCCCGTCTCCAGGAAGCACTAAATATATCCCTTAACTATCAAAAGCCACAATGTGTTCAAGGCAGCATCGCAACATTTGAACATCTGAACATTTGAAACTCCTGTAATTTTTTTACTTTTAATACTAAAATTGTAGAATGTGAATTTAAGTTAAAGCTCATCATTGACGGACAGATTATATGGTCCATCTTTATTTACATAGCAATTGGTTTTAATTATGAAATCTATAAATAGAAATATAAGATATTGTAGAAATATGATTGCACATTTGAAGTACAATCCTAAAAATAAAGATTCTAACAAATAATATTTGAACGATTCCATATAAGAACCACTTTTGGTAGCATAAAGAACCTCGTTTGAAAAAGTGAAAAAGTTTGAAAAAGTTTTTTTAAAGCCTTTAATACAGGGGTGTCCAAACTTTTTTTTTTTGTTGGGGGCCAGAAGGAGAAATATATTTGAAGTCACGGGCCACACTCTGTATTAAAACAAATAATGAAATATACCACTTTAAATAATACTTTTTTTCTGATTATTTCATTTACACACCATTTTACTTGACTTACTATATTTATCTTTGCCAGTGTTGTGTAAACTAAGATTTTTCAAATTGATGTTTAATTTCATGATGTCTCTTAATATCATCCACTTAAGAAATATAGCTAAAATCCGCAGTATACTCTCTCTGGAAGATGCTGAGAAGCTGGTACCTGCATTCATAACCTCCAGGCTGGACTACTGCAACGCGTTGTTGGCTGGAAGTCCACATAAATTACTCCATAAACTCCAGCTAGTTCAGAATGCAGCCGCAAGAGTGCTTACCAGAGCTAGAAACTTCGATCACATTACACCTATTCTTTCATCCCTACACTGGCTACCTGTTAGATTTCGTATAGATTATCCCTTATATTGTGTTAGAAAGCTGTTTACACCTGTGGTGTTTGCGGGTCAATTTTGACCCGTGATTTGAAAATGCTTGAAAATGCTTAAAATCACCAGTTTTCTTCCAATATTGTTTTTCAACTCATTGTTGGCTTAGTATACATTCATATAAATGGAACCAGTGTGGGAAATTTCTTTAGTTGGCTCCACAGACACAGTGTTTTAAAAAGTACCACTCGTTTTTGAATGCAAAAACTATTTAAATTCACAAAAAATATTTGTCATACTTATAGACTGAGTAATTAGAAACTGTAAATGTGTTATAGACCTATATTAGAGTACACCTACCAAAGAAAAAAATAATATTATTTAAAATTATTAACAATAGTGACATCTTTGGTGTTTCGGGTCAAAACTGACCCGCATAGATAAATAGTAGGATAAAGACAACAAGTGTTCAAATTTCTTTCCATAAAACCAACTTTTATTTAACCATACCAATTAACCAAGCAATTTAACTTTAACAAATGAACAATGACCAACAACAGTGTGTGTGTGTGTGTGCGCCTGCATTAACCATAAACTGAACATTGAAAAATAATATGATGTTAGTGCAGGTGAGTCACTCTGAATGAACTTATGAACTTATGAACCATGAAACTTAGCATCAGAAACTTTAACTGTGTGTGTGTGTGTGTGTGTGTGTGTTCAAATGCATGAATCACAGTATTTGATGGTTACTGTGTGCTCCGCGCAAATGAATTTCTTGCATGTGTGGCAAGTGGTGTTGGACTTCCTGTCCTTGTTGGCGGGGCAGGACTGGCACCTCTTCCTCTTGCTGCTCCTGGAATCTCCTCCCTGGTTTGTATCACAGGATGATGATGTGAGTGTTGGCTGAAGCCCTTTCACCAAACGAACAGACGCTTCGGTTCGGGGCAGCCTCTTTCGTCTTTCGATATAGGGAGAAACCAGAGACTTGCCCAACTCCTCCAGAAAAAGCCTCCTCTTGAAAGGTTTTTCTCCATTCCATCCTGGATCTATTTCAGTCCACACTACATATGCGTTGTATGCCGAAACGTCCAGCATGTTGTAGAACACAACCATTGGCCACCTTTTTGTCCCCCGCTTGCATGTGTATGTGCCGGTGACCTTGTCCAGGTTGTCAACACCACCTTTGTTCTTGTTGTAATCCAGGATCATGTCTGGCTTCTTGTCCTCCCTACTGCTCACACCAGCATCCCTGTGGAGAGTTGACATCAGAATGACATTTTTGTTCTTTTTGGGACAGTAGGAGACAACTGTGGTTCTTTCTGAGAATGCAAACTTGGATGAGAGAGGAGCCCTGTCTTTCGTTCCAAGAAGAGCTAAGGGAAGCTCAGGTTTGTTCTTCCTGACTGTTCCCACCATCGTCAGCTTCCTCTTTAGAAGCTCTTGCGCAAGGTCATAGGAGGTAAAAAAATTATCACAAGTTATGTTGTGCCCCCGAAGACCCTTGGTCATGTCCAGGACGACCCGCTTGCCCTGGTTCTTCTCTGGCACTCCGGTGGCAGATTTTCCGGTATATATTTGCATATTCCATGCATAGGCAGTTTTTGCATCACAAGCTGCCCATATTTTGATCCCATATTTTCCAGGCTTGCTTGGCATGTACTGCCTGAAGGGACAGCGGCCTCTGAAAGGGACTAGCCATTCATCCACTGTCACCTCTGGCCCAGGATTGTACACAAAGGGTAAATTTTCCACCCATTTGTCCCAAACCTCCCTGATGGGAGCAAGCTTGTCATTCTCACGACGAGCAACTCTGGTCTCCCTGTTGTCAAAACGTAGCACTCTTGATAACACATGAAAGGCTTGAAGGGACATTGTGGCACGAAAAATAGGGCGTCCTGACTCACTATCCCATAAGCTGGCCGTAGCTTCATTACAGGATCTGTACACCCCCGCAAGAAGCAACAGTCCCATGTGCGCATCTAGCTGTGTTTTGTCCATCTCCGTCCAGCTATCACCAAACACTCTTCTCCCTTCCATGTTGGTCATCTCAAGTAGGATACTCTGAATAGGTCGTGGAAAGAACAGTTCAAACGTTGACTTGATGTCTTGGGCGTGTGACACAGCGTATCTAGTAGGCCCTGGAGTCATTCTGAGGATGTTTTCCATCGGTGCCCTGGCTTGGGTTTGAGGAGGGCTTGATAACCATGAAATGTCACCTTTTTTTGACTTGAAGACCTCTCCTTGAGCATCTGTGACATCTGGGTCCTCCTCATCAGATGTTTGGTCTTGTTCAGGGTCATACTGAACATCATCCTCCTCCTCAGACACATCCTCCTCAGCTTCACTTCCCTCTCTCTCCTCAAGATCACCATCATTACCAAAGATATGATCTAGCACCTCATGAACAGAATACCTTTTGCTCATGTTGACTGATACTCCTACAGAATTCAACTAATAATATCCCACCCAAACCCTCTTTATATGTGCCAATGTTTGTTTATAAACAATGTATCAATATGCTGTGAGAAAGTTTTAGTTCACGTGGGGGTTGGTGTTTGTGTGTGTGTGTATGTGGGCCAATGTTTATAAACAATGTATCAATATGCTGTGAGAAAGTCTTAGTTCACGTGGGGGGTGGTGTGTGTGTGTGTGCCTGTATGCATTTTCTATATGTCTCTGTGTCTGTGCATGTGAAAGAAGCCTGTGTGTGTGGGCCATAATTGGGCATATTGGGCCACAATTGATCCTCAGAGCAACCCATAGCTTTAAGGTGATGCATAAAACAGCCAGTAGTCTCTGCCGGGTCATTTTTGACCCGTAACACCACAGATGTAACTTTTTTTTTTTGAGACCTTTAGAATTTACTAAAATGGTAAAAATGTATATTTCTACATTCAATCAGGTGTGTCTGAGGATTAGATGAAGCCTCATTCCAGAACAAAAAAGCAAATGGTAATTTTTACACATTTAAACTTGAAAACGGGTCAATTTTGACCCGAACACAATAGAAGGGTTAAAAAATACTTCTCCTGACGTATAAATCCCTCAATGGTCTGGCCCCGCATTATCTACAGGAACTCCTTACTCCTTACAATCCGCCGCGTTCACTCCGCTCCCAAGACGCTGGCCTGTTTTTAGTCCCGCGTATTAGAAAAAACTATGCAGGAGGAAGAGCGTTCTTTTATAAAGCTCCCCAACTTTGGAATAGCCTCCCTATTAATATACGGGACTCAGACACACTCTCAATCTTTAAATCTAGACTCAAAACATTTCTATTTGCTCAAGCTTTTGAGTAATGTCTCATTACAATTTTCTTCCTCTTACAGCTTATCCAGCAAATATAAACCCTGTCCTAATCATCTGCTTTCTCTTTCTCTCCCCATGTCCTGAGCTGCTGCTACCAGTGCCCATCCCACTCCAGCAGAGTTTTATAAAAGCATTCTAACCCCTTTTTCTTCCCTCCCCTCTGTGTTCTCTATCTCTATCTTTCTCAAGTCAAGTCAAGAGGCTTTTATTGTCATTACATCTGAGTACAGGTACACAGTGTGATGAAATTACGTTCCTCCGGAACCATGGTGCAACATAGAACAACAAGCAATAGACAACATAAAGTGCAGGAGTGCAACATGAAATTATAAAATTATAACACTAAATAACAATAAATACAATAAATACAAAGGACGAGACAATTTAAAGACAGGACAGTGCAGTACCGATACGGTATAATAAGTGTATAGTGGGGATAAGGTGCAGAGATGTGTGACATACTGTAACATATAGAACATATATAATCACAGCAGTTACTGAGGTAGAGTTTATAGTTTTTAAGAGTGCAGCAAATAAAGTCATGTCAGCCTCTGTGTGCTGACTGGGTGTGTGTGTGGGTGAAGTTCAGTTCTTGTGAGTGTAAAGGTGCATGTGCTGAGACGCCTGGCCGGCCGGTCTTCCTGGATGTGTCCGTCTGTGGTTCCAGCTTTCAGGAATCAGCCCTGTCCTTCTACTCATCAGAATTATTTCACAACCCTTCTAACTTCTGCTTTTTTTTCTCTTCCTTTCCTTTCTGTTTTCTCTATCTCTTTTACATGGATGGAGATGCCCTGTTCCTGATGTTCCCAGCCTGGCTCTCCACTGCCCGCTGTGTTGTTCTCCGGATCTGCAGCCCTGCACTGATTACCATTAACACACTCAGTATCTGTTTCTGTATTAGCCATAGCTCTATAGTTTGTGCCATCACATTCTTATATTCACACTCTCTCCGCTTTTAGACTCTCTGGCCCGTTTTTCTGCGCTAGAAATGTGCACACTCTCTGCTTTTAGACTCTCTGACCTGTTTTTCTGCACTAGAAGTGCGCACACTCTCCACTTTTAGACTCTCTGGCCCGTTCTTCTGCGCTAGAAATGAGCACTCTCTCCACTTTTAGACTCTTTTGCCTCGTTTTTCTGCACTAGAAATGCGCATCCTCTCCGCTTTTAGACTCTTTGGCCCGTTTCTGACACCTAGCGTTCAAACTTTGAATCTCACATTATAAAAACCTGCTTAACAGCGGGCCAACTTTCATTCTATTTCTAAAATACCTCGCGGGCCGCTCCAAAAAAGGAAACGGGCCGCAAATGGCCCGCGGGCCGTAGTTTGGACACCCCTGCTTTAATATGCTCTTTAGACAACTTTCCAACAGGACAATGCTGATCCACATACTGCTGCCTTCTATACAGCTTGCCTCGAAGACACAGATTGTATGACAGTTACTAGTCATCATGAGAAATATCCCTGATTAAGAATGTGTGGGATGCCTTTGGATGCCTTATCAACATTCTTATCAACCCAACTTCAAAAATCTGCAGGAACACTGCAGCTGTTTAATCCATACAGAGATTCTGGTATATTGGGTTACACAAGTGTAAAACACCATTTCTTTATGTGTAGCTCAATAAATTGTATCTACATTTCTGAAAAAAAAAATAAGAGACCACTTAATGATGATGTTTTTCCTTGATTTTACCAAAGTGAAAACCTCTGTCATATAATCAAGAGGAAGATGGATGATCACAAACCATCAAACCAAACTGAACTGTTTGAATCTGTGCACCAGGAGTGGCATAAAGTTATCCAAAAGCAGTGTGTAAGACTGGTGGAGAAGAACATGCTAGAAGATGCATGAAAACTGTGATTAAAAACCAGGGTTGTTAACTCTTAAAATTTCATGAATATGAACTTGTTTTCTTTGCTTTACTTGAGGTCTGAAAGCTCTGAATCTTTTTTTATTATTTCAGACAATATTTTTATTTAGAATTTGGGAGGAATTTTCATTTTCACTGTTCATTTTACTCAAACATATACCTATAAATAGCTAAATCTCTTATTTTTTTTCCAAAGCTGATCCTGATAAGCTTCATGGCTCAATTTTAGTCTGACCAAGACTGGTAGACATTTGAAGAAACCTTCAGCGAGTCATAAAGAAAGCATTTACATTTATAGTCTAACTATGATGGTTTCCATGTCTTTACAAATGTCTTTGGCTTGGTCTGGTTCAGTCCAGTTTAAATAAGAACTTAGGCCATATAGGGCATGAGGTCTTTAAAGTTCTCAGGAAACCTTTTAACCAGCTGGAGGAGATTAAATTAGACTAGTGCTGAGGACGCTTGGCCCTCGTGAGCTGTCTGAACTTGTTCTGCACTCTGAAGGATGATGCATTGTTGGTCCTCCTGAGTACTGGAGCACTGCGGATAGATCTGTTCACAGCTTGGCTTACACCCCCCCAAAAAATATCATTGTCACTTCTTGAAAAGGTCACTAGGGAGAGGGGCTGTGATGCACAAGTAGTGTCCCTAAGTCACAGACTCTCTTTAGTGTACCTAATCATTTCCCCTCTTTATAATAACTCACCCTCTTTCTCATTATCAGTTTCAGCACCGGACAGCTCCTGACCTGCCTCAGATACACTACTAAAGCCTCAGAGAGATGAACACCAGGGATTAGCAGTCATTAAAACCAAAAATCTTCATTTTTAATTTAGATTCACAAGCTAAAATCAATTAAATGAGCTTATGATAGTGCATGAGTAAAAAAAATATAACTGACTAAGCCTTAATTCCTGGCATTAGGGTTTCATCTGTAAGAGATGTAAGGGCACAAACACATGAAACAAAATAAAAAATATATATATTTTCACTAGAGAAATAGGTAAGACTTTACCCCTTTTAAAGTGACAGTGTATAATATTTGTTTTTTTGGGAAAAATTTGTAATGGAACAGGGCATGCTGAAGAGTACTTTTAAAACGTGCATTGCAGTTTGGTCTCCTTTTAAAGTGGATAAATTTGCTAATTTATCAAGGACCCTGCTGTGCTCTTCCTTTTTATATCTTACTTTTTTTTCTTATGAAAAAAAGCAGATGAAGATCTGATTGTCTGCAGGGTCACAGTAGGTCTTGTATCAGCGCTATTAGCAGTTCCAAAGTTGGTCAGGTGACCAGCAAAATCTGTTGAGGCCACAAAACTCCATGGAGGAGCTACCAGATCCCACTGTTTTAAGAATTAATATATCTGCATGTTTTTGGTGCCACTTATTAGGATAATTTGACCATTCCTAATCAGATATAGTACTACACTTGATTTTAAAAGACAAAATCTTAAGGACTGCTGGTTTAATTAGCTTTTATTTATTTTTTTTGGTCAATGTTAAATTGCCAAATTAGGCTCACATTAAAATGAAAGCCACAATCCATCCATTTTCTAAGCGAATGTTTCTAAAACATATGCATAGACCTTTTCTGTTTATAGTGTGTATGTCTTGCAATATAAATAAAAAATATATATATAAATAAATATATTATCTTTATCGCACCACATCAGTATTTATTTTTTATTATTATTATTTATTACACACCTGAGGCACACCTGAATATTTTAACCTCTTTTTCTTTACAGAACGTTTATGTTTGAGCTCAGTCAGACTGTAAGGGAATATCAGGGGACTGCGCTCTTCAAGCCACGCTGCAGACTTTCATTCAGATTAAGGTCAGAGCTCTGACAGGGCTGCTCTAGGAGGTTTTCTGTTCTTTAGCCACTGTTCCACTGGCACAGCGCTGACCATGACTGCCACAGTGATGCGTTACCTCATCATTTCATTTTCTCCAAGAGCCTGTCTGTATTTTACAACACCATGGGCCCGTGGTGGCTCAGCGGTTAGAGCAGTTCTGGTTGTGGGTTTGATGCCTGGTTTGGTGGGCTGCCATTGGTTAACAATGACTGCCCACTGCTCCAGACTTGTGTGATCACTATAACATTGTGTGTGTTCACTGCATGGATGGGTTAAAGGCGGATGCCAAACTGATACATGGAGTGGGTGAAATGGATGAGCTTGTGTAGGAGAACATCTTAGTGATTTCCAATTAAACAAATGCAAGAAACACTGGATATGCCATATGCCACCCTCCATGATATATTGCAGATATAAACTATTTAGCAATTTTGGAAGCTAGTAGATTTCCAGTAGGTAATAATAATGATTTTACTATCAGGGAATATGTAAGGTATAGGGTGTGGCTCTATAACTCTGTAAACTAAATTTGGATCAAGACATCACCCTATACTACAATTCTGTTACTAATTCATTACTAATGAATGAATTTGCCTAACTTTGGATCATTGTGGGCTCCGAGTGGTCCAGTGGGCTAAGTGCTGATACTATGATCAGGAGATCACCGGTTCGAATCCTGATCATGTAGCTTGCCATCGGCTACCGGACCCCTGAGAGAGCACAATTGGCCTTGCTCTCTCTGGGTGGGTAGATGCACAAGGCTGCGTCTGTGAGCTGATGTATCAGAACCGAGTCACTGCGCTTTTCTCCGAGAGCGTTGTGATGCTACTCTGCAATGCTGCATCAGAAGCAGTTAGAAAAGAGGCAGTGGCTGAATTCACATATATTGGAGGAGGCATGTGCTAGTCTTTACCCTTCTGGTGTTGAGGCAGCACTAGTATTAGGGGGAGTCCTAATGATTAGGTTGGGTAATTGGTCGTGTAAATTGGGGAGAAAATGGGAAAAAAATTTAAACAAAAGTAAAAAATAAATTTAGATGATCAATGTTCAGCTATTTTTAGTGAGGCCATCTGTATCATTTGCGCATCACTGCAA
This sequence comes from Astyanax mexicanus, assembly GCF_023375975.1. Taxonomy (NCBI): domain Eukaryota; kingdom Metazoa; phylum Chordata; class Actinopteri; order Characiformes; family Acestrorhamphidae; genus Astyanax; species Astyanax mexicanus. The sequence goes on along the minus strand of NC_064412.1, from coordinate 15,269,813 downwards.
GCTATACATGTTGTCCTGATTCTTACAGCAGAAAGAAGTCGCATGTCATCACTGGCCGCACTGGTATCTGCTTATTCTCACATGCATTATTAAACTTTTTTGTGTTCTAATTAAAAGATTCCAATTACAGCAGAAGTTTACATTAAAAACACAATCCTAACACGGATTTTGCATAGCTGAGAGTTTAGCCATGTTTTGCTGATGTACAAGACAAATACAAGTTCCAGGGTCCCTCAGGACACACTTTCTGACAAACCTGTGCTAGTTTCTGGCATGCCAACTGAAGCAGCTGACTGGAAGTCCTGACAAAGCTGCTAAACTGTAGCACTCCCTGCGTTGGAAAGCCTCTTAGATAACATTTGCCTGAATTAGTCTCTAAATTGGGTCCAGTGGGATTGTTAACAGAGCATCAGGATTTGTGCCGGGTAAAATCTTTGAGAGGAAAGGAGGAATTCTGAAGGAGAGGAGTGGGTAATTAGAGACAGATGGAGAGGGGAACGGGAGGACTAAAGGAAGAGAGGGAGAGTGAGTGAGGTCAGTATAATGAGCTAAAATAGAGGCAGGTCAGTGCTTGGGTGATTGCTGAAATGCACACAGTCCATCACGCTGACATCCTGACGAGCTGCAGAAGTGAAGACACTTCTCAGTCGGTTTGTTTATTTGATTTTTGGATTTTTTTTTTTAGCATATCTGGTGCAGATTCAGCTCAGCCTTGTTTTATAATGCATCAATTTGGACTACATTTCACAGACAGTGATACAAAATATGCATCTTCTCTTCATTTTTTTTACTTTATCTGCAGAGCCTGGATAAAATACGGCTTTGCTTTCTAATTATATGATTCCATTATATATTACTCAAGTTAATGGTATTATTAATGCACATTAATCACATTAGCAAGTTTGTCCTGAACTTCCTTCCTTTGCCGTAATTTACTCTTCTCGCGAGTAGATTACTTTTTATTTATGCTAAAATATGGATTAAATCTCTCTTTTTTTCTTTTCTCTCTCTCTCTCTCTCTCTCTCTCTCTCTCTTACACACACATACACACACAACTGCTGCCGTGTTTTCTTTTTCCATGTTGTTGAAGGTAGAACCTGATGCAATGAAAGCGTTCATTTCCTTCCAAAGCTTTCACGTATTCGATGCTAAATCTCTGATTTGTATTTGGACTGTACGTATTTGGAGTGTACACCATTTCATTAAAAAATAATACCTTTCCAACTGTTAAGCTTGGGGGTGGAAGGTTCAAACTTTGGGCTTGTGTTAAAGCCAGTGGCACAGAGGACATTTTATTGGTAGAGCTAAGAAGCTAGAAGAATCATTCTAAAAGCAAACCTAACAGAGGATCGCCTCTACAGAAGAACATCTCAAAATACACAAATGCCTCTCTCAAGAAGCACAAGCTAAAGTTATTGCAGAAAATAAAGAAATGTGTCAGTATCTAATATTCTGATCAGGGGAACCTAAACTTTCGCATACTGATGATAGCATAATAAGTACCTGCAAGACACTGACTGTAGGCACTGCTGTGGAGAATGAGCATGACGTCTCTACTGTAGCTGTGAAAATCTCATTATTAACAGCCCATAACAGAAGATAGAGCGTTGCTTAATGGGCAAATTGAATGTTCTGCTGCTCAGCTTTCCACAGAGACAATGGAGGGGAGCTGAGGGGGGCTGAGCTGAGCACTCTGCAATCTCCAAATGAAGGAGTTTGATTCACAACCTGCACCTGTCAGATTTGGATGAACTGTGATTGATTGGTCTCTAATTACGGAGAGATTACACACACACACATGCACACACACACAGTCATTGTAGTTGTTAGTTGGGAATGATTACTGTATAGAGTCGTGCTGAGTAAAAATATTGTGAACTTTTTCATCAATATTAAAGTCCATTCCTTGCTCTGACTCCACTGGAGAGAAAGAACTCATACTGTCTCTGTTCTCTGTCCCTGGCGCCTCCACTACCATCAGCATCATCAGGGTGTTGTTGCTGTTTGTTTGCTTTAATTAATATATGCATAGAATAAGAAGGATCTCTTGTGAATAAATACACCATATGCCCATATGTTTACAGACACCTGCTCATCCAACATTTTTTTCAGAAACAGTCAGGGTATTAATTAATTGGGAGCTTTTACCTATTTTCTGCAGCAACCTTTTTTCTGCAGTCTCCACTGTTTTACTCTCCTGAGAATTTACAATAGATGTTCCAACATTTAAAACAAACCCTGATTTAAATGTAAATAAAAACATAATGCAATGGTTTGCAAATGGGATGGAGCCATATTTTATTCACAATGGGACACATACAGGGGTTGGGCAATAAAACTGAAACACCTGACCACAATAATTTATTGTCCCGACAGACAGTTCTGGTGGAAACAGGAGAGTTGAGGTTTACATTCAATTCTGCCGTGATTTGATCAGCCGTGGTTTTATGTTTTTTGGATACAATCCGGGTTAGCACCCGAACATGAATATTGTTGTTTTACTTTATAAACTACGGACAATATTTCTCCCAAATTCCAAATAGAAATATTGTAATTTAGAGCATTTATTTGCAGAGAATAAGAAATGGCTGAAATAACAAAAAAGATGCAGAGCTTTCAGACCTCAAATTATGCAAAGAAAAAAGTTCAAGTTCAGAAATCAATATTTGTTGGAATAACCCTGGTTTTTAATCACAGTTTTCATGCATCTTGGCATGTTCTCCTCCACCAGTCTTACACACTGCTTTTGGAGAACTTTATGCCTTTACTCCTGGTGCAAAAATTCAAGCAGTTCAGTTTGGTTTGATGGTTTGTGATCATCCATCTTCCTCTTGATTATATTCCTAATTTGGCAAAATCAAAAGAAACTCATAATTTTTAAGTGGTCTCTTATTTTTTTCCAGAGCTGTATATATTATACTGTATGTATCTCTATTTATAGTGGAATGTCCAGGTGTATTCAGAGTTTTGAGACCATCAATGATAATAACGGTAATGGTAATCATCTAATAATGGTCATTTAATTGGTGATCCTTCCAATATTTAACTGGAAGAGTCTTTAGTTAGCATACTGGTTGGTGGATGAATTATTAGGGGTATAGGAAAATATCAGTATTGATATTGTATTGTATTATATTGAGATATTTTGTTCAGCTTGGTTTGATGGCTTGTGATCATCCATCTTCCTCTTAATTATTTTCCAGAGGTTTTCAAATTGGTAAAATCGAAGAAACTCATAATTTTTAATTGTTCTCATTTTTCCAGAGCTGTATAATGTACTAAATATTCATTGTAAACTGTTTAAAGAAAAATGGGCTGAAGGTTTGGAAATATATACCCAGTGGCAACAGCACAGACACACATTACTTTGCTGACCGCTGACCCAGTGTACAGCTTCTGACCTGCCCTGGAGTATAAAAAAAGCACTGCTGTTTACTGAACTACTGACAGGTTTAAAACTGTTCAAGGAAAGACCTTGAAATGTTGCAAAGGGAGGGAGGAAAAAGACAGAAGAAAGAAACTAGTTAGAGAATACACACTCAACAGAGGTCACATGTGCACACAGATAAGATGTCTGGCAGAAACAAAAAAAAGAAAGAAATGAAAAGTTTCAAGTCTTACCAGACTGACTCCATCACAAAGCACTGTTGTTATGGCCCCATTATGTTTTTTGTGACGAGTACATGTGTCACACATGTTTAAGGGAAACAGTATATTTACCTGTCTCTTTACTGTGTCACAGTGACATCATTATGCCATAGTACTGACTGTAAAGAGCATCACACTGATAGAGCTGTCTCTTCCCAGCAGCATCAAGCCAGTGCTTTTGACTTCACAATGACACAACATGCTTAAACACTCCACCCAAGATCCTATGTGACCTGAAAATGTTATTTATACCTGTCTCTGTGACTTCATCGCCTTTGTTGTCTTCCTCTGCGTCTGCCTCTGCCTCCTTTGGCTCCTCCTCATCCCTTGTTTCCTTCTCTAGGAGCTCAGGTACGAAAAAGCTCTCCTGATTCTCCAGTGGGCACATGTAGTGGATCAGGTCTCCCTTGCAAATCTCCAGGAAAGGATACGCAGAAAGTCTTCTTTCCTGAGGGAGAGCAGGGGGACAAAAAAAAGAGAAAAAGAGAGAGAAGGAAAGAGAGAGAGGGAGATTTGTTAGAGGTTTTTTAACACTAGCCTTTTATTCCAGACCCAAGAGCACTTCTCCTGAAATCAGTGGTCTATGGTTTGCTTCTAGTGAACTCTGGCACAGCTGTTTGCAAGTGTGGAAGCTATCCTCTTCTCCTGGGTCCTTGTGTGGGCTCACGTGATTGGTTAATTTTGTAAAGTGACAGCAGACATATTTTGCAATCCTCCATGCAAAAAAAATTATGCACAGAACTACAAATTTGAGCCGTGGTTTGGATAGAGTTCATATGTGTGAAAACAAACCAGCACCAATGAGCCGATTACCCAAACAAGCCCAGAATCAATCCTGGGTGCAGACTAATTTATTCGGGACAAATGTGAAAACATCATTAGAGATGTTAACCTAGGGGCGCCAGTTCGAATCCTGTTCATGTAGCTTGCCATCAGCTACCAGAGCCCTGAGAGATCACAATTGGCCTTGCTCTCTCTGTGTGGGTAGATGGCACTCTCTCCCCATATCACTCCAAAGGGTGATGTTGATCAGCACAAGGCTGTGTCTGTGAGCTGATGTATCAGAACCGAGTCAATACAACTTTCCTCACAGAGCGCTGTGATGCTACTCAGCAATGCTGCATCATCAGCAGCAGTTCAAAAAGAGGCGGTGGCTGACTTCACGTGTATTGGAGGCATGTGCTAGTCTTCACCCTCCTGGTGTGTTGGGGCATTACTAGTGATAAAGGGAAGTCCTAATGAGTAGGTTGGATAGCTAGTAGCGTTAATTGGGGGAAAAAAATGGGATTAAAATGAAAAAATAAATTATAAAAAAGAGAGATGTCAACTTAGACCTAGTTGTTTGAGAAATAAATGAACAGTCAATATTTTTAGACACAGCCATCATATTTTTCAAACTGGGTAAATGCTGAATGAGTGGGAAGAGTTCAAGAGAGTCCAGCAATAGGAAGGGACTGGGAGACCTACATGAATCACAGAGACGGCCACAATTACGGACAATCAGTAAGCAGTGATGCTGATAATGGTCTGCTTTTGTCTTGGTGGAGATGGCCAACAGATCTGTGTGTGGAGGCACACCACGGTTAGCAGGAAGATGAAACGTTTTGTTGCTTTGTGACACACGTTCAGGTGGCCAACACCTTACCTTTATCTCAAAATCTGTAGGAAGTGCATGATATTCTTTAAGCTACATGATATAAAACTCCTATGTATATTCCAGCAATATATTTAATAACAATAATAATAAATTGCTCCTGGTAACATTTATCTTTCCTCTGAATAGCATTGCAATCTGACACTTCCTTCTGGGTGTCATTTAACTACATTTTTCAGCAGAGTGTTGATAACATCACTGTTTTCGAAATCAAATTGCTTTTCAGTAGTGAAGCTCTCTTATTGATCAAGAAGTGCATTAGCATCCACATTTTCTATGAGCATTGCTGTAGCTATGGCTAGCCAGAGCTACAGCTATGGCTGCATAATGAAATGAAAGCAAAACCCATTTTACACCAGAAACGATAAACACACCACTTGAGCTGCCTTACTGGACGCAATTAGAACACAGATTAATCAATGTACCTGTTTATCTACACTATCTGGACAAAATGTTTTAGGACATCTGCTCAATCACTTTGAGTGGGTATTAAATAAGAATTTATGTTGTCCTTGTTGTAGCAACTGTTTCTACTGTGCTAGAAAAAAAACAGGTTTCTACTGGATTCTACTGCCAACAGGAGTTACGAAGAACTACACCTCTAAAATAAAGGAAGTGTCAAAGAAAAAAAAGTTGTCCTATGTGTGACCTCATGATCAGACTGATCTAGCTTAGAACAGAATTGTTAATAGAATTATTTTAGAACAGTCCTCAAGTTTAGGGATTGTTTGTGCGGACCTATAACATGTTCAGATTACAAATGAAGTACATGCCTTGGTACCATTAAAACTGATAAGAATGTTTTCTTTTCCTTCCAGGTTTAATATTATTCAGTAATATTAAGATAATGAACGGTGCCCAGTGACACTCAGAAACATTGAGCAATGTTGGAAATCATAGTTGGGCTCCCACTGGGAGAAGCAAGCAGTGCCTTCATTAAAAACAATAATCTCAAATTTTTGGACACTGTCTTCCATTCACTCGACAAGCCTGGAGTGCGGCAGCGTAAAGGAAACAGAGTGATGTTTTACACTGATAATCCAGGAACTGTAAAATATGTGGCCTCATTGTTTGCTCCTTACTGAGTTCAGTGCTGATTTATTCTTTTGATTATATAGTTTCAGCCTAGCAGTGCTTTCCTGAAGACCTTCACTGTTCCTGTGACTCATTAGCATCTTTCCGCAGCTCCTTTACTGATTAAATACACAGGCCTTATGACAGCTCCACAGCTGGAGCAGACAAGGCTTTACACCAATTAGGCCACTCTTAACAAGGCTGGCTTGTTAAGCGTGGAACCAGACACCACATTAAGATTATTCAGAGCAGGCAATGCAAAGCAGGGTGTAAACTGGCCTGGTGTCAAGAAGAATTTAGCAGGTTTAAACATGCCTGCTGGGTTCCATCATTACAGGCACCTTCCAGGATTATGTAGTCATGTCTAACTGGCTAATTAATAATATAGTTCATAAGTCCAATATTAACCAAATTAAGATATGAGAGTTCTGTGATTTACCTTCCGTCAGAAGCGGTATGAATTTGACTTAAAGGATTACATTCAGTTATGATGTACAGGGGTTGGACAATGAAACTGAAACACCTGGTTTTAGACCACAATAATTTATTGTCCCGACGGACAGTTCTGGTGGAAACAGGAGAGTTGAGGTGCACATTGAATTCTGACGTGATTTGGGCAGCCGTGGTTTTATGTTTTTTGGATACAATCCGGGTTAGCACCCAAACATCCCTTTCAGACAGCTTCCTCTTGCATCCACAGTTAATCCTGTTGGATGTGGTTCGTCCTTCTTGGTGGCATGCTGACATTACCCTGGATACCGTGGCTCTTGATACATCACAAAGACTTGCTGTCCTGGTCACAGATGAGCCAAGAAGACGTGCACCAACAATTTGTCCTCTTCTGAACTTTGGCATGTCACCCATAATGTTGTGTGCATTGCAATAATTTGAGCAAAACTGTGCTCTTACCCTGCTAATTGAACCTTCACACTCTGCTCTTACTGGTGCAATGTGCAATTAATGAAGATTGGCCACCAGGCTGCTCCAATTTAGCCAAGAAACCTCCCACACTAAAATGACAGGTGTTTCAGTTTCATTGTCCAACCCCTGTATAACCGGTATTCTTTTTCATTTTCTCCCCAATTTGGAAGATCAATTTCCCAATCCCTATTCATTTGAACACCCCTATAACTAGTAATGATGCCACCTCTAGAAGGGTAAAGACTAGTCACCACCTCTTGACCAAAAGCTGCTGATGCAATATCGCTAGGTAACCATCATGCTTAGAGGAAAGCATCGTACTCCCAGCTCTAATACATCAACAAACAGATGCCTGTGCTGACCAAAATCACACTAAAAGAGTTTTGAAGAGAGAGAAACCCATCTTTCCTTCCAGAAAACGTAAGGCTTTATGTGCTTTCTCTCAGACTCTGGCTGCTGATCTATTTGGGACACATTGCAAACAGCACAAATTCTTAACTCAGTATACTTATAATAAACTGTTCTGGATAAATACAGAACATTGGTCACATGTTACAATTCCTTTTTATATGGAATAATTTGATGGTAAATGCATTCTATTTATGCAATATTTAATTATTCATATGTACATTCTTCATTTAATTTACATGTGAAAAGGTAGTTTGAATACAAGTCCAACTTTACTTATTGTCTCCATGAAAGTAATGGATATGCCACTATTTCATTTATTTTTAATTTATTTATAATTTTCCCATTTTTCTCCCAATTTAGCTTGGCCAATTGTCCCATCCATTGAACTGCTACTCAGCTGTATATCCCCCATCAATATTGATGCCACAACACCAGCAGGGTGATGACTAGCACATGCCTCCTCCGATACATGTGAAGTCAGACTCCGCCTCTTTTCAAGCTGCTGCTGATGCAGCATTGCAGAGAAGCATCACAACGTGTTTGGAGGAAAGCACAGCGACTCGGTTCTGACAACTGTGCTCTCTCAGCGCTCTGGCAGCTGATGGCAAGCTACATGACCTGGATTTGAACCTTTGATTTCCTGATCATAGTGGCAGCACTTTAGATTGCGATCTTGGTCATCAACCAGCAGGGCCTTGTCTAGTGGGACTTCCAAGTTTGTAAACTTTAGATATAGGTGCGTTGATTAAAAAAAATGGACTAATGACATATTTGCCTGATTGTTGTCTGTTTTTCTGTTTTCCACAATATAAATATTTGACTGTATACTTTAGCTGTAAAATATATATTTTTTGTAGTATAATAAGCCACTGAAAAAGGTTTACAAAGGCTTACTGGTTTTTGGGACAGCACAGCAAGTGGTAATGATCGTGATCAGCAGCTTCTGGCAGAAATCACATCCACATTAATTCTAGAGGCCCCACCCTTAAACCCTGTAGGTCAGTGCTGCGTTCTTTATCTTCCATGGAACATAATAAAAAAGTGCCGGCACTTGATACTAGTACCTGTCCCATAATATGTGGCATGTCAGTGTTCTCTGAAACTGAATAAAATGTTAATAATACCCTCGTAAGAGTTTCTGCTGCTATACTACCTTTCTCCTATAATGATATTTACTCCTTTATGATTACACAGCTCCTTTATCACTTCATCCACACTGCATTTATCACCATCGTTTCTATCATATCTACACCATAATACAAGGCATGATAAAATATTCATGCCTGCCAAAATGCCGCTAATATCCATGTGAGGCAAGCGCATATTTAATTTGTTAGCTCAGAGTCCACAGAGAGAACAAGCGCTATATAAAACACATACACACACATACACAAGCAGGCGAGCGGAGGAGCATTCTCAGAGTGGCCAATGGTGTTAAAAATGGAGACAAATGAGCAAATGGGCTGGAAAAAGCAAACCCCGGAGGTGATGATACAGCTTGAGCTGAGGAACCAGAGGAGTCTATAAAAACCACCCGAACCAAATCACAATGGATAGTTCTAATACAGGACTACACAGGTCCCACAGAAGTGGGAATTATCTGATCATTTCTTTACTTTAGTCGTCCTTAAGAGACACCTCCATTGACCTATTTTAGGATTTCTTGCGAAATGATTCATGCCCTGGTCTTTTTTTTCTGTAACGTGTTTCTGCAGTGCATAAAGAGCTGCTACACTGAAGTATTAACACAAAATAGACCTTAATTTTTTGAAATTCAGAATAAGAAATGAAAAAACATAAATACATTTGAAAGTGTAAATAAAATGAGATGATGGAAGTGTTTCTCTATTGTATTGGACATGTTTCTTCTTCTTTGCATGAAGTGTTCCTGAGCCCTTGCTGTGATTTCCAGTATAAAATCATGTGCCACCTGAGGACCCAAAGATCACAAGCATCCAATGCTAATTATCTGAACAGTTTGATGATCTTCTGTACTGTAGATGGTGGGATGTCTAAAATTTTTACAGTTTCACGTTGAGAAACATTTTATAGAACATTTCTTTGTTTTACAATTTTTATGCATTTTTTATGTTTTTTTTCGCAGAGTGGTGATCCTCTGCCCATCTTTGTTTCTAAAAGAGATTCTGCCTCTTTAAAATGCTTTTTAAATCCCAGCCATGTCAGTTAGTTGCAATTCCTATTATAGCAGCTGTTTTTTTTCTTCACAGCCTCTGCTCAATGTTTTTTGAGATGTGCTGCTGCCATCAAGTTCTAAAGTTTTTTTTATTAAATGGTAAAATGTCTCAATTTTAACATGTGAGATGTGTTTTATGTTCTACTGAGTATAAATATGGGTCTGGGAGATTTGCAAATTGTTGCATTCTGTTTTTATTGATACTTATTTACATTTTATACAGCATTCCAACTTTGGGGAATTGGGTTTGTAAGAATAGTTTATTATTAGGGCATTCAGGTCTATGTTTAATCAAGCTGGAGGATTTGGCAACCTGTGGGCCAAAGCAGAAGAGACAGAGGAGTGCAAGATATGAGGCTAGATTGAGCATGATTAAAAAAAAACTTTCACAGATCACAAAAAAACAAGATATTGTATATACTCACTTAATTACAATTACACTTGTGTAGCACGTTTCTGCCACTAAAGGCACTCAAGGACGCTTACAAATACAATCCACACACATTCAACACACACCGTGGAGAAGCGGCAGCCAATCGGGCACAGCCTACTCTCAACCGGAACGAACGTCCTCCTGGAGGACTGCTTTGGGCACGGAGTAGTTGATCCAAGAGTTGATTTCTGGGCATACAGTCAAACACACTCACACACCAAGGCAATTTTAGGGTATCTAATTTTCTGGGCAATTTAGATTAGCCAATTTACCATGGTTTTAGATTGTCTCTGGAGAAAACTAACAAAGACACGAGGAGAACCTGGAAACTCCTCCCAGACGCCAATAAGAGAACAAATATATGAAGGAAGGAGAGAGGAAAAAAGGACAAAAAATGAATTAGAGCAAGTGAGACTTTTGAAAAAGCAAAGAAAGGCTCAGGTATAAGAGGCTGAAGTAATATTAAGAGGCGGAGGGTGTAAAAAGAATAAAAAAAAGGGGAGAATAGACCCGGAGCACTTTTCCTGCTGGGTGTTATACACGGCGCTCTTTCTTTCTCTCATTCTCTCTCTCTCTCTCTCTCTCTCTCTCTCTCTCTCTCTCTCTCTCTCCCCCGTGCCCACATGCAAATGAGAGCATGTCTTTCTGAAGCAGGAGAGATAATGAGTGGAGGTGAAAAAGAGGAAAAGAGAGAGAGAGGGAGAGAGAGAGATATAGACAGAAAGGAAAAAAGAAAACAAAGACAATACATCCCACATTCTTGTTTCTGCAGAAAAAGAGTGTCAAAAGGCGACAGCATGACACAGAGACAGGGGAAAGGGAAAAAAGAGAGCATGGTAAACATATGTCTGCAAGCACCATTTCTGCGCTATGCTATCTCTTACCTACATCACATCACAATGAAACCAATCTAATCTAGACGATGATGAGAACATTTCTGTGAGCATTCACTCAGGCTCCAGGTTAATCCATTCAATAAGACCTTCCTCTATGTGGCAATTACATCAGCACTGCTTACGCATTTAATTAAAACTTTAACAGCCAGATGAGTTTACATGCAGGTGAATGATGTGACTGACCTACAGAAACCCTGAAACAAGCTTTCTTCCAGAAGATAAAAGTGACAACCCTGGTGAAAAAACAGAGCCTGATCAGCTCAAAGACGATTTTCGCTTTTGTGTTAAATCTATGATAGAGCTGAGCAACATGACAATATTTTATTGTATCATCATGATAAAATTGTTAATGTGATAAATTATATTCATATCTGAAAAAAAAAAAATATATATATATATATATATATATATATATATATATATATATACACATATACATATATATATATATACATATATATATATATATATATATATATATTTTTTTTTTTTGGGGGGGGGGGTCAATAAAGTATCTATTTTTCTGTCTGTCTGTCAAAAAAGTATCTATTTTTCTGTTTGTCTGTCCATCCGTCCATCCATCCATCCATCTATCTATCTTTCTATCTATCTAGGATTTCATTAGTGTTTAAAGGCATACAGACCAACTCCATATTTAATTACAGCATCACACCAGATGCCCATAGTGCTCTCCTTCCTTTTGCACCTCTGACCTCTGTCTATCAGTGATCTCCCAAATATGGATCCCATTGCCCAGAATGCACCACACACATACATCACCAGTTCACTCCCTCACATGACTGATCACATGACTCCTCCCATAACACAATCGTCTGAGTGTTTATTTCACCTGTTTCCCTCACTATAGGCACTCCTATACTTTACTCACACCAAACTGAGTATTAGAGTTGGTTCCGTCTATCTATTTAAAGCCTTTTTCTTACTACTAATTACTTACATATTGTGTATTCTGTGTTTGACTTATTTTTGTATTTGCCTTGCCCTTGTTATTGACATGGACTGTCTCACAATTCCTGCTATGTTTGTTGCCGTGTTCGTTTTCTGTTTTTTTTTTTTTTCTGGCAATGACAAGGAATGGTAATAGTAATTAGTCATGTTAGGTTGGAAGAAGTGCAATACATTTTGAATATAAATCACTATTAAATCAGACTAATTTATAAAGGGTTTACAAATGGTTTCTAAAGGAATTTATTAATGTTATTTAGGTTGTAAAAATATAATAAGCAGCAAAATATAATAATATAATATAATATAATATAATATAATATAAAACATTACTCAAATTAATAAAAGAAATCTCAGTGTTTTGTTATCCTACAAATACCCTAAAAAATTCATGACATTATTTAAGGGTCATACAGCCCACCTGTATAATCAGCCTGGATAAAATAGTCAACCAGCTTAACTAATGTAGTGAACTGATATGACCAGCTTTTTAACCCTGCTGACCATCACAGACCACCTTACTCCATCTAAAACCACCATAAGAATCAGCTGATCTTGAGGTGTTTTTTTTTATTCAGCAGGAACAAACTTGCTGTTTCAATAATGTAATGTTTCAACTCCTGCAACAGCAACGCTTGCTTTAAAACAGGGCTTTAAGGTGGGAGACCTTTTCAGTCTGAGCTCAGACAGGAACACAATGAACCACACTCAGACAAACTACAGCTCAGACACTCTTTCTGACATGTTGCAAAACTTATGTCTCCCTTAGCTTAATGGTTCAGAGACAAAATATGACAAAATGTTCTGAAGTATGAATGAACTGAAGTATGGGCCCATGTACAGGTCTTTAAATTTGAATTAAAATATTATACCAGAGACAATTAGAGTTTCATGGCTGGAAAAAAAAAACAAGAGACCGCTTAAAAATGTTAAGTTTCTTTTGGTTTTACCAAATTAAAAACCTCTGGAATATAATCAAGAGGAAGATGGATGATCACAAACCATCAAACCAAGCTGAACTGCTTGAATTTTTGCACCAGTAGTGGCAGAAAACTTTTCCAAAAGCAGTGTGTAAGACTAGTGGAGGGGAACATGCCAAGATGCATGAAACTGTGATTAAAAACATTCTTTGCATTATTTGAGGTCTGAAAGCTCTGCATCTTTTTTTCTGCAAATAAATTGTCTAAATTACAATATTAAATTTGGAATTTGGGAGAAATGTTCTTTGTAGTTTATAGAATAATACAACAATGTTCATTTTACTATAAATAGCAAAATCAGAGAAACTGACTCAGAAACTGGTCTCTTAATTTTTTCCAGAGCTGTATATGCATGTATTGCAATGTTTAATCATGTGCAGATATCAATATACAGACAGATATCAGAACTTACAGTTTCTCCATAAGCCCTTCATTAAAAAAGTACCATCTGTATTTTCCACTTATCAGGAATAATAAATATATAATCCTAGATTATCCAGGCCCGTCGCCACTGAAACTGTGCTCCTGCCATGAGCGATTTTAATTATGGCGAGAGGATCCTTCATTTTCTCGTTGGCCTTTGCGTTAGAGGAGCCTCACCTCTCTGTCATGGCTACAGGGCAGGTTACTCAGCCCACAGAGCTGGCAGGACTCCACTTAAGCCAGCACTGGAGAGAGAGCGCAATCAGGCTGGAATGAAACACACCAGCAGTGTGGAGAGCCGGCTGGAGAGGCTGAAGCTGATCATCACAGCAGTAAATGAGCCACCAGCCTGATGCAGTGTTCTGCAATACCAGCTGACATGCTATCATCACCATTTAGAGATGAATGTGGATTTGGAATATTTAGGGGATAAACTGCTTGAATTATGGTTATGTATAGGAACAAATTCAAGAACAATTTAACCAATAAGCAAACGGTTTCTCAGAACTACCAGTACACAAAATGTAGCTGAGCCATTATCATAATAACTGGGCCTTTTGGCCCCCAAAACTATTAAAAACTAAAATATTTATATATATATATATATATATATATATATATATATATATATATATATATATATATATATATATATATAGTTTTACTATTTGTCATATGTATATAGCTACTAAAGATTTAGAAATCATATTTTCTCATCTTAATCACTTTTTGTTTTTAATGTTATTCATGCCATGTCAAGGCATAACAGGGTGGACAATGACTGGAAGAACAATTTTAGTAAAAAAAGTATATATTTTTTCTGAATTTTAGTAAAAAAAAAATCATTTCAAGAAAACATGGTTCTCTCAGAGTTGCAAGCATGTTTTACTGTACATGGTAACCCTGTTCTGTTTTAAATATATATTTTTGATTTTCTAAAATTATTTTAACTACTTTTACCGCAGCTATGTTGACAGTTTAAGCCTTACCTCAGCTGAATATGGACAAAGTATAAGAAATATTAAGTTAATTTATTATTATTATTATTATTATTATTATTATTATTATTATTATTATTATTATTATTATTTGCTAAACTTGCAGCATGTCTCATTAAAAAATAAAACAGTATGAAGGTTGTGATGCCACTTCTTAAAGGGGCGGGGTTATCCTAAGATCACAGGGTGGATGGAAAGTCTTGAATCTTTTAAAATATATTTTTTACATAGTATGAAACTCAAATATCATGCAGACACAAAAGACATGATATATTGATATTGACCCAGCTGACATTTTGTATTGCCTCATTTAGGTCTAATTCTGTCTGTAAATGTGCTACTTCTGAAGGTTTTGTGTGCTGAAAACATCTAGAAACATGTAGGGCTTTTAAAAGTGCTTTCACTCTTTCACTGCACCTTTAGGACCTGTTAAAACCACCTGACTTTGATCTGCTTTTTTTTCCACATAGTGTGATTTGTTTGTGCAAGTGTGAATACAGTAAGCGCACTGGGATGCAGACCACAATAATCACACCGAGACCCTTGAGACACGGTGGTCTCAGTCTGGTATCAAATGAACCCTGGAGTGGTTTGTTTGTGGTGATTACATAATCTGACCAAAATCTGACCCAGCCTGTAGACAGTGAGGTACTCCACAGAGTAGCCCAAAACACAGGGCTTTATTCCTGCATTTACTTTCAGAGAGAACAATATCCATTAGTTTGTTGTGAAACCTTTTAGTGCACTTGCATTTTTCCATGGGTGAAAACAAACCAAACCAAGGAAAAAAACTCTCCAAGAGCTTCAATATAAAAAAAATAGTCTAATGAATTGAGCTTTTAAGCATGTTAATGTGTACACTATTGGGTTAATTTCTAATTAAAGTTACTCCACACAGATGGAGTAATCCTGAAATCAGCTGGTCTCAACAACAAATTCCCAGTCCACCTCACCCAGAGACAGAGACAAGTCCAATTCCAAAAGAAATAGAGACCAGCCTGAGGGCATTTTCACAACAGCACTATTTGGTCTGATTAAAATGGACTTGGTGCTGATCTGTGACCTGCTAGAGGAGGTGGTCTTGGTCCGGTCCCAAACAAACCCTGGAGCGCTTCGCTTGTGGTAAGAATGTGATCCGGTCTCGATCCAACCCAGCTATCAAACATACTCCTTTTATTTAAGCTAAACTGCTGATAAGACATAGTTTAATCTGATAAATGTAGCCAAATAACACTAATTGCCACAGCTATGAACAAATGCTCTCTCAAAAATGCTCCATGCTGTTTAACATGCTGTCTGTATGTGCTCCTGAAAACACTGTGTTTAACAGTGCAGCGTTTTTGCATTCAGTGTTAAAGCAGCTAAACTGCACAAATATACACACTGAAACATATTTTCTATATTTTCTTGCTCCCAAGCCAGACAGCTCTGACAAACCAGGCGCGTATTTTGGTGCTTTTAGGTTTGTGCCTGTGTGAAACCAAACCAAACCACTCCATGTAGACAAACTCATCAACTGGTCCGGACCAGAGACTGTAAAAAAAGATGGACGCCGTGTCGCCGTTCCCATTCATTCAATGAAAATGAAGCCAAAATCTTCCGCCATGTTGGCGATCCTGATAATGGAGTAATAAGAAATCAGAAATGGGCATCCAAGTCTACAATATTCCAGGGACTTACTTATTTGTCTCGACTCAAATGGTGAGAAGCAAATGATGTAATATTTGGCTGAAAGAGGAGGATTTTCCTCCAAAATCTAGCTGGTTTCAACTGTTGTAGTAGTGATTAAAAGTCTGAGTCTAGAATGAGGGCATAGGTCATCATCTGTTTCCAGGACAGCTCACGTCTTTTCAATTTTAAATATGGTTTAAAAATAATACTATAAGGGTAAATTTAGAGATTTTATCAGTCTAAGCTCACTCACCTTCCTTGGATTTCCCCTGCAGGTTCATTCTGCAGAACGTGAATCCACTGAGGCTCGCTCCAAAACAAGATATTCTCCAGTTCTGCCCAGTCAAGAATTAAACACAATGTCACGGACAGGACAATCCAATTCAGCCATCCTGTCCATAAGACCATTACATCTTCCTGGGAACATCAGAGAACCGTCAAGGTTGTGCATCTCAGTGCAGCCAAGTGCTGTCAACTTCATAGCTTAAGAGATTCTCAAAGAAGAAGGAACATACCTAGAAGGCATTCCATACCCTCGCCTGTCAATCTGAAGAAACATGACTGAGTGAACTTGTTCTAACCCCAACCAAGTAACCTCAGTCTAACCTCAAATAAACGCTCTCGTGAGGCAGTGTGTGAGTCATGGTGAAGCCCTGGTTGGTACTGGAATGCTGAAGGACACTTTTACAGACTTGAGGAGCTGACTGAGCATGAACGCTTTAATGACTATTATCAGGTTTTACTGCGTGTAGAGTACATTACCCTGAAACAGCACTGTTCCAGTTATATTAACACTGAAAAGTCAAGGAAACGTTTACAAGCAGGAGTGTAACTAATAACTGACATTTTTTTAAGTATCATTTAATTGGAATATAACAGTCACAGATATACGGGCACACTATGGGTCAGTTTCCCAGACAGGGATTAAGTCTATAGGTAGACTGCATATTATTATAGATTTTTGTCTTTAGTGTTAATGATCAGCAGAGCTCTGGTGGCCATTAAAAAAGCAAAAATCTGTAATAATATGTAGTCTGATTCTGGTATTGGTAGCACTGAGTGACTGCATAACTAGGCAATTTATGCTTCTGCATTGAATCTGAACCATAGCCCAAGGATCAGCAATTAAGTTTGGCCATGGGCCGTTACAGGGCAAGCCACAAAAAAATATGTTTTGGAAAATTAAGCGCAATGGGATAAAGCGCCACAGACTCGTAGCTCTCCAGCCCAGAGGGTTGTTGAACCCAACTGCTGAACAGTTGATCTCAAAGCAAGTAAAAAATAAATAAACACCGCTCATTACATGCGATTGAACCCGTGGCCTCAGGGTTGCGGCCTTATACACTACCGCTGCCCCGGCTAGTGAATTGGGACATGGCTGAAAAAAAAAATGGACTTATAAAGAGATTGGGAGCCCAAGAACGGGTGGAAAAACAAAAACGGTCGGAAACTAAAATCACGCAGAGCGCGACAGAAAGACAGGGGAGGAATGTAACAAAAGCTTGCCAGAGAAGCATTTTATTTTATTTTATTTTTTTCATTATATTTTCATTATAGTTCAAATAACCTCACAGGCCTGATGTTTCATGCTTGTGGGCCACATCTGGCAGATTCTTGCTTTGAAACCAGCCAAGAAACTTACAGCATAAGATGAGATGTAAACATCACATAAATTTCACCCAAATTTCATACCAAATTTATTTTTAACACATCGAGATGCAATGTGAACACACATCAGACACAAGACAGAGATAATTCAAATCATCCAGTTTCAGCATCGCTAGATAAGTGTTTTGTCACCCTCTCGGTGTGCTGTGTTAAACGCTGCATGTCAATTTCTGATACCGCTTTCTGTTTTCACGCAAGCACAGACTGAGAATCTGACAACAGACAACAATCCAGGTTTAGAGTATACATGCACTGAAAAATACAATTACTGAGCTAAAACCATTCAGATGTCTAACTGGATCACACACATGGATCCAACCATAATTAATAAAGCCATAAATCTTGAAGAAATCTAGTAGAGCAGAAGACATGCAGCTCAGACAACAATAAACTGCAAACAAAGACGAAGCACCGTGAAGCATCTGACAGCCATGACAGGAAGAGACAACAAGATCCTAAGTAATTAAGAATGATGAACAGCATATAAAGATGGGTTCATATTCACACTTCCCAATAAACGATGACAGACATGAACATATGGACAACACGCCAGAATGAAGGAGGGAGAGGGGAAAAAAAAGAGACGAAAAAAGAGCAAGCCCAAAATTGACTGCTCCTTATCAATTAGCAAACAAAGCTGTGCTCAACTTTCTTAGCAACTTAATTGGATTTTCTCTCCAGGATAGCAAACAGCTTCCTCAGAGTGAGTTAACAGTGTTAAAGCCAATTCACTTAATTGGAAAGTTCATTAAAATGCGACATGCAGGGAGGGAGAGAGAGAGAGAGAGAGAGAGAGAGAGAGAGAGAGAGAGAGACTGAGAGGGAGAGAGAGAGAGAGAGAGCAGTTTGGTAAAATACACTGATAATTAATGAGTCTTCATATTAATAGTTTTCATACTATGAGAGAGAGAGAGAGAGAGAGAGAGAGAGGGACAGAGAGAAAGAAGGGGAGATAAAATAAGGAAATGGGTTTGATGATTCAGAGAAATATGGCCAAGAAAAGAGGCAAAAAGATAAAAGCGAGAGAGAGCGAGAGAGAGAGAGAGAGAGAGAGTTTGGTAAAATACACTGATAATTAATGAGTATTCATATAAATAGTTTTCATACTACGAGAGAGAGGGAGAGAAAGGGAGGGAGAGATAAAATGAGGAAATGAGTCTGATGGAAAGATTCAGACAGATAAGAGTTATGAGAAAAGAGATTAAAAGACAGAAAGATGAAAGAGAGAGAGAGAGGAAGAGAGAGAGACATGTAACAAGTAGCAGTGCCAAAGCAGAAAAAAGACGGCAAAGAGGATTTTAAACAAGGTGAAAAGGGGGTAAACAGAAAGAGAAAAAGAGAGAGAGAGAGAGAGAGAGAGAGAGAGAGGCAGAAGGGAAAGCCTCCAGAGATGTGTCGTGACTGTGTTTTCTGGCAGCTGCTCCATGTGTGTGTCTCCTCCCTCCAAACAGAAGGAGATCACGCTCAGGTAAAAGCTGGCGAGCCTCCAGACCCCCTCAGCTCCATTTATTACATAATGCACACCTCATTTAGCACAGCCAGATGATGAAGACTGACAAAGAGAGGAAATAAATGAGTGCCACATAACAATTGATTCACTTTTCATGATACTGAACAAATGACTCCAACTATTTAACTACTTAAATATACCCTAACATGTTTTTTGCTGTGTCATACTGCACTATACGATGCTTAGAAAGAACTTAAAATGAAAATGCATGAAAAAAATGCATGTATTTTATGGATAGTGTCTAATAGAGTGGACAGTTAGGGGACAGAGTGTTTAAAAACTCCAGCAGCACTGCTGTGTCTGATCCACTTAATATACCAGCACAACACACACTAACACCTCATACACCACCACCATGCTAATTAGTGCTAATCACTGCAGTGCTGAGAATGATCCCCATCTAAATATTAGCTGCTTTGTGGGGGTTCGCTAAGGTTCTGACCATTAAAGAACAAGGTGAAGTTTGCAGAGATAGAGAAGGTTAGGCTTCAGTCTGTAATTATAGAACTACAAAGTGCCTCCCTAGACCTGCATATCATCTTTTTCAACCACTTCCCTATAAGACTGCATAAGATATAGACACAGTTTGACACCAGACAATGACACTGATATTGAGATCTTTATTGTGTGTTCAATAACCTGTTTTAAAAAATGATTAAACTGGCTGTAAGAAGTAAATGTGCCAAAAATCAATTACGCAGCCATTCAGATCCATACCATGTATTATGGAGCTCACTCTATGACATTTCAAGTCAAAGATGAGTGTCATGAATAGAGAATGATGGAGCTGACCAAACACAGACAGCCAATCTTCTGTCTGAAGGTCAGATATGATCAGATTTTAAATAAATTCAATAAATAATGTAATTTAATTTTTAAAATAATTTTCATTTTAAAAGCACTGTAATGCACTTGCAATCAGACACAGACACACACAGTATCATTTTTATTGTTATAAATCTGCTCTTGTTTAACTTTTACTCATTTATGTTTAAGAAAAAAAACAGCATAGCGATTCTGATGTGTCTTGTGACTTTGCAACTAGCCCTAAATCCATGCTGTTTTCGTAAAATGATGCAGTCAGAGGTCCACACTATTGTAAAAGTAATTACCAATGTTTGATGGTGATCCCAGAACTGTTTAACCTGCCATAGTGATAATAAGCTGACAGATTAGTTATAATAGTGAATGATAATAGAAAGCATTCGTTTTTAATAATATCAATCTACAAAACTAAAGACTTGTGTAAATCAATATTTCACTGCACTGAAATTACATTCAAAACGTAAAATAATATCATGCTGGAATAACAGGAATGGACAAAATATATTTTTAAAGGTTATGTAATACTAACATCATATTTACTTTAGCAAAGAGGTAATCCTGTATATACTTAATCAAGGAACAAGATATGTGTTGCTAACTTGTCATTTATAGAGAAAAACTCAAAACAAGAAAATGCTATTTTAGAAAATGCAGATTAGAAAATGAAAGTCTGTTCATAGTCTTAAAAATCATTTAACAAATTCTAGTTAATTCTAGTAGGAAGTGACATTTGGGACAAGTGTAAAAACCTTTTATTATTTAAAAAATATATTCCCTGCTGCTGAACAATTATCCCTTTTGGCAGCAGCACAGCAGCAACTATTTAAATACAGCATCATTTCAACTACAGTATTTACCGTTAAGCAGCAGCAAAGTGTTACAAATTATGGTCTGAACTCCCTGATAGCAGAACACTCACACCACTTTACCAGCCCATCAACAACTGAAAGAGAGAGAGAGAGAGAGAGAGAGAGAGAGAGAGAGACAGAGACAGAGAGAGAGAACCACATTGAGAGATAGAAAGACATTGAGAGAAAGAGAGAGACATTAAGAAAAAGAGAGATGTTGAAAGAAAGATTAAGAGAAAGAGACATTGAGAGAAAGAGAGACATTAGGAGAAACAGTAAGAGAAAGTGAGACATTAAGAGAAACAGACACTGAGAAAAAAGAGAGATTGAGAAGGAGAGATATTAAGAGACATTGAGAGGAAGAGAGATATTAAGAGAGACAATGAGAGAAAGAAAGATATTAAGAGAGACAATGAGAGAAAGAAATATTAAGAGAGACATTGAGAGAAAGAGAGATATTAAGAGAGACATTTAGAGAAAGAGAGACATTGAGAAAAAAGAGAGCCAGAGACACATTGAGAGAGAGAGAGAGAGAGATAAATACATCAATAGAGTAGAGAATGAGAGAATAAGAAAAAAAGAATGAGAAGTAAAGAGGCAGAGAGAGAAACAAAAAATGAGTGAGAGACTGTATCTAAGAAATTTAAAAAGGGGAGAATAAGAGAGGAAGAGAGAATAAATTAAAGGAAAGACATTAAGAGAGCAGAGAAAGAGAGAGATAGTAAGAACATAAATCAATTAAGATAGGAGTGAGACAGCTGAAAAACCCAGAATGAGAGAAAGGAAAAAAAGGGAACAAGACAGTAGAGATAAAGGAGAGTGAAAGATGGAGAGTGAGGGATAAATGACAGGCGATGGCTTCAGGAGCATCTTTACAGCGAGTGGAAATCCTTTACCCCGCGGCCTCAGACACGCTCTGTTCATCCTCATTCACACGCTGTGTCTGCGTCTGCGTCTGCAGCTACCACACACATATCAGCCTCTATTCTTAGCCTGGTCATTTCTCACCACAATCCCCAGGCAAGACGCAGACGCAGGAATTAATACACACATGGCTCGCAGTGACAGTTGCTGACAGTCCCTCGAGCCCTTTCTCCCCAGCCTATTTACTCCCATATGCAGCCCCCTGCTCACACACATACACACACCCACACTCACACATAGACACACACTCCCTAACACATACACACCACTATCTGTGAGAACAGAAGCAAACTCCATTTCTCACTTCTCGGGGTGTTCAATTTGGACTGTCCCTCACTGTCACCGGCTCCAGAAGAGAGAAGTATTTTTAATCTTCCATCATCACGCCTTTATTCTCGGCCCGCGTCCGCACGGGCATGCCCGGACCACACACACACGCACACACACACACACCTCCCAGAGGTTCCGCAGGGTACAGAAAAGCTACACACCAGAGACACGCGCTATATATTACAGCAGACTGTAAGTGTGGAGAGGGAAAGTGTGTGAGAGCAGGTCAAAACCTGAGTGAGTGTACACGCAGATACAGAGTGTGTGAATGATCAACGCAGACAACTTACAAAGTCCTATGCCTTTTGAGACAGTTTAGAAGGGCAAAGCGGACACTTTCAGTTTATTTATGTAGTGTTTTAAATTGATATTGTATTTTAAAAATATTTTTGCGTAACTGAATCAGTGATTCTAAATTAGTTTTCTTTTTTTTTATTGTAGTGAATCAGATTTCCATAAAGCTTCTGAATATGCTATTCCATTTTTTTAATTTGTTGTTAAAATCTGAGTTTTCTGTAGCATTTTAAATAGATATTGCAGTAAAAAAAAAATTTAATCTGACTTTGTGTTTCTAATTTGTTTTTTAATTTTTAAATGTATTACTGTAAATTAAAATTCCCTGCAGTTTCTGAATTTATTTTAACTAATGTATTTCTGAATTTGCAAATCTGTTTTCTGTGGCATTTTATTGATACTGCATTTTAAACATTATCTTTGCATTGTGGAACCTTTTTAAACTGTACTGTTGTGAGTGAATGTGCTCTTTTTCTAAATTTGCCCCTCCAAATATTCCTGTATTTATTGTTTCTGGTACCGGTATGTCAGAATGTTTCTAAATTTGCTGAAGTGTGTCTGAATTTGCTTTTATGTTTCATCCAAATATGAATTTGCTGACTATTATTTTTTTATTATCATGTTATAATCTCTTTTACAGTAGACAGCAACTGTTCTATGATTGATTGATCTATTTTAAAGTTAATTGACAAGTCCAAAAAAAAAAGTCCATGGCACATTTCTTTTTATTTTGATGTTACTTAGAATTATTTCTTTATTATTATAGTTTTTTTCTTTAAATATACAACTTGTTGATTAATTATTAAAGAAAAGTTATGTTTGTCATCACTTTATTTGGATGGTCTATTATACATGCATCATAGGTGCTCCCCTATGTGAAATGCAAATTATACTCTATAGAATGTAACCCTACACAAACACCTAATTTGAATTATGAATAAACTGTAAAATTAAACCTAACAAAAACCTTCATTTAATCATAAATCTACCCCTAAACAGTTGGGGTTACAATTGGACACAGGGTACCATTCAATAGAGAATCATTTACTTTCACCTTAGAGTTCAGATGCATTGTTATTTGAATGATGATTGATTATCTATGAGACATCTACACCAGGCCATTCAAATAAATTGTCACCTTATGTTTTACACACAAGTCCCAAATCTCACCACCATGCAATGTGTCACCTGTGTGGCATAACCATTTCTTCTTGCTTACA
The DNA here is from genome assembly GCF_023375975.1 of Astyanax mexicanus. Classification (NCBI taxonomy): domain Eukaryota; kingdom Metazoa; phylum Chordata; class Actinopteri; order Characiformes; family Acestrorhamphidae; genus Astyanax; species Astyanax mexicanus. Next base: position 15,245,924 of record NC_064412.1, on the reverse strand, counting down.
TTTCTTCTGAAAATGCTTGAAAATCTCACTTCTTTTAATCTTAAGCACAATTACTTCAATTTCTTTCAGAATTTAAAGCAAACACACGTACAGTATCAAAATCCATATCACCTAGACGTGAGCTGTAATTGGATCGAATCAGCTGAGTGAGTTGAGGACAGTGTACTCTATGTGAGCAGGTGAGCACATGTGAGAGAGGGTCAATGTGAAGCAGTGATCAATACACAGAGTTTACTAATGAACAGGAATTGGGGGGAATGGTTAAGCAGCTGTAGCTTCTGGCTCTTCAGAGAAGCTCCACATCGACGGGCCGAGCTTGAGGAGGGTGTTAGGAGTCAATCAGCATTCATGTAGCTGTCAGTTTCTATCACATTCAGAACACACCGTTTCTCTGACTCCCCACAGGAGATAAAAAAAGCTTTTTCAGCTACTGTTGTTGATGTTCATATTCTGGTATCATCATCAAGAGGAGGTCACACAATTCACATCTAGATTATAACTCTACGGATTTCAATCATCCCTGAAGGATCAATCCGGTGACTTCTCTTTAAAAAGAAATACATTGAAATAAAATGTACTTTATTTCAATTGCAATTGTTTTTAAAAATTGTTAAACAAAAAGGGAAAAATGGGGAAAAAATAAATAAAATAGACTCTGCAATATGTTTGATTACTCTGATTACTCCAGATAAAAAAAAAAATAACTGGCAGATTATTGGTTGATAAGTAACACAATCAATAGTGGCAAGACCATGTTGACTTAAAGGGGCACTAATCCCTTTAATTTTTGCTGACTCCACCCTTAGTTCAAATTTGAAAAAGACAAAAAATAAATAAATAAATAAATGGGAAGGGCATTAGGATAGGGCACTGTGTGATGTATGGGTTTAGGGGCGGGACAGGAGGGAGAGCTGATTGGCTGAGCTGCAGCTCTGATAGCGGTGAGATGCAGATGGTTGGACGTATGAAGGGGTCAGATAGACTGATCTGCATATTATGGTGTGTCTGCATACTAAAGCCCATGGAAACATTTTTTTCGCCTATAGCACAGTTGAACCTGTGAGGGCGCTGCAGAGGTGGAAATTACCATAATAAAAGTTTTGTTTTTTTTAAAGATTAGGAAACAATTGTAAAAAAAAATTAAGCAGGACTGGTTTGTTTCATTTAATCAAAGGAACACATTTCAGCTATTAATGGGAAAAAAAAGGTTTAGGGTTTGTTGCTCTTTAATAAGTTGGAGTTAAAGGCATTTGGAAAAACTCTGTATAAATGTGAATGGACTTCAGACAATAGAGTCGGGTCAAGTCCTTAATCATTCAAGCCTTCTTTTTTTATTATCTATAGCTGTAACTCTTACAAAACACACACATTCTGTTATTCTGTAAGAAAATATGATTAAAGCTGATCTCACACTCTGAATAAACCAACCCCCCCTCCCCCAAACATAACCACATTGGACACACCTGACTGAATATGTTTCTCATTATCTTTAAGATACTTCTAATTACAAGTTAATGCTTGAAAGTTTTAAATCAAAGCAGTTTTATGCAGCAGTTTGATAGAGAATAAATGAGCAATTATGGGACCAGCTGAGACAACAATTTTGGCAACCTACGAGTGTGCAGGATCTATAGCTCCAGCTGCCCATTAATTTATTCTATAGCTCTAATATTGTTACATTCCAACAGTGGTGTGCAGTAAAGGCCCTTCTAACCCTTCAGAGAAGGGGTGACGATAGGTGCATGTAAATCATTACATAATATTTAATAAGGAAATATATATTATCGTTATTGTAAACTATAAGCATATATTTTCTAAATTAACTAAAATAAAAAAACAGCAACAAATTCAAAGAATTAGTCTGTGTTTTTCAGTTGCTACAGGACTCTTATCTGACTGACAGTGGTTCTAACCAATCAAAGCTTTTTAAAATGGATTCTGCCCACGTGTGACTGCGTGACCCTTCTGCTGATTTTGAGAGGGATGTAGTAATGAGTCTGTTAGCAAAGTCATAGGACAATCTAACCAATCAGATTCATGATTTTCACTATGGGGGCGGGGCCATGGCTGTCTAACCCCTTCTCAGCGCTGTGCGTTGCTTAGTCATAAAACGGAGCACATGAACAGCTGTACTTGTAAGAAAATTAAGCAATGATTGTTGTGGTCTATTGTATACTTTTGTAGTTTGTAGCTGTATTTGTGGGCTTTTAATGTGTACTAAGTTCCTACAACTTAGTTAAGACAGAGAATATGTAGTTATTGTAATATTCATCTATGTGTAAGTTGTTGTCAGGGGGGGGGTTGTGGCTGGGGGGATGGATGTTGCAGAAGGGGTACCCACTATATTAATTGCACACCACTGCATTCTAACATATTGTCATTATACTCACATATACAGGCTCATTTAGTTATACATGCATGTGATATGTACTGCATGCATGAAGATATACTCTAGTATCAGTCACCTCGATAATGTTATGTCCTCCGCATTGTACTCTTGTTTATCACCCATTGGATGCACCTCTCTCTCTCTCTCTCTCTCTCTCTCTCTCTACCATTAAAACACAAATAACTTTGGCTGGCATGAACACTCACTCACTCACTCACTCAATCACTCTCACTCTCTCTCTCTCTCTATAACACACATTGTGCTCTGAAAGCAACTACTTAAAAGTCCATTTATGTCTGCAACTGGTAGGGAGGCCCTAATCACTTTACACAAAGCTGAGGCTTAAAACTTACACACACACACACACACTTACTCACACACACATATACATTTCCCTATCCCTGGGCAGGCCAGCAATTATTCCTTAACTCCTTAGCCTGATCAGAACTCCAGGGACATCAAATCTGTTTAAAGCTCTTCTTCGTTCATATTCTACTCCAACCGAGAGCCTCTCTGACACAAAAGAAACTCTGCTTCAGATGGATAGGATCATTAATTTGCAGCCAGTCACATGGTACATCATTAAAACAGGACACAGCCAGCATGGACCCCAGAGAAGAAAGGCATTCTGCCTGGTCACTCACTGTTCAGGCAACATTCTCTTAATGCTATTCTTATAAAAGAATCAAGCTTTACTGGCATGTTGTCTGTCCATATGTATTAAAGGCTCATAATCAAAGAAATACACATTTTAAACACTTTCAAGGAATACAAATAAAAAAATTAAACATTATTCAAAATGTTGCAAAACATACATTTCAGTTTCATACAGTTCATAGATAGAAAATGAGCTGTGAAAGCAGCCAGTTTGATAAATAATTATGTTTGGAATGACACGAAAAATCAATGCTATAAACTGTAATTTTGTACTAGCCCAAATGAATTAACTGGATCCCAAATATGACTAAATTTTCACTCAACAATAAAAGGGGATATTTTTTGTTGAATAAAAAAAATATCAAGATTAAGTTGAACCTGTCTCTTCCCAGTCTAACATCAGCACACAAGACACAAGTCTGAATGGCCTAAACTTTTTACTTTTTGTATGAATAATAAAGCTTCTGCTGACAACTTTTATAGAGAAGCGGAATTCATTTTCCAGCAGGACTTGGCATACTGCCCATGCTACTTACAAAGCAATTTACAAATGATGTTGTACATTTAGCAATAGAGGACATCGAAATTTAAGTAAAAAAAATATATATATATTATAATAATGAATAAATAATTTTTTTGACAGGGCGTAAAGGAGGTTAAAGGGAAATGGTGGGATAGAGTAGAAAAGGAGGGGCAGAAGGAAATGAGGTTAGAAGTCCTTAGTTTATTAGAGGTATACTATAGGAGTTACACATACTGAACTGAATTACAAAAAATAAGTATATTTTCAATAATATTCTTTTTTTTTAAGATGCACTAGTACATCTCTGGACAGAAATAAAAAAAAAATCACCCTTTACACACACAGGAGAAGCATGTAGTAGTGTAATACTACAGGATTTTATATACATCAAATATAAACAAACAGTAAATATAAAGTGTTACAAATATTCACCAAGCACTATTACTTTGCTTGCTTCACCAGAGCCACATAGTGCAGTCGGCAACATACAGAGCCAAAGCAGCAACAACAGATACACTATCCTCCCGATTACCTTATGGTGGAGCATCATAATGGTTTAGATGAGCTTTTCTGGACTTCACTGATATATCCAATAGCACAACACAGAGCAGCCAAAACAATTTTGTTGTTTTAAAGACAAAATAAAACCAACATGTTTCATTCTACATAATATTAAGAGTTTAGAAAACAGTTATGACCGTTAAAACTGACCATAGCTATGTACAGAAATCCACACAGAAGTCGGACGTGGACCAACTATTTTTGGCGGTATACAGCTATGTAAAGGTTGCCATGGTGACAGCTGCAGCTAAAAACTGGTGATGATCAAAGCAATGCTCTGGTGTCCACTATATTTGTTTGAGGGTTCAAATAAAGGCACAAGCAGACAAGGCCTGGCATTTCCTCCTTTATAGCATGCAGATATTTGGGCATGTCCAGCTTTTCAGATAGACAGGTGGATATCCATGCCTGTATTTATATTAGAATCAGCATGAAGCTGTGATTAGAATCCTTCATTAATAATAGTGTTAAAATGAAACAAAAAGCAGCTAATGATGACACAAGCAGAAGTGAAGAAATTACTTGAAAAATCTATTCCTAATTGCTGTAGAACAATCCCAGAGAACTACCAGAAATGAAGCCTTGTGAATGTTTGCTATATTTGGGAGCAGAGTCAGAACTACACAAAACTATAAATGAGCTATAAACTATAATAATAAGTAGTTCTTACATTGTCCTTACAGTTCTTCTGTTTTACACATACAGTGTTGGTCTGAATTTTCTGACTTTTTAGTTTGGTCCAAATCAAAACAGCAGGTGTAAACCATGGTCTGGTTTGTTTGCAATGTGAAACTACTTTTTTAAATCGAGATTCTGCATTAACTCAAATGTCAAACATCAATAAAAGTTAAAGTTAAATTATTTTTAGTACTCTGAGCACATTTAATTTTACATTGTTTGTTTGTATAACAAAGCTTTGTCTAATTTCCCTTTCACAAACACATGCATCTTTTGTGCTCTTTTTGCTGCGTGACACAAATACATGCAAAGGAAGGCAGATGTGGCACAACAACTGAAAAACTCTATTTGCCGAACTTCTGACTATTTTGCAAAAAAATCATTGTCAAGTGTAGCGAGACTCAGCCCACATATGTGATATGATGATAATTGGATTTAGCCAAAGTTCTTAACTTTACAGGATAAAATGCATTCAATAAATAATAATAATAATAAAAATATATATATATACAGTACAGGCCAAACGTTTGGACAAACCTTCTCATTCAATGCGTTTTCTTTATTTTATGACTATTTACATTGTAGATTCTCACTGAAGGCATCAAAACTATGAATGAACACATGTGGAGTTTTATGTACTTAACTATAAAATTACCTGGCCTCACAGTCATTATTTCGTGTCATGAAAATGGCCTGTACTGTATATATTGGGCGATTCTCACTTGAGCGGGGCGTGGCAAACCCCCTCTTTCACACTTTCTCTGTTTGCGGACCTCGGGGGCGTTACTCACGGCTTTAAAAGACAGTCTGGTGGCGCTGATTTCCTAAATAAGACAAGGGCACACTAGCAGGGCTAGCAGGAACTTCAAGCTACACCAGACTGCTCTTTTACTTTTTTACTTTACTTTCACTTCAGATACGCTGTAGCAGCAACAGCAAACGCGCTTTTCAGCGCGCTTTTTCGGACAAGGTTGGGCGATTCTCACTTGAGCGGGGCGTGGCAAACGCCCTCTTTCACACTTTCTCTGTTGCGGACCTCGGGGGCGTTACTCACGGCTTTAAAAGACAGTCTGGTGGCGCTGATTTCCTATATCGCCCGCAGCTGTGCACAATCTAGAATCCTATTTCGTCACTCACACTCGCCGAGGCATCAGCCGAAGGCGTCAGCTGTTGTGTAAAGACCCCTCGCGTGAAGACCAACGCGGGTAAAGACGTGCGAGTCTACCTGCGCGAGTCCACCGAGCAAGGCCACCGACAAGGCAGCCCGTCCTACTGCCTCCTAAAATGTGCTCCCAACACATCTCAGTTATTTCCGGCACGCACAGAAGGCGTAAAAACACAAACAGGCGCCAAGATCATACTAACCTGCGTCCACTAAAACAAACCACGCCCACTACTACCTCACTCTCTGTTGGGCTATGGAACTGCCAGTCGGCTGTTAATAAAGCAGACTTTATCGCCTCTTTTGCAAATCATCAGTCATTACAACTGCTGGCACTGACTGAAACTTGGATCAAACCTGAAAATACTGCTACTCCGGCGGCTCTTTCCAATTATTATTCCTTCTCCCACACTTCTCGTCTCTCTGGACGAGCAGGTGGAACGGGCCTATTAATCGCTAATGGCTTAAAACATACTCCACTATTACCGGCAAACACATTCAATACATTTGAGTATCATGCCACACTGGTTAATACTCCAGCAAAACTTGCCATTATTGTTCTCTACCGTCCTCCTGGACAAATGGGCGAATTCACGCATGAACTTGACATGCTACTGTCTTCTATCCCTGAGCAAGATTGTCCCATGCTCATTCTAGGGGATATGAACATCCACCATGACAGTACCAGCTTCACAGACTTCCTATCCCTCATGCAGTCTTTTGAACTGGAGCAGGTCCCCAGCCCTCCAACACATAAAGCTGGCAAACATCTAGACCTGATCTTCACTCGTAACTGTGACACCGACTCTCTAACTGTCACTCCTTTGCACGTCTCAGATCACTACTTTATGAAACTCAATGTTCATATTTCAAATAAAAGCAGAGCTACTCCTACTATGGTCTCGTTCCGCCGAAATCTTCGAGATCTCTCAGCAGACCAGTACTCCTCGCTGGTGACTGACAATATGCCTCCACCAGGCTCATTTTCATCACTCAATGTAAATGATGCCACTGACACTCTCTGCTCCACACTAAGCTCCTGTTTGGACAACCTCTGTCCTCTTACATCTCGAGCCATAAGCTCAAACAAACCGCAGCCATGGCTTAAAAATGACACACTCAGGGAACTACGCTCCAAACTCCGAGCTGCCGAAAGAAAATGGCAAAAAAACAAAAAACAAGCAGACCTAAAAAATTACCAACTGCTCCTGGCTTCTTTTTCAGCCAACCTCACTACTGCTAAAGCTGAATTTTATCACAATAAATTCTGCTCTCTCACAGACTCCCGGAAACTATTTGCTACATTTAAATCACTACTCAACCCTCTGCCTCCTCCTCCGGCTACATGCCTTACGGCTGAAACACTTGCCTCATTCTTTACTGGCAAAGTGGCGGCCATCAGCAACCAGTTTACTGATGCACAATGTAGCAGTCCTACTACATCCTCCACTGCCCGGTGTCCCTCCACCGAAGGCGTTGCTTTCTCCTCGTTCACTCCTCTCACTGAGAACGAGACACTGGCTCTCCTAACACGTAGCCGTCCTACTACGTGTCCGCTTGACCCAATTCCTTCAAACCTACTGCAAACTATCGCACCTGCAATCATTCCGGCTATCACTCACACGATCAATGCCTCTTTAACTTCTGGTGTATTCCCGACGGCTTTCAAACAAGCACATGTGACACCACTGCTTAAAAAGCCTTCTCTCAACCCCGCCCAGGTTGACAACTACAGACCGGTCTCACTGCTACCCTTTCTCTCTAAAACACTAGAAAGAGCAGTTCTCTGGCTTCCTCTCCCAGAATGACCTTCTGGATCTGGGTTCAAAAAAGGACACTCTACCGAGACGGCTCTGTTGTCTGTGACTGAAGCGTTGAAAACTGCCAGAGCTGCAGGTCAGTCCTCAGTGCTCATTCTGCTGGACCTCTCGGCCGCATTTGACACAGTCAACCATGACTTCCTCCTAACTATACTCTCAAACATGGGGATCGCAGACAATGTGCTGTCATGGTTCAGATCGTACCTCATTGGGCGCTCGTTCAAGGTGTCGTGGCAAGGACAGCTGTCCTCAGCCCGCTCCTTATCCACTGGGGTTCCCCAAGGTTCGGTACTGGGACCCCTTCTCTTCTCCATATACACCACCTCTCTTGGTCAGGTTGTCCGCTCACACGGATTTTCCTACCATTGCTTTGCTGATGACACCCAGCTATACCTGTCGTTCTCACGTGAAGATCACTCAATCTCTGCACGGATATCGCAGTGTCTCTCTGACATATCCTCATGGATGAAGGAGCATCACCTTCAATTAAATCTCTCAAAGACTGAACTTCTGGTTATACCAGCAAAACCATCTTTTCAACACAACTTCTCTATAAGTATCGACTCTCTCTCTCTCTCACCGACAAAGGTTGCTAGGAACCTGGGTGTTCTGGTTGATGACCAACTCTCCTTCACGCACCATGTGGCCTCAGTTGCTCGGTCCTGCCGCTTTGCGCTCTATAACATCCGAAAAATTAGACCGTTCTTGACGCAACAGGCCACCCAACTCCTGGTGCAAGCGGTCGTCATCTCACGCCTCGACTACTGCAATGCCCTGCTAACTGGCCTCCCGGCCTGTGTAGTAAAACCACTCCAGATGATCCAGAACGCAGCAGCACGTCTGGTCTTCAACCAGCCAAAACGGGCACATGTCACCCCGCTGCTCATTGAGCTCCATTGGCTACCAGTTGATGCTCGCATCAAATTCAAAGCTCTTACAATCGCCTACAAGGTGATGACAGAACAGGCTCCTTCCTACCTGCACTCGCTCCTGAAGGCTTGTGCTACCTCCGTCGCCTCTCTTTGCCAAACATTCACACAAAGCAATCCAGACTGTTCTCATACAGAGTTCCCCAATGGTGGAACAAACCTTCCACTACCAGATCAGGAGAATCTCTCGCTATCTTCTGAAGACAGAGTTCTTCAAAGAGCACTTACTCTCTTAACACCTCTAACACACTAACTACTTCTAACCTCATTTCCTTCTTCCCCTCTTTCACTCCTCTATCCTATTATTCCCATTTTACATCCTTTTATCCCTATCCAAAGATGTTTTACCTTTAAACTTATTTTACATTGTACTTGACTATTGTAAGTCGCTTTGGACAAAAGCGTCTGCCAAATGTAATGTAATGTAATGTAATGTAATGTAATATTAACCTTGGCTCAGACTCTGGTCTAGACTTTGATTCCAGATGTAAAATTACTTAAAAAATGCATTTCATTAACATCAATATAATTACTCTCTATGCACCACTTTGTGTATATATATATATATATATATATATATATATATATATATATATATATATATATATATATATATTCTTACAGTTATTGTGGTTCTAAAGTCTTCAAATGACTTTACATGGCTTTCCTGCAAATACAGGTGACTGTTGCCTTTTCCAGTCTGAACACACACAAGTATCCCTCCCTCCTTAAAGTCTGATCTCTAAGGACCCAGGGTGCATGCTCCTGTCTTTCCGAGCTTCAAGAGGTTGTTCAGCCTCGAGCTCAGAGCTGTCAGGCTGCCACGCTTGTTTGGACTGCCTCTCCGGCCGGTTATTATGCTGTTATTCTGTTTTCTCTCCTCCATTTCACCTCACCTCTTCAAATGACCTTTCGAAAACTGAGCTCCTCACTCTCCTGTCAGCCATGGCGGTGCCATGCCTGAGGAAGTGACTGGTCAGAGCGTTGTAAGAGCTTTCAGATCCTTAACAATGTCCGCTGCTGCTCTAAGGTTTGCTTTCCTGATGGGCAATCGCAGCGAAAGCTAAGCTATGCTGGCCACCTTCCTGAAATGCTGCTGTTCCTGAAATTATATGGATGCCTGCATCACTGTAGTTGTACAGTAGCTTCTATTAACACACCATAACGGTGTGGCTTCTACCTTTTTGGCCCTTTTGCCTCAAGCCATGAAATAGTACCATATTTAGGGATCCAAGTGGTCCTGGCAGGCTAAGCGCTGCCACTATGATCAGGAGATCACTGGTTCGAATTCTGTTCATGTAGCTTGCCGTGCTCTCTCTGGGTAGGTAGATGGCGCTCTCTCCCCACAACCCTCTAAAGGGTGATGTTGATTAGCAGAAGGTATCTGTGAGCTGATGTATCAGAAACCTGGGCTGTGCTTTCCTCCGAGCGCACTGTGATGCTACCCAGCAATACTGCATCAGCAGCAGTTCAAAAAGAGGCGGAGTCTGACTTCACATGTATCGAAGGAGGCATGTGTTCGTCTTCACTCTTCTGGTGTTGGGTCATCACTAGTGATAGGGGGAGTTCTAATGAGTGGGTTGGGTAATTGGCCTTGCAAATTAGGGGGAAAATGGTATACAAAATTTAAATGAATTTATATAAAAAAAAAAAATACTAGATTTAAATTTGTCAATGCATACAACATTTGGATTGTGCTGTAAGATTTTAAAAAACATGTGCTGAAGGCAGAAAGTGCTAGTCGCAGGTGCAAGGTTAAAAGCTAATTCTATATATTTCTATTGCAATATATGCAGCTAGCTAACTCCACACAGTACTTATGACGTATATTTTCAGCATATGTATTTTCTTTATATTCTCCTAAACGACACTTACTAACCACACAGACAACTCAAGAACAGCAACACTAACTTGTAAGTTAATTAAATAACACCAAATAGCAACTGAAAATACTCAATAAATAAGTTTTAGACGAGACAATCATATTTAGCATACCGTCACTGTCCAGCGAAAAACATGTATCTATACAACAACAACTTTACATTAAAGAGACAAAACCATAACTTCCAATGGAATTCAATGAAAAAGGTGTTTATTTCAGGTCATTTTGGAGCATTTCTATTGGTCCATTCATCAAGATATTTTAAACAGTGTAGAAAATCAACAAAACAAAAAAGATACTGTACTTGTTCTTCATAGGACAGCGATTATATTAATGTGGAACAGAGATGGAATACGGCCTTCACCTTTACCAAGTGCATGCAGTGAACACACACATGCACACTAAAAAGTGCCCCCACTTAGTGAGAAACACACTGAGCACACACGCTCAGAGCAGTGAGCAGCTACACTGTGGCACCTGGGGGTCAGGGAGTGCAAAGAGCCTTTGCTCGAGGTCCCAAAAGTGGTAGAATGCAAGCACTAGATATTGAACCCTCAACCTGTCATCAATTACCTGTTGCTGAAACTACTGAGACACTATTGCTGTAATAATCCTTCCACTTTCTACAGCATCTGTCTGTTTAGACAGTAAAAATGTAAAAACAAATCTTTCAGTTTGCCTGGAACATACTAATAGAGATATATCAAAATGGAATAATATGCATTGTATTAGGCTATAAATTCTGCACATTACCTTACACTAAGAAGCATAAAAAGCCTGAAGAAATAGTTGTTTGTATCTAAGAAAAATAGAGAAAGCCTTGAGTTGCCTGGTTTATACCTTAAACTCGAATGGCCCTGAATTCTCCCACATTCAGTATTTTGCATCACAATAAATTTGTGTAAAAACACTGTACATACACACCTTCATACCACGTCTATTAGATATCTATTAGATCAAATACATAAAAAGGTAAAACTGAGTTCCATTGGAGATATATATTCGGACTGATGTCAAGGCCTGGAGTGGCCCCTGCACCTGTGCAATGTTTAAAAAGATGCCCATCAGCTCTCGAAGCACAGTGGAGCCAGAAAACAGCGCTAACAGGCTGTACTTAGTGTCCTTTTAGCTGACAAGCCTTCTAATCAGCTCTAAACAGCCCTGTTCCCACACTAATGACTGTGATTTTGGAAGAGCAAAACAGACACCCTCAGAGATCCGATAAATAGGGGGAGTGCGCAAAGGAGCACAAGGAAAAAAAAAATCTTACGTAATTAAGTGTGTGCGTGCGTATGTGTGTATGCATGATTTAGCATTTTTAACAAATGGCAGGCTAAAAAAAGTCCAGAAAAGTTCAACACAATCTCGTTTTGGAGCGCTGCTAATAAGTAAACATCACAGAAAAAGGCTCTTCAACACAAGCCTCTGACCCAGCAGTGCAGTGAAGGTCAGTGACAAAAAAGATTGCAACAGACCATTACTGTGTCTAATGGAGCACATCTGTAGCATACTAGTTACTATAAGTGTCTCAGATAAATGCTGAGATTAGCCAATCCTAATTATTAAAAAAGGTCAACGTTTATGCATAAACTATAAAATTACATTTCTATAGATTTATAATCAGGTAAAGTGATTGCAATACTAGTCACACATACTAAACTCAAATGCAAAAGTACTAAATAACAATAAACACGAGCAAGTTTTCAGTTTGTAAATGTGGATAAATTCTGCTTTGCTGGCTCAGCCGTTTCAAGGCTGAACCCAATGTTCTTTGCAGAACTGCTTTAATTCAGATATTAAGTTCACAGAACTCATGTCAGGACTTTGTCAAGGCCAATCCATTTTTTTTTTCTTTTTGCTGCAGTACTTCTGTAGGTTTCGGTCTAAAGATTATACTAAAGAATTTACAGATACAAAACAAAATTCATGTTTTTTTCACACTGGCAGACGTAGGGGCAGCTGGAGGGGCAGCATCTCCTGCCCTGATGACTCCATGCCCTTAAGTGCCCTCTATAGAGGCACAAAAAGAGTCAAAGTGCCCTATTGACTGCCCTTCATGTGGTGAAAAAAGTGATTGATTGTCCACTAGAATGGCAATAGATAAAGACAATGTACCCTCTAAAAATGAAGAATTTTATCATGTTTCTTAATGAGTGCCCATCTATGGGTGAACTTCTGCTCTTTAAATAGAATGTGGTGCTGTATATGATTCTCTAGTAGATCAAAAACATGATACCTGGGTAGTGCCCCTTCAGTTGATTAAATATGATGTGGTGCCTTATAGGTGCCATCAAAACTGAATAAACTATATTATATAACTTGCATCTATTTTCTCAATTTATGTCTTCATCCATTTATGTTTTATGTCTGTCTTTGATAAGATTAAAAAGACCTGCAGTTCCTTGGATGGTTTTCTCCACCCGGAAGACTGCTGGTTCGAATCCCGGTCAAGCAGCTTGCCTTCAGCTGCCAGAGCCCTGAGAGAGCACAAATGGCTTGTGAGCTGATGTATCAGAAGCGAGTTGCTGCACTTTCCTCCGAGCATGCTGTGAGGCTACTCAGGTGGAGACTTTACATGTGTCGGAGGAGGCATGTGCTAGTCTTCACCCTCCATCACCTGTGAAGGGAGATTTATGGCTGACTAGCAACTGAATGGGTGGAGCATTAGCTGTATTAGGAGAAAATGGGGATAAAATAGAAATACATTTAAATTCAGTCTTAAATTACTGCCTGGACTGGAAGTCTGAACCTAAGCTAACAGACCTACAAAACCTGACAATTGACAGGTGAGCTGAATCAGGTGTGCTTAAGAAGGAAAACAGTACAGGAATCTGCCCCCCAGAACCAGAATTGCCCACCTCTGTTTTACTGTATGTTAATTAGGTACTACACGTTATGTTGTGTCAATTACAGATGAAAACTTAAATTATAGATTTTAATCTCTTATTTTTCAGTGGATGCAGCAAATTGTAAGGGTCATCTGGCATACCATTTCGAGATTTTTTTTTTTTATTCTTATGTACCACCTGTGACACCATAGTCGTAGGACATCTGTTCTAAAATAATGATAATCAGCATAATGTTAATTGTGTAGAAATCCTGAAAAAGTAAAACAGTGCTGACAGACACTTCTGTAAAACCACTGTTTGAACCCCTGTGTTATGTAATATATTGCTGTTATATTAGAACAACACCACTTGGCCTCTTTTTTAATACTTAAAGTTCTTCACTCACCAGCAAATCACTAATTGGGTTTGGAGCTGCCCGGTGAGACTGTAGAGAGCTTTGTCAGCACAGGAGAGGGAGGAGAACTGTGCTGGCCAGAACAAAAGTAAATGAGAAAGTCCCTTAAATTTAGGAGGTCGGGAGAATGAGGTCTCATTATGAGCAGAAATGCCTGGGGTCGGAGAAGGAAACAATATATAGGAAATTAAGGTGGAAGTACTTTAATACCCAAAAGGGTCACAAAACTATCGGCCACTCGTTCTCACTAGATGCCGATGTCACTCAAAAGGAAAGAATACAATATAATGGCCACCTTTATGAGATAACAGCTAAAACTGTCATGTCAACAAACTGAAGCTGCCAGTTGTTTGTGTTTGGGGTCAGTCAATTGGTAACTGTTAAATGTATCTCATGGACACGTGGCTTAGAGGTTAGCAGGTTTATCTGCCTGTGCTGGGGTCCTGGGTTCAAGTCCCTATCTGGGTGGAGTTTCCATGTTCTCCCAGTGTTTGTGTTGGTTTCCTCCAGGGACACCGGTTTCCTCCCACAGACCAAAAACATTTTGATCAGGTACTAGATACTTTAAATTTCCACAGAAAATTGGATTGCTGTGGTGTGTGAATGTGTGTATGTCTGTATGCCCAGATACGGATTGGCCCCCTGTGCTGGGTTCTTGGTGCCCAATTGGCTGCTGCATCTCACCGGTGTGTGTTGAGTGTATGAGGAATGTAATTGTAAGCTTCCTTGAATGGCAGAAAGACGCTATATAAATGAAATTGTAAGTAAGTAAGTACTTACAGTAGTAGTATCTACATCTCTCTCAATCATGATAGGCATTATATCCAGTCAGGGAAAAGACTGACATGTTTTTTACGCTCTGTGAGGGTCCAGAACAGACCAACAGCACTGCAGGAAGGGGTGCTTTATGGAGGAGCGCCCTCTTTATCCTCCTCTTTTCACACTGGCCAACCATTGTGTAGGAAAAGACAAGAGTGATGATAGAGTGATGATCACAGTGGCAAAAAACTTTTGAAAAAACCTGCTGCATATACAGCTCTGGAACAAATTAAGAGACCACTTCAGTTTCTGAATCAGCTTCTCTGATTTTGCTATTTATAGGTTTATGTTTGAGTAAAATGAACATTGTTGTTTTATTCTATAAACTACAGACAACATTTCTCCCAATCCCAATTCTCAAATTCCAAATAAAAATATTGTCATTTAGAGCATTTATTTGCAGAAAATAAGAAATGGCTGAAATAACAAAAAAGATGCAGAACTTTCAGACCTCAAATAATGCAAAAAAAAGAAATCAATATTTGGTGGAATAACCCTGGGTTTTAATCATAGTTTTCATGCATCTTTGCATGTTCTTCTCCACCAGTCTTACAAACTTCTTTTGGATAACTTTATGCCACTCCTGGTGCAAAAATGTAAGCAGTTCAGCTTGGTTTGATGGCTTGTGATCATCCATCTTCCTCTTGATTATATTCCAGAGGTTTTCAACTTAGTTAAATTGAAGAAAATCATTTTAAGTGGTCTCTTACTTTTTTTCCAGAGCTGTACATGTGTAACATATTGGAATAAAAGCTGCATTTTAATTATAATGACCTAAATGTCACAGTCTGTATCCAACTGTTATCTACTATATACTGATACACTCATTCTGTATTAGTAATACAGGCTCTGTTCACACTTGGTATTAACATCTGTCTGTGTCTGTTGTCTATATAAACATTTGATAGCCAACATGAGTGGCTTCAGATTCAGCTGTTCTGTACGTACGGTACTCAAGCATGTACTGTAACCAGATCTGTGTGCATTTGTGTACTTGAAACCCAGACAGCACTGCTGATCAGATTATCACGATCAGATCAGATCAGAGTTACTGCCAAGGGTAAACAGGGTCACATACTGTACAGCACATTTCAGTGTGTGCAATTAATTGAAGTCTACAGATATTTAATATAAATTTACAGATAAAATATAGTGTAGTGTAGCATTTGTTTTGTGCATTATTTGTATTGGGGCTAGCACATTTGCTCATGGCTAGAATGCTACATTTTTAATATATATATTTATGAATAAGAAATCAGTGTAAAAGATTTAGACAGAAAGTCACTTTGTCATTCTAAAATGTCAAATATTGAAGAATAAAACATAAACGAACCCATTAAGAATATTAACTTGAATTATGAATAATGTCATGCTCCCAATTAATAGATAAAAATGTCCAGTGCAGAATGTAGACAACAGTATGTAAACGGTATAAAAATACTAAAAACAGAATTTATGACATTAATAGTTTAACATACATAATTATGAAACCCAAATACAGAATAAATTGTTTTTGTCTATGAAAGACTTTCTATTAATTTTGGAGGAATACTGTGAGGATCTGATTGCAAATTCAGCAAAACAAACAAACAAACAAAAAAAGCCATACACATTGCGTTTGGTGATGTAAGGTTTGTATATAGCTGCTCACCCATGGAAACCCATTCCATGAGTATTTCCATGCTCTACTGTATGCAAATCTGAAGCCCATGTGACAATTAGAGATCTGTAGTCATTGATTCTGCAGAAAGTTGGTGACCTCTGTCCACTATACGCCTCAGCATCTGCTGACCCTGCTCTGTTATTGTACCACTTTGTGGCTGAGTTGCTGTTATTCCCAATCGTTTCCACTTATTATATTAGCACTGCCTATAATAGCACTGACAGTTGACTGTGGAACATTTAGTAGTGAAATTTTCACGACTGAACTTGTTGCACATGAGGCATCATATGGCAGTCTGCGTGCCTAAGTGATTGCTTTTATACACCTGTGACCATGAAGGCAATGATTTTGATGGGTGAGCAAATTATTTTGCATTGTACATCAATGTTTTGAGCAAATATGTTACTCATGATTTGGGTTACACAGAAACACACACACACGCACACGTGCACGCGCGCACACACACACACACACACACACACACGCACAGTTCCAGACGTAGAGCAGTGACTGATATCCAGTGCTGTAAAGAGGTGTAGAATAAAGTGGGGCTGTTGTGTTTTGTCAGGTTTGCTTTACTCTCTTTACCTCGCCAGGCAGCCAGTTTAAACGAGCCTGTTGCCAGGGCAACTGTCTCCACCAAGCATCTCCTCGCTTTTCCATGGAGACGGGATACTTTGATAATCCAAGGGATTGAAGGAAGGGATGTGGGTGAGAGGAGTGGAGTGCTTTTCCATGTCCAAAACACAGACACACAGACACACACACAAGAATAAACTACGTGCAGAACAATTTTACACTGTCTAACACACACATACATACCTGTAGCCCCCCCCCCATAGCGTGCACGTGCACACAGAACAATACACCCAATACACACAGACAGTAAAGCAAACACATACAGAGGACAACAGATAAAAAGCCTGTTGTAAATGATGAGCATTTTATAGGTGATCATTAAAGCAACACAGTCCGTGAGTTAAATGAAAAAATATGGACCACCATCATCATCCTTATTAATATTATCATCATCATCACATAGAGTGTGGTGGCAGGGATGAAGTAACATGGCCACGTGTACAGAATACAGTACACTGCCTCCCAGCCACACAGGAATCAAATCCATATTTTATCGTTTTTCTAAGCAGTCCCACAGGGGTTCTGACATAGAAAGAGAGAGGAAGAGAAGATGAAGAGATAGAGGAGGAGCTGAACAGCTTCAGTAAGGAGAAGAGTAAGAGTGTTCTGAGTCAGCTGACAGACTTATCCCACATAATAAAAGTAGCACCAAGCACAGACTTACACCATCACTGTTATTAAAACTGCCCACTGTGTGTATATATATGTGTGGGTGGGTGGGTGGGTGGGTGTGTGTGGGTGAGGCACATGATGAAATAGATAAACGTAGAGTGACATTTGATTATGATTTGAGTAAAATGAACATTGTTGTTTTATTCTACTATTATACTATTTTTTTTTTCATTTAGAGAATTTATTTGCAGAAAATGAGAAATGGCTAAAATAACAGAGAAGATACATAGCTTTCAGATCTCAAATAATTCAAAGAAAACAAGTTCATATTCATAAAGTTTTAAGAGTTAAGAAATCAATATTTGGTGGAATAACCCTGGTTTTAAATCAAATTTTTATGCATCTTGGCATGTTCTTCTCCACCAGTCTTACACACTGCTTTTGGATAACTTTATGCTTTATACTCCTGGTGCAAAAATTTAAGCGGTTCTGCTTGGTCTGATGGCTTGTGATCATCCATCTTCCTCTTGATTATATTCCATTGGTTTTCCATTTGGTAAAATCAAAGAAACTCACCATTTGAAAGTGGTCTCTTATTTTTTCCAGAGCTGTATATATATATCCTTTTGAACACTGCCTATTACCTGATTAGTTCACTAAAGGCACTAAATCACTAATACACATCACACCAAACGTTCACTATCAAAAAAGTACTTTAGAAAAGATTTAAAAAAAGATAATTATAACAAATAAGTATAACAACGCCTTTAGCTGATGACACAATCCACAATCCAACAGTTTCATTACACAACAGTTACTTCAGTCTGCACAGATACAGCCCTCAGTCATTATCCAGAAAACAGAATGAGGGTATGGTAGTGGTCAGCAGTCATGGTGGCAGGCAGGATTTTCCTTCTGACATATTTCTTCAGGTCCTCTCACTTGGTAAATCTCTCTGAACAGGCAGAATGTTTTCCATGCTTCAGTAATTTCACCCAGTTCTCATCGCTTGACCTGCACTGTGCAATTTGGCATTAGGGAAATACCCGGATTCTGAGTTATTGTGTGTGTGTGTGTGTGTGTGTGTGTGTGTGTGTGTGTGTCTTCACGCATGTGTGCACATGTACACTTTATAATAAGATATTTTCTCTACTTATGAATGAAGCTCTCCGACATGTACAAATAAACACACACACACACACACACACACATGCACATGGTGCACACACACACACATCATTCTGCTGACCTGCTCTGGGCACTGATTGGTGAAAGCTCCAGAGAGAGCTGTCCAGTTCAGCCGGGTGGGATGTGGGAGTCTACCTGGCTGTCTGACAGGCCAGACATGAGATTCTTTGTTTTTTTCTGTTTTAATGCTTTGACTGGGCTCTTCCTTTACACTTTACACCCCCTCTTTTTCATATTTTTCCTTTTTTCCCAGCCTTTACTCATCCGTACTGCGGATCTCTCCTATTTCATTCTTTATTGTTTTTTTTCAATGATATTTACTGCTGAATCCTTAGTGAAGCAACAACATTTAACACACACTGAGTCTCTTTATGGTCAGGAGAAATTAGCCCCATAAAAGCATCATAAAAGCGCCTATTGATTATTGTGATCATTTAACAGTTAATTAGTGTCAATGACAATCTACCTCACCCCTGATAATCGCTACTGATTTTTCCGATTTTTTTTGTCCTCCATGGATGGAGAGTGAGAAGAACACTTCCCTTTTGCCAACTTTTTTTTCTCCACACATTAACATCCTCTGGTAACTACCTGCTCCCAGAGGACACTGGGAACATTACGTGTGGAAGGCTGAGGCTCTGTGGGTCGATGGTGGCGAGTTCACTGCTCCAGTTTCTTCAGGATGGAGAGAAGAAGGATGTGTTTTCAGGGTGTGAGTAGAGGAGTAGCAGCGGCCAGTCGTGGGTTTGATTGCCCTCCCATTGCTTGTGTCAATCAATACTCCCCCGGCAGAGTGAAGCTGACTGTGTTAAAACACGGCTTCCGCTTCTCTGAGCTGCAAAGTCCTTGTGCACTCCAATTGCCTGACCTCAGGACCGCCACTCGCTAATAAAGCAGCCGAGGAGAGCTTTAATGCATCGCCCGAAGAAGCGCACACTTTCACACACACACACACACACACAGGAAAAGAGAGAGAGAGAGATATAGAGGGAGATAGAGGAAGTGAAATAGCCACACTTTCTTTATCTTTCTCCTCGCCTTTACTCTCACCTCTGTCTATCTTTTAAGTTCCCTGCTAAGCTCATGTTTTTTTAAGAAACTAGTGCAGTTCTTTCCTGGTTTATTGCTAATAACTAATAAGTAATAAGTAACATTAGAAGTCTTAAAGCTACATTCTGTAGGAACTGAGAGTGAGATTGTGAAATGGCTACAGCAGTCCAATTTTAAAACACCACAGAGAGTAGTCTGCCCCACCCACCCCTCCCCAGACACGAAGCTTCCTCGGGTCGCCAAATTCAGCAGGCTGAATCTACACAATCTACACAAAGTTTAGACTAGTAGGAGAGACAGAGAACTTAGAGTACAAGAGGAGAGAGAAGAAATTCAGCCATTCTAAACTCTTCTATCAAACGTATTTAGTGTTATATTGACTGTACGTTGCCGCGTCGGCCGGGCTGTGCCCCGAACGAGAGACAGCTCTACGCTAACCTTGCTAAGCTATCTAACTCACTCAGGTACCCTCTGCCTTTTTTATCGCAGCTGCACAGAGATCACTGACATGAATGTGAACACTACATTTTTTAATTAATTTCAACACCAGTCCCTAGTAAGCTAACCTAGTGCTGGTGATAAATTACCTGACTAAATTAGCTATAGCCAGTTAGCTAATACCTGTTTATTTTCTGACCTCTAAGTCTACACCTTTAAACTCACTGCCAATATTCACTCTTGTTATATTCCTTCTTCGGTCACTGAGCTTTTTTTGAGACATGCTGCTGCTTTTTAAGCTGTGTAGCAGCTCAAGTTTAACTGAACCAGATCTGCTAGCTAGCTCCTTTGCTGCAGCACCGATCGCTGGGTGTAGTGTGGGTGCTGGCAACCTCGAGGGGGAGGTAAGTGTTTAGGAACGAGCAGCAGGAGGAGAAGGAGGACAGAACTGACACAAATATCAGGGTCGAAATGAAAACATAAAATAGGAACGATACTGATTGAAGCCCTGCTGACAAGAGCTGCCAGTGCTTTAACTCAACATGTTTCCTTAATATCCGATGATACACCCTGATCATTTTATTCTGATCATTTACTACTGAATATTAGTTACATATTGGTCCTTTAAGATGGGAAGACAAAGAGAGAAAGAGATAACTTGTTACTTATTTGATTGATCAAGTTCAATGTGGATGTGATTTCTGCCAAAATACACAGAGTGTGTAGAGTGTAGAGGGACATTCCTAGCCAGACACCACTGGTCACGGTAGTAACTTCTACGATAAACTGTTAGACAAGCAGAAAGGAAGTAAGGGAGACTGGTAGACAGGCAGACAGACATATATACAAGCAGAGATCAAGAAAGAAACTGGTAGACAGACAGACAGAGAGTAAGGGACACTGGCAGACAGACAGACAGACTGTGTGTGTGAGTAAGTGTGAGTGAGTGAATGAATGTAAGAGAAAGAGAAAGAGAGAGAAAAAGAGAGAGAAATATTACCATACAGGATTATGGACACAATGTTTTTTTCTGAAGGCATTACTTCAGGTGTAGATCAGACCAGCACTAGTAGTGAACCTTTAAACCTGAACATCAGGCCCTGTGCTCCTCAGCCTGAGTCACTGCATACCAAAAAGTCTGCCCATCTGTTCACTGACCGATCCTTCAGCCACAGAGAGTTAAAGCTAGAAAAGCTTGTCGGTAGCCATATCCGAACTTTCAGCAGCAGCAGCAGTGCGACAATCATCAGCCGCTGTGTAAAAGCACATCTTTTTTAGCTTTAATATTCCATTACAGTCAGTTTGGAGTCAAGAGGGACACATGGCCATCCTTCTCGTCACAGGAACAAAGAAAACTGCTCTCCCTGAGCACACTGTCCCACAATTCAATAGCTTTCAGCATCAAAAGCTTCCTTTCAGCACTGCTTCAAAGAGCCTCAATGGTACTCAAAAGGTCTTCTCCTCAACAGTGGCATATGATCACTGATAGCATATTCAAATGCAACCATTCACTCATTGTTAAAAGTTGAAAAATAAGGATGGAAAAAATGATCATTTTGGTTGAAAGAGGGAACGCATTCATTTTATATCCAAAGGAATGTCTAATATAATACAACCCATGATTACATCTGTAGATTCCATTGTTAAGACAGTATTAAGGTTTCTGGTGAACCTGTAAATGAAAAGATGTATACTGGGAGATACAGACTTCTCTCATTGTTGACTGGTGGTGTGGGGTCTTCTCCTCCTTCTGTCTTTCTTATTCCTTCTTTAACGTCTCCTTCCTATTTTCTTTCCTTATTTTCTGCCTCCCTCTTTGCATTCTTCTTTTCTGTCTTGCTTCCTTTCTTAGCTTTATTTCTTAGCTTTCTTAATTCGTTTTTTTTAGTTGTCCTTCATTTCTTCTTTCCTGTCTTTCTTCTTGTTCTGAACATAATAAACTATAACATTCTTTGTATCTGAAATGTAACCAATTAAAAGTTACTAACAATTAAATATATGTGTATTCACTGCAGTCATATGTTCCTATTTTACTTAATAAAATACATAACTTTGTATTGCTATATTGTGTATCAAATAAGAAAGTTTACACAAAAAGTATCAGGAATAGAAATTTGAAATGTATTTATTAGATTACACTATACTATGGGTCGGTAACGCTTTATAATACAGCCCGCGTTTTAGAGGGTAAGTACTGTGTAGTTAAAAACACTGTACACTACATAATACAGTCCACTCACTGTTGTTTCTGAGTACTTACTGAGTAAGTACCGTGTACTTTTAGAGTAAGAACAGTAAAAATCAGGTAAGAAGTGAGTTTATTAATCATTAATATAAAACCTTGTGGTTTCTATGTATAAATATATACATTTTCTTTAAAATTCATTCTTGATTTTGTTATTAAAGATATGTAAATTATATTTAGTCTTGACATTACAAACTATACGTTTTCTTCCTACTCAACCCTGACTGTTTTTAGCTGCTCCACCCTTGACAGTTTCCTTGACACCCTTCTTTTTTAAACTCATAGAATTATTAGAAGAGACTTATATAAGTCTTCATAACTGACATGAACAAAGGGCAAAACGATTATATATTTTTTATATGAAAATTGCACCACAAGTTTAGGGAAACTGCAGGTTCTTTATTTTTTCCTATATTTATGTACAAGTAGGACCCATAAGTATTTTGTATTTACTGATTCAAAAAGAACAGATACACCATAAGTGTAGATAAAGTACAAGGTAAGTTTCAGAAAGTTACCTAGTTGTTACACTCTTGTTCCAGGTTATACTTTATGTATACCTACAGTCAAGTGCCTGTAGGACCCTGTAAGTATATTGAATGTACTGGTTCATCCAAAGAAGTTACACTGTAAGTCAGGGGGAACTTACCCTCTAAAACGTGGGCTGTATTATAAAGCGTTACCTATGAGTCTTAATTTCTCTCGTTAGATGTAGGGTTGTGGTAACTCTGATTGGAAAATTATAGAACTCATGTTTCAACTTTGGGCAGTGCAGCAATAGTTGGTACAAGGTGAGCTGTTCTCATAGACTTTTGAATCTAGTTTACCACAAATTCTCTAGTCTCTATTAAGTGACATTATCTATTATACCTCTATTTTTTTATTATATTAAAGTGTCTGGGTTCAGAACAAACACAGTTTAAGCACTCTGATTTTAGGAGGTTGTGAAAAAAAAAATCAGAGCCCGATATTTTATCTTCCATTTGTCCCATATGATTTTAAAAACAGATCCTAAATGTCAGTTACACTGCATGATACCTGACCAAACTAAATGACTAAAAAGATACTGCATTTAACTTAAATATCACTTCCTTTGTACTTAAGAACTCCCCAAACCCAAGAAATATAATAGAGCGACAGATAAAGAAAAAAGAAAAGAAAAGATCAAAATCTAAACGGTCAAAAAAGTTCAAGAACTTTAGGATCATTGCATTTATCTGCTTTCGGAGCCTTTAGAGAGAAATAGAGAAGAATAAAGGTGGGGTGTTTGGGGACTCGATGGTAATGGCTGCACAGTGATGGTAACCTGAGAGTCGGGTATGAGAAGAAAAGAGGGGGTCCTTGGGAAATGCTAATGTGATATTTGAGGGCAGATGTGACATAATATGAATAGACAGGGCATTGAAGATGCCACTGCACTGTGTTAACTTTCAATAATTACCATGAAATCAGACATTCAGGAAAAACAAGACACAATAGACAGAGTCAAAAGTCTGGATACTGAGAGGAAATTGTTTCAGTGCCAGTCTGTAGAATTTTTTTCCAACTATCTGAACTGAGGAATTGAGGAATTACACCTACATGATCCAAACGCCTACATAGATTTACTGAGCCAATATTGGAAAATTCAACATATTTTGTTAAAAATACACTCAAAATACAATTTATACTGGAATATACACAAAAAAAACAACAGGACACAAAACCTTTTGTCAGGATAAACCATCACTATTACAATAAAATAAAAATGAACTCAATTATATGCTCAAATCATAATACTGCTATCCCCAAGCTTTACTGTATGGATATTACGGATATGGTTCTTTCGTTAAAATCTGTTGGTTTGGTTTTAAAACTGGTTTGGTTTCATCAATCATATGTTTTTCAATTAAATCGTTGAAATCTTTTTCTATTAATCCATAAAACATTTTTCCAATAGCCTTGTAGAATCATCCCTACTATCCTTTCTTGCATACCATTTTTGTTCAGTATTTGCTTAATGGTGGACTCATGAACTTTAAAATTAGTCAATGCAAGTAAGAGGAGGCCTTTAGGTCCATAGCGGTTATCCTGGAGTTATCCGCTAATATATTTTTGATGCTCCCTTGGAGTGATTGTTGCTGAAAAATAACTCTGTGGGAGAGTAACAGTGGTGCAACATTCTCCTCACTTGTAAACCTGCCTCACATTAGACTGGTGGAAGCCAATCTTTCTTTTTATTTTATTTATTTTTAAAATTCTCAAAAGTCCCTATTTGTTTTACGTTTCCACAAATATGTGTGGTAAAGATCCAAGTTTGTGTTCTTGAACACCTAACTGCGATCTTTTTAATTGAAACACCCAATATCAATTTCTCCTTCAAATTAACTGAAACTGTTAAGCTCTGTCCACACTATCTGGATATTTTGGACCTCCCGTTTTCTATATTTTATATCTGTTTTTAATGTTTTGTCACATAGACAGGGAAATTAGAGCTTTATGTAAACTCCTTCACTGTTCTGTCTGAATCTTAAATCCCTTCTTACTCCCTATATAGTGAACTTCATATTTCCAGGTATAAAACAAAAACACTTACACACATACATCTCTACATATTTACACCCAACCTACAATATAAAACCAAACAATATATAAACAATTTATTTTTAGGTGCCATCATGAATTAAGAAATAGGAGTTTAAATAATGTAACTTTTAGTTTTTTTGTTGTAAAAAAACAAGTTGTCCAATTATTTTGTTTGTTTGTTTTATAGGAAAATTACTAATTTCTTCAAAATAGTGAAATGGTCAGTAATTGGTTATTTGTTGGAACGGCTGAATTACAATACTATATTTAAATTCAGAATTCATCATTTTCTTCCATTGACTTGCACTGTGCACTACATAGGAAGTAGTGTGTAATTTAAGATTAAAGATTATACTCTCTATGTTTTCTCTTTTTTTCATGGTGTGTTAATGTCTTTGTTTATGAGGTGATATCAACGAATACTGTCTTACACAAGCGTTTTAGTCTCTGTGTGGATGGAAATATTTAAAAAAATGGAGGAAGAGAAATCTCTGCCTTTTTTTTAACCTTTTTTTTTCTCCATCTTTAACAAGAACCTCAATACTTTTAAAAGGCACTGTACGATGTTAAGTGGCAGAAGGGTTCTAAGTCAAGAGTGTAAAAGTCTTCTCTAATAAGCCCTGATCAGGAAGGCAGGCTAAAAGCCCCGAGCAGTAATGTTCAGCCATGCTCTGCTGTGTTGACTCCGCATGAATCCTCATTAATCCCACTGTCCTGTGATTGCCATAACACAGATTACATTTGCCACTGAGTGATCGAATTATAGCCTCACACGTTCGCCCGCCTCTGCAATCACCAGCACTTCCCAACAGAGACCGCTGCATGTTCACAATCAATTGGGCAGCGTGATTTAATCGGGCCTGTCTGACAATTAGATGCTCACGCTGTCACTGATCCAGTCCATAAATCTTCTTTAATAAAGCGATATAGGCACAAAAAAAACCACACTTACGAGTAATAATATATACTTATAACACTGAACTGGCAACGCACACACTCATCCTCCAACATAGTACACAAATCATAATGCACTCAAATATACTACATACGCCCACCCACAGGCATAGAATGACTTACACACAGTAACTTTTTTTTCCCTCTCTGACACACACACACACACACACACAAACACATTCATGATGAGCCATACTCTTCCTCCAGGCACTGTGTTTAGAGGAGAAAAACAAAAGCAGCTGATGGCGCACAGTAGCAGGCAGACAGTGGGAGCAGAACACTGTCTGTCTGTTAATCAGCGCTATTCATCTAGTCAGCATGTGTGCGCACAAACACACACACACACAAGTCGTCAGATTACGAACGACAACACACACACACACACACAGGTGGCCAGCACATTCCTATATGCCAAATACACAGATATGCACACTGTCACTGTTATATATAAACCCAATTATGCCAAAAAGTGAAAAACTGCAAAAAAAAAAATAAATAAATAAATAAATAATAAAAAAATAAGAGCAACAAAACTAACTTACATTATTTGACAATGACTTCCATCCTTGTCTTGTAAAGTGACCATTCCTGAAATAAATGTTTTATACTTTACAGCTACTATATTCAATCAAAGACCACTCCAAAATATTAATTTTGTTACTTTTCAGTCACTTCACATGGGAAGCTGCTCTTGTGTTTCAGATCACTGTTCTGCTGCACAGCCCATTGATATTTCAGCTTCAGTACATGCACAGATACACAGATTGTAACCTCAATAAGATTTTTTTTCAAAGTACAGCAAAATTGATCATTATTTCAATAACAGCAAGGTGTTTAAGTCCAGAAGCAACAAAATATCCTCACAATGTTCTACTACTGCCACCATGTTTAAAAGCAGAGAGCTAGATAAAAAGGGATCAGTGCTAGTAAAGAGTTCACTTTGAACTGGCCTATCTCTATAGAATGTGCACACTTCAGTCTGGTTTAATTGTACTACAGTTTGTTCTCTCTTAATCCGATATGAGTAATAAGTGAAGTTGTTAATGCAGTTATTGCAGTTAAATGCAGACCAGAACAACCAGAGAGCAAACAAAGAGACAGACCCTTGAGAGAACTCCAAAATGAACTCAAATGAGTGGTTAGTTTGTGGCGAGAACTTGATCTGACCTTGAGCCGACCCAACTGAAGTTTATTCTGCAGATCTGAACTAAACTGCATTCTTACATAAAGAGGCTGGCCATTCTGTATAGCCTCACCTTTATTAATTTCATAATAACAATGGAACTACATTATAATTATGTTTTATAAAATATATTAGTAGTGTCAATCGCTTAAAAAATATTTTTTTCTCAGTATTATTGTGGGACAGTAATAATAGTGTAGTGTGGTTTAGGTCTGGCAGACTAAATCATTTTGTGCTGCATTAAAATATCTGAGAGAGAAAGAGAAAGAGAGAGAGAGAGAGAAAGAGAGATAGAGAGAGAGAGGGAGATGCGGCAGAGAGATAGAATGAATGAGAGACAGCACAAAGGAGCAAGCGAGCAAGCAAGAGAGAGAGACAGTACGAGCGCCTAACCCTGCGTTCAAACTTTAAAGCGACAGGCGACCATTCATTTCCTATGGCAGGGTGCAATTTCAGCACAGGGACATGTGCAACACTGTGAACATTAGTTCCACATTATGTTAATTGGTTCCACATGTCTTCTACAGATTGCCTGTACCGCTTATATTTTGCGTGCATTTGCGTGAACTGAACCGTGACCCCGTACCGTGACGGTTCGTAAAGAATACACGTACCGTCACACCCCTAGTAGAGATAACCTCATTTAATTTGCTGTGATGCATTTTGATGCATTTGGGTTTTTCCCTGTGCAAAACCAAACCAAATCAAGGGGAAAACACAACAAGTATTCAGTAACTGATAACTGATTCTGCTGCACCTTGGGGGACATTTTAGCCAAGGATGGGAATATTTTAAAATATTCCTAAACTTCTCAATCATAGATAATGCCTTTCCAAACTATAACCCCAGAATCACTTATTTGTAAACTTATCACCCTTTGTACCAGTTTATCAGTCAATCAAGTATTTTCTTTGTAAAAATGAGGTGACTACATCTCTCTAGTACACAATGTTATTAAACGTTTGTGTTCAGTTGGCTTTTCTGCTTAAGTAACTAAGGATTATTACTGTTTTTCACACTGATAATTTGTACATTGGATAACTTAGCTGCTTAAAATGTTGTGCTGTGTTTACTAAGGTTCCTTTACTCCAATATTACCCTTTGGCTTAATGTCTAAACCATTCATCTATTATTTTCTTGTATTGTGACTAATATGTTATAAGATTACATTTTCTAACGTTCTTATATATTATGCTTTCATAATATTAATGTTCATTTTCGGCACTCTTTATTTTTGCCACATCAAAACATTTATCGAATCCTGTCAATTAATATGGTGAATTTTTCAAATTAATTTATCCCTGCTAAATAGCTATAGAATAAACCCTGCTATTAGTGTGATCCGAGTTTAATTAAAACCTAAGAACCCTCTGATTTCCGCCTGTCCCTTTCTCTGCCTCCGACCTTCTCCGCTGGACACCAGGCCTTAAGTCTGACTCCCTGTGGCGCACAATTACAGCTGAAAATGCCAGAGTGCTGGTCTAGAGCACAGCCATGTCACTCTCCAGACAGGAATAAGCAGTTTTGGCAGAGTGGAGCAGCCTGCAGTGTGTTTTAGCTTTTAATGACTGTGGTTGTGTTACAGACTGAAAGTGATTCATGTCATTTGAACACCTATGGTACTGAACAGGAGGCTGGTCTAATTTGACTAAAAAACTTCATAGAGAGTTACAGAAATGAGTCTGGCTCTTTATTCTGCACATTTATTATATTCATACCCCTGTAAATCCACTCGTTTCTGTGCTGCAGGTGACCTGACACGTTTCAGAATCTTTTATCCTACTCAGAGCAAGACACTGGTTCACTCAGTTAAAAGCTATGAGTATCAGTGGTGTAATGGAGTGTGTATTCAATCTAGACCCACATAGTACAAAAGTTTGGGTTATGGGTCAGTGCATGCAATTCTACAGAAAGTATAGCCTGATATCGCGATAATAGCTTTACAAGCACAAGGTCTACATGGAAACCTCGGGCTGCAGGGTATCCTAAAAGCAAATCTGCATATAGGAAACTAAAAAAATCAGAGAGATTTAAAAAAGAAGTCACAATAAGGTGAATCTATAAGCTTTGCAAAGCACAGATGGCTGTTCTACACAAGTACTTACAGTGCATTCATCCTAGAGCATATGGTCAGCATGTACCGTAACAGAACAGTAATACTACCACATAAACCAAGCATACTGTTGCAAGTCAGTGCCGTAAGTGCTGTGTCCTTATTGCCCCATGATAAAAGTCATTTCTGTACTGCAGCTGTTATGGTATTGTAACACTGTTTTTTTAGCCATTTTTTATATTCTTTCTTCAGTATATGAATGAGGGAACAGTTTAAAAGCTTAAACTAACACCACAGCCTGTTGCTACAGACTGTAAATCATTTTAACTATTCTCGTTGCAATATGTTGATGCAAAAAATACATTCACCAGTGATTACCAGATCTACACAGAATTACCCCAATATTTAAATAATATAATAAGCCAAACTGATTTTTTTATATATATATTTATGTTCAGTACACAGACTTAATAATTGTAGCTTAATATAGCAGATATAGGCATTCTGCTGTTTGAGAATTTGACAGATGCACATTCTTACTCATTCTCTTTAATATTCGGCAGTTTTAGAAAAAAAAAATAAAAGAGAAAAGCACTTTAACTAAACATAAATTTATTTTATTTCACTTCGCTATTATTTAACTGAAATTCACTTTTCTATCTCTGCTATTTAAAAAACATCAAAGCACATTGCCACCATGCTCTTGCATCTCGCGCTGTCCGTCAATTATTCAAAACTTCAAAAAAAAAATGAAATACACAGATCTGTAAAGCTATATGTTAGGGTTCATTTCTAATCACCAGGGCACATTTATTAAAATATAATATATCAATTTTATATCAATTTATTAATTAAAGTCTCATCCAGTGCTCTAAAATGCTGCTTGCTGCTGAAACGCACAGAGGAGCACGCCTAAGGACTATATAAAACTATATAAAATACATTTAAATAAACTTAAGATGAGTAAAGTTGATGTAAAGATGATGTAAAGTTCAAATATCAATCAAAGATCAAATATCGTCAAATATAAAGGATAGGTTGAGGTTTTTGGTGTGCTACTTCCATGATTTGAAAGTGAAACTAATGTCAGTTAGTCAGTATTGCAAACCCAGCTTTAACAGAATAAAGAAAAAAAAACATTGCTCTTCCCTTAAATGAGCTGCTCAAGTATGAACGCGCAGATCAGTATCCTCTGTAGAGACGCACAAAAGCTAAGATATAAACGCACCAAAGTCACAGTGCATCTGGCTCTTGAGGGGAATGACTACTGGAACACTGATTGGTTTAATTAAGAGAATTAGTACATGCCTTTGCGTGTTTTGAGCTGCGCAAGGCATATTTTGTGCCCTCGTGATACCAAAGACACAGGACACGCCCCTAAATCAATCTAAATCAAAGCAAAGCGCAAATGACTAGTGCGCTATAGATCACTAGGAGGGTCCAATGTTTATCTTTTTTTTATTTCATATATTTTCTACATTGCAGACGAATATTAATGACATAAAAAACAATTAAGGGACACATGTGAAATTACATAGTAAACAAAAACAGAGTTTGGTCTCCACGATCCCCTAACCTAAACCCAGAAAAAGTTGTTGTTGTTCAGCACCTCCAGCAAATCCTTTAAGTCGCTGAGAAAAAAATAAAGTTCCAACCACCACAAGAGCTTTAGTAAAGTTGTTATCTTTTACTGTTAAATGTAAAGGACTGGGTCACAGAAAACTTTTCAAGATGATTCCAAAAATGGTGAACAAGATTAAAGTGAAGACTTTATGGTTACCCAAATTTGGCAAAGCATTTCCTTATAAATCTCATATTGTGAACAGGGTATTGTCATGTTGTTGTAGCTTTAATACTGTATTTGCTTTCAAAAGAAAGGAGATGTCCAGTTTAAATCAAGACCCAAACTACTTATTCTTCCCTACCAACCTCTATAGTCTGAATTATACATTTGACTGTGCACTGCTATTCTGGCATCTGCCAAACTTAAATCATACATTCGACCATGTAATGCTGTCCTGGCATCTTACAAAACTAGAGTCTCTGGTCAGACTTCCAGATGGAGATGCATGGTTAATCACTCCAGAGAACACATTTCCAACACCATTTTTTTATAATACAAGTTCTCTAGCTAATGTTGACCATTAGGCATGTAAACTTGATCTTGTGTGTGGCTGCTTGTCCATGGATTCTCAAATTCTCAATAAAACAAAGCTCCTGGCCTGTATGCCCATGTTTTTAGCAGCGAAAGATTGGGACTCAGTAGTCAGCAGTGCAACTGAGGACATATGATTTTTACACACTCTTGATTTTTATATTCCAGCATTTGGCAGACTTGTTCTGTTCAACAGAGCATGAGATCGCCTCAGTTCAACCTTTTCTAATCTTGGATTTTCATACCCAGAGACTGCAAACTGCCTGGCCCTGGGACTTCAACTCAAATTCCAGCTTTGGAACCTACAGCAGCAATGCTTTCATTGTGCGTGTCCCTCAGGGAAGGCCAGGGCTATATTTAGCACACGCTCACCCACATTTTAAAGGCATTATGGCCTTTCACTGCCGTGATGCTCATCAATTAGACTACAGACTGACTTCTTAGATCTACCCATAGTACGAAAGCTAAATAAAGCAGCCAATTAGCTGCGACCCACGGGCCAAAGTAAGTGACGCATGAACCAACACGGACCTAAAACGGTGGCTCATTCTGTGCAGTTCTTTAAAACCAGCAGTGCTGCCTCCGTGGCACCCTGCTCTAGTGGAGCACATTTCAATAATTCAAGCATATCTAATATTCCATGAACTAAACACAATGACAATTCTCAACACAGCGTGTCACACTGCATTATTCAACCTTCCGTCAATAACAGGGGTAAGAAGGAGAATAAAACTCAGGCAGCTTTTTTCCTGAAGGAAATGTAGAAAATCAAAGCAGTGGCAGAGCAGAACGAAGCAGAAACGAGAGAAGAGAAGAGCAAAGCAACCTAGGAGAACAACGTCAGCCTGCTGATGGAGAACACAGGCCGCATTCTTTTTCCAGGAAAGTGAGCGGAGCTGTGCTGTCCATTAAGGGGAGGGAGAGTTAAGTGGAGCTCTATGATATCATCTGTTCAGACCGAACCCAACCAGATGGATGGAAGCTGTCTTTGAAAAATGAAGAAGTCAGTCAAAATAAACATTGCCTGTTCTTGTGCCAGGGACACACTGCAACACACACACACACACTAAAAAACGAAAGATGTCGCACACGCACACAATTTCAAAAAGCACCATTTATATTCATTTGCAGGGGTCTCAGATGTGAACGGCGTATGTACAGTAAACATGGCTTGTGTCCTCACAGATAACTAAAGGAGGAGCGTCATAAAAAAAAGACAGAGAGTAAGTCTGTTTCAGAGTCTGTATGCCACTGTGTGGCTAAATTATTTATTGGATCAATCAATTAATTCCAAATAAATTCTGAAAACTGCATGTTTGTCTACTTCACCACAAACAATCTGTCAATTTATCCTCTCAACACACAAGGGCTTATTACAAACTAAGGCATATTACTCAGTGAATACAGGGAATTCTGTGAAAACTGACTGGGGCCATTCCTTGATACCTAAAATATATTTGGATGTAATTTTCTGCATCTAAACAAATATGTTAAATATTCTACACTTCACATTTTCACATCAAAGTATCAGAGCTTTATCTCTTAATATTAAACCTCCCAAATATCTTTTAAATGCTTTGCTATTTCCTTTATGTCTTCACATCTTATGCTGTATTTACACTGCTCCGTCGCATCAGTGCACATGATCGCACTGCCCCCCTCCAACTGGTCGCATGTGGGCATTACAAAGGCGTTCCTTGTACTGTGTCATCCAATTAAATCATTTTAATAAATGGAAAATGGTTTTATATAAGCTATTATTTCCTATAACTTAATAAATATAAATGTTTGATTGAGCTTCATTACGCTGTCGAGTAAGCAGCATATAATCTAACAAAAGCAAACTTTTCTAATTCTTAATATTAATATTTTAAAAACCCACCAGAGGCCCCAATGATCTCAGCAACCTTTCTCCACGCTGTATTACGCTAATCAGAGTCCCTTTAAATCGGCAGGAATTTAACATAAAGGACAGGGAAGCCTGAAACTTCTCTTCTATACTTCTTTGGAACGCTTGAAAGCGGAACTAAATTGTTTTCAGACCCTGCGTTAAAGACATGTATCGGGCAAACACCTGGTCTCTGATTGGATAGACGTATCGCGATGGACGGATTAATTTGCATAAAGTTCACCTCAGCCCAAATTTTCATCGCATCTCCCAGACTCGACGCATCGGACCCATGATGCACCACGCGACTGCATCTGACAGAGCCGACACTTCCCATTAAAAAACTGTAGTGCAAACTGTAGTCTAAAAACACTATAGAGTTTTTTTCTTGTTTTATAAGCATAAGTTAATGCATAGTTAGGTAATGCATAAAAAGTGGTTTAAACATCAGTCTTTAAATGTGAGTATTAAACATTATTTAACTGTATCTATGTTTAACTTGAAAGGGACTTGAAGGGTCTACTTTAAATATTACTGAACACATGCAGGGCAGTGTGTCTATTTAAGGCGTACAACATTTCTATTTAAAACTCTCTTGGTCTTTCCCACTCACACTGTTTTTCACACATGCATTCACACAGTCCAGCAGAATCCCACAGAGCACTTTGATGCTACCACACATCTCTACACTGTATACACTGTACTCTTTAATGTGCGTGTGGGTGTTGGGAGGGGGTAACCAGCGGTGTGAAGCTCGTTTAAAATGTAAATCTACATGTGATGACCAATCAGATCCGAAAAAATCAGTCAGCTCACATATTCAATGTGTATAAAAATGTGTGTGTGTGTGTGTGAGAGAGAGAGAGAGAGAGAGAGAGAGGGAAGGAAGGAGTATTAGAATGAGAGCAGAGCAGACCCTGCAGGAAAAGTAATTCAAGGCTGGGCAATACATCATCTGAAAGTGCAAAAAAAAAAAAAAAAAGTGTAAATCTAACGTTTTACTTAAATATTCCTATAAAAAGAAGCCACAGAGGGAACGTTTCACAGCAGTAGAACATATTCCCCTGATGCACTCTCCTGCTAATTCAATGAGTGAGAAAAACAGTTCCTGAAAAGAGCAGTAATGAGTACAAAAACAAATATCAAAAAGCAGACTTCACAAATCAGACACACACACACAGTTCCAGCACAGGGCATCTGACTGTGTGCAGGATGAGGTAGATAATAAAGCTCTGGATAGCAGCAGGGAGAGTAAAGCAATGTGGCTGTGGAGTTGTTATGTTGGTTAAGAGGAGATATGCAGTGCTGCAGTGTGTGTGTGTGTGTGTGTGTGTGTGTGCAGTGTGGGGTTATCGTAATGAAAGCAGCCAGGTCCTCTGATGGGCTCCTCTATTCTGTTTACTTGATGTGTTCTGCTCGTGTTTACGCTGTCTCGCTTTGATCTGCCAGCCAGCCCGAATTAATACCAGAGAGACTAAAAGAAGAAGAGTGTATGCATGCGTATGACAGAGACAGGGAAGTAAAGGAAGAGTGAGCTGGGTCAGTGGGCAGGACTTTTTTCATGGAGGTAAAGTCTCTGGTATCTGAATATCAATCAAAACAGATACATTATAAGGCATCTAGAAATATAAAAAACAAACATCACTGTAGCGTCCAAGCACTTTTTTAGTATGTAGTGTCTCCACACTGTAAACCCATACGTTGTTTGAACTCAAATGATTTAAGTCTGTTTTACATAAAATTGGATATTTCTAAACAATACTCAACTATTTTGAGTGAGTTTGTACTTTTGTGGGCACATATTAACATTCAAACTGAGATCTTGAGTTAAACCAACCTATAATAACTGAGTTTAGTCTGTTGCCATTGGCAGCTTCTTTTCCATTGGCTTCTGTATTTGCATACTGGACGTGTCCAACAGTTTCTGACAGACACTCACCATCAGTGTGTAGTGATTCCCCCTGGGCTACCTTAGAAATACATCAAGTTCCCCTTAGTTGTAATAACTTGATGTTTTAATTTATGCTAACTCAAGTTTTTATTCCCCAATACTTGATTTTAAAAGGCAACCGGTTTCCTCAATTTTTTCAATTTTCAACTTATCCGGTCTTACAGTATAATAAAAATAAAAAAGTTAAAGTCAACTTCCCCTTTAGTTGTAATAACTTGATGTTCTTGAAGTTATGCTAACTTAAGTTTTTATTACCCATTAATTCACTTTTTTAAGGGAACCGGTTTCCTCCAATTTTTGAAGCAAATTCAACGTATCCAGGCTTACAGTGTATGTGGTTGCTAGGGGAGCTATTTTAGTGTGGTTGGTAGACCGTTGCTCAGGGGTTGTTGGTAGGTGATTGCCATGGTACCCCACACAATCCGAGCAACAAATTTGAAGTTGGATCAGTGTAGATTCCTTTAAAAAAAACTGCAAGGCAAGATGCAACACAGTGAACATCTTCAAAGCAAACTCTGTCTTTCCATTGAGAATTGCTCTGTTGAAATAGCACACATTGGGTGGACATTTAGAAAATGTAGGGCCACTGATTGCAGGACCTCATTAAATGTAACAATAGGCTGCAAAGATATCTGTAATGAAGAAAAAAGGTAACCCCACACCATGACACCTGCCGTGATTGTGTTTTTGATGTGTTGCATGACAACACACCGTTAATCTTGGCACTGAGCACAATTCACATTCACAGATGGATTCTTTGGTCATCTCCAGAAAATGAGCAACAATGCTCATCCACATACTGCTGCTATGTCAAGAGCTTGCTTTGAAGGCACAGAAAATATTCAATGGCCAGCCACATCGCCAGATCATGGGATGCTTTTTGACTTTTTTTGATAAGATTATTGCAGGACTATTAGAAACTATTAGAAACTTCTATAACTTCTATCTCCATGCTGAGTTGTCTGATGTGCAACACTACACAGGCATTACACTCTAAAATGTTACCCATATCAGTTCAATTCTTTTTTCCATGTATTGTTGCTGGTAACCTTTATCTTCCTACCGCATAGCACTGCACTCCGACACTTTCTTCTGAGTGCAACTGTTTTTTTGATGATGATTGTATATTGCTTTGCAAAGTGCAAAAGAAAAGAAATGGACTTTCCTCTAGAACTGTCTGGTACCTTATTGCTGCACAAAACAATACAAACACGTTTATCTCCAAGACACACCACGTGCATGCTTGTGGCTATCCACATAATGAAAAGCATCAGATGTGCTCGCCATCACCAGCCACAACCAGTGCTAAGATCAAAGATGATGGGGAAGGCAGAGATTAATTATTCATGAGCCGATCAGATCTGAGAAAAGAGAATCCCAAGCAGGTACAAGTGGAGGGGTTGGAGACACAGCAGTCACCTCCCACTGTGCACAGAGCAGGAAAAATAGGGGAAATGTTTAGTTCAATGAATCACAATTCAGAAGGTGACTCAAGTTTTAAATTTGGGAACTGATCCCAACCAGTTACATGATGTTACAGTTACTATGATGCACTGAATAAACACTAGTAAACACTGAAGGTGAAAATGAGATTTCATTAATTGGATTACGGTTCACTGTATTCTGTATCATTGAACAGAGTTTGAAGGTGAGGTTTTCTAAAGGGACTTGGAGAAGGTTGCTCAGAGTCTCCAGTGCATAATTGTTCCTAATCCATTTAACAAACTCCACACACTCTTTTACTTCATCCTTTCATTCCTGTCTTCCCCACCATTCTCATTTTTCTCCTGATATACCCGGATGGACTGTCTGTCGTCTGTCCAGTTATACACCCCTGTCATGGCTCTGTTACCATCACACAAACAAACACACACAATCACACAATCAACAATTTGACAATTTGAGAACACCTAGTTTTAGCTTTTTGAAATACAAAAACACCAAATATTAAACACTCATATTACTGAACACAATCAAATCCTGACAGCAATGCATAAGAATTTAGCAGCAAGCCTTGCCTAGAAACAGCTACTAAACTTACTAACAGTATAGATGGTTACTGCAACTGTCTAACCCTTAATTTCAGAAAAAAACAAGGAAGGAGCAGATGCCTTAATACTTTTGTCCATGAATTGTAGTCCATGAATCAGTTTATTCTGAATAACACAAATATATCTAGTTACATTCCTTATATACATCAATGATTAGTTTCAAAACTTAGACTGTGTATAGCTGGACAGAGCATCGTCTCTCAAAAGTGAAGCCACCACAGGTCGGGCGTCCCCTGCTGTTTGGTTATTTAAATGAGTAGGCTGTCTCTCCACAGTCTTTCTCCCTCCTCTAGTCTCCACTGCACAGACTCGGGTATCAGGATCGCCAACATGCGGAAGATTTTGGCTTCATTTTCATTGAGTGAATGGGAACGGCGACACGGCGTCCATTTTTTTTACAGTCTCTGTTTCAAAATATTAAGTGTGGCTTTAAGTTATTCTGTTTTTTAATTTATATAATTTTATTTCAAATTTTTCCTATTTTCTCCCCAATTTACACGGTCGATTACCCAACCCAGTCATTAGGACTCCCCCTATCACTAGTGATGCCCCAACACAACAGGAGGGTGAAGACTAGCACATGCTTCCTCCGATACAAGTGAAGTCAGCCACCGCTTCTTTTTGAGCTGCTGCTGATGCAGCATTATCGAGCAGCATCACAGCACGCTTGGAGGACAAAAAAGCAGCGACTCTGTTCCAGTACATCAGCCCACAGACACCCTGTGCTGTGGACATCACCCTAGGAGTGATGTGGGGAGAGAGCGCCATCTACCTACCCGGAGGGAGCAGGGCCAATTGTACGCTGTCAGCTTGATGGCAAAGCTGCAATAGCGGGGGTTTCGAACCGGCGACCTCCCGCTCATAGTGGCAGAGCTTTTGACCGCTGGACCACTCGGCGCCCTAATCTTTTTTTTTTATATTTCAGTTTCAGACAGGGATTAAGCCTAGTCGCCGCATTTTTAATAAAAGTTTGTCATTGAAAGGAAATTGTAGTCTATGACTAGGCTTAATCCCAGTCTGGGAAACTGGCCCATAAGGCTTATATTTGATGAATGAAACCTGAGGTAGGAAACCTCAGACAGTTACAATTTTTCATAATAACAACTGACTCAAACCTCAGTTGCTGCCTTTAACTAAATTGCTTCTCTGAATCACCTGCCATGATTGGAAGTGACCAGTCACGGGTCACTTGGCCATGTGTTAAAGTCAATGCAACTACAATGTGCATTTAATGATGAAGTGTCCAGTCATAATTAGGAAATAACAATGAAGATAAACTTTGCTAACACAAAAGTATATTTAAAGTTTTCCATAATGAATATTGAATGGAAATTAATGGAAAGGTAATTCATCACTTTAGAAGAATTTCAAAGGAAGGTAAAATGTCCCTAAACTTTTGATAAGTGATGCAGCACCACTAAAGTCTGCTATCTCATTCACTAACAGGCTATGAGTGTGTGTGTGTGTCTGAGTGCACGTCTTCTCAATGTTACTGGTATTTATCTTCAGTACGCCCCCCTGTCTATGAGCAGATGGAGAGGAGCGAGGCGATGTTTATTACAGACAGGGGAAGATTACAGGGCAGGTAGGAGGAGGAGTGATGTACCTGTGTTCAGAAGAGTAAAAGAGAAAAAAAGAGTGAGTTAGGGGTGAAGAGAAAGAGGGGGAGGACAGGGGCATGAAGAGTGATGGAGATGGAGGGAGAAGTGATGGAGGAGAGAGTGCAGTGGTGGCAGGTGGTTGTAGTGGCTGGTGGGAGGGCACTGTGCCGTTTAACCCGTCACCCTGCAGCAAAGCTGCCACCTCTCTGTGCCAACTGTGCCAGCAGACAGACAGACGTGCGTGCACACACACACACACACACACACAAATACAGGATTGCCTACAAGCCGCAGGCACCAAGAAAAACAATGCAATTCCAAAAAAATAGGTCTCAGTGTGTTACAGAATATTGTTTGAAGTCATTCTTCAAAGGTTTTTGCATTTTAAACATGAAATCATCAACAAATCATTGCGCACTTAAACTGGTGCAAAACTTGGTATGCATTTATGCCTTATGGAGATACGCAAATTATTACAAATGTGGTCAGATTAGACACAAAGTTTTGGCAGAAAATTGTGTAAAATGGCTTTTCTTGCTGCCCTATAAAGAGGTTTTACAAGATCTTGTGTTACAATATAAAATATAAAAAAAATTATAATATAATAAAATGCCATCTTGGCCATCCATCAGCCAGCCAAAGTAGTCTTCATTTGAGGTGGTATAGTGAACCTGGACTGCTATGGATTGGAATCATATCATTTTTTTTTTAGCAATGAAAGTACATTCTGTTTGGGATCTGACAATGGTCATATTTGAGTATGGAGCCTTGTTGTGACACACTGTCAGTGATTCTGCTGTGGAGCAACACACTGACCCAGCTCCTGGTGTTATGATCTAGAGAGCCATCATGTACAAGAGTTGGTCACCCCTAGTAGTAATAGGAGAGACACTAACCGCTCAGGGTTCAGTCCTGAACATCCTGAAGTTACAGATGTTGCATGTACGTTGTATCTGTTGGCTTTCACAACTGGCATTTTCAGCAGGATAATGCTCACCCATGTTGGTTAGTTTCAAAGAGTAATTTTCTGGAGTGGGCTTCCAAAAAGACTCTTAGCCCTAAGACGATTATTAGATGATCAAGCAATGGTCAATCTTTTTCCATGAGTGTCAACAATAATAATATACTGCTACGCTAATATAGCTAATACAGCTAATATAGCGTGATGGATGCAGCAGTACTGAACTTTGGTCAATCAATTCACTAAGTGCAGTACAGCGGATTACTGATTCGGATTAAATATAAAACATGACCTTGAAAGATGATCTAAAGCTTTCAGACATCTCAACCCCACTTGTAATTTACTAAAGATGTCAGTGTGTTCTAAATGTAAATGCAGTGTGTGTGTGCGCAGGGAGACACATGTGGATGGTAAAACAGACTCTCAGGTGGGCGCTTTACTGCAAACACCACACACACACACACACACACACACACACACACACACACACATCAACGGCAACCTCTTCTGGTGCAGGATGAACAGCCACCATACCTACTTCATAAATCATTCCAAAAACATCCCTGACCACATATACACCTCTACATTATTTATCTGCCTCATTCCTTCTTCACACACACACACACACACACACACACACACCCAAGCACATTCAAAGATTATACTGCACATCCCTAACACCTCCACACACACTCTGCATCCACAACACCTCCAAATACACCACACATCCACAACACCTCCGTATGAAGTCAGAGCTCCCACCTCCTACAGCAGCCACGCAACTATTGCACTGCCCTTAACAAGCAGCCCAACAGGCCAGATCAGCACTACTGACCTGTGTGTGGGGTGGTAAACACAGTGAGGAAAGGAGAGGGTGAGAGAATGAGAGCGCAGGAGAGGGAAAGGATAGAGAAGATAAAAACATGTTGCTTTTCACTCTCTTACATCATGTGGACTGGTTGATGTCTGGGGAACGGTTACATAACTGGACAGCGGCCTGCTGAGGCTCTGGGCTTAGAGTTCCTTCACGATTATCCACTCATAAACAAAATGTTCTATACTCTAATATCTATTAACATGTGTATCATTCGGTTATTATCGTGCAGAATTCAGCAAGTTTTGTAAATTATAACAAACTAAATAAACTAACATAAATTAAGCCTTTTTAATAAATAACCACATATCTACCTTTTTTTCCTTTTGGGAGGAATCAGTTATTTCCATTAATAGTGTAAGATAAGTAACTTCATGAATAAAGAAATATTAGAAATAAGAATTAGTTTTTTTTTATGTAAAAAAATATATATATTAAAAAAAAAAAAAAGATATCCTCCAAAAGGTAGAAACTGTTAACTATTTTAGTTAACACATTAACTATATGTGTGAAAAAAAAGTTGTACAAAGGTATAAACAATTGGCCCTTTTTACAACAGGGTTTGAGGCTCATGGTATAGTTCCATGTACTGAACTTTATCAAAATAAATGCACTTCCCCATTAAATGAGGCTTTAAACACACCTAAATAACTCATCAACTACTCATTTGAAGACTACAACAGTACAAGCAACTACTTACTAAATTAGTCCACTAATTAAGTAAAAAAGTAACTACTATGAACTAAAGATTCTTTTAATTTAGCAGACCTTTTCTCACCTGGGCTTCTTGTTTCCCGTCTAAGGAACTCCCAACAGCACCTAAAGGAGTGTTCCATTACTTTATCAGCTCGAGTAAAGCTGATTATATGAGCCCCCGGAGAGGAGAGAGATGGAATTAACTTAATTAAATTAATTAATTGTCAGCAACAGAAATCGAGTCATGATATATATTCCCCTGTCAAATCAGAAAAATGGCAAACAAAGCTTATTGTAATCCATAAAACAGTGAATTACGTTTAAATGCGTAGCATATGGTGTGCTGTAGGTTGTAAGTCAGCCTATTTCATCTGTAATGCGACTGCTGATATACATTATTTTACTGTGCTAGCTTGCTAGTTTCAAGCTAAAGCCTAAAAGGCTAACAACAATACACAATAAAAATGATATAGAATCACTTCAAACTAAGTAAAAGTAAATACAATCTTACATATGTTTTCTAAAAAATGTACATGTGGGGGTTAACTTCAAAAGGTTGGCGCGCAAACTGATTAGCACACTGATGCTAACATAGCTGAATAAGTTTCAATTGGAAAATTGACTCTTTCCATTCAGCTAAGTGCGGTTAGCATTGTAGCAGTCGGTGTAGCATAGTGTGTAACACCACCTTGCTCCCTAGCTGAGAAAGCTTTTCAAAGTACAATTAAAACAATCGGATACATTAATATTTGGCAACAGAAATAAATAAAGAAAGAA
Source organism: Astyanax mexicanus (assembly GCF_023375975.1). Taxonomy (NCBI): domain Eukaryota; kingdom Metazoa; phylum Chordata; class Actinopteri; order Characiformes; family Acestrorhamphidae; genus Astyanax; species Astyanax mexicanus. Next base: position 15,203,717 of record NC_064412.1, on the reverse strand, counting down.
AGAGTGTTCAGTACCACTTATCAATTACCACTTAGCAGTTTACAACCCTTTCACAAACCAAGTGCTTTCTGGTTGAAATATACTAGCCAGACAATGTAAGCAAAGATAGTAAAGTTAGCTGAGCTAGCCTTAGCATTTATTTGTTAACCAAAAGATTGGCTGCATTTTTCTTTGTAAACTTCACTCACATGCGACCTGAGTTACACTACTGAGCTACATATATGACTAAAACAGAACTGCTAAAATAAATGTATGATTACAATTCATTGCTATCTTAACATACTAAAAAAAATAAGTATCTCTAAAACAGCAATTAGTTTACAAGAGAGAGAAAAAAGAAACCTTCAATCCTTTCAATGAAAGTCAATGTAAAAAGTTTATTTTTCAGGTAATTTTGAAGTACTTTTATTGGTTTGTTCATCAAGACATTTTGGCACACTGTATGAGATTTGAGTTTGACTGTTCAAATTATGTAGTAAACTAAAAATTGACAAAAATGGAGATACTCATTTTTCATTGGACAGGGACAAATTGGACTGCTAAAGTAAATTCAAGATACAAATTGCACTGAAGAGGAAAATGATTTGTGCATTTAGCAAATGGTTAAGCAATCAATGAGTGCAAAATGAATAAAAACCTGTGGAAGATAAAAACTTGTTGATATTTAATATTCAGTTGTCAGCTAAATATATATTATTTTGTTTTCAGTTTTGGACAAAGAGTGTCCTGGACAACAATAAGTATCTGTATTCAACCAAGATAATTTAACAATTTATTCACAGATAGACCCTGAGCTGTCTCACGCAGCAAATAACTAGCCATTTTTAGAATGAACACCATCCTTGAGACGTGCATATCCGACTTTGATTACACTCTCGACTGTGCGTTTTCCACAGACAGATGGTGATGCCCACACAAGGGAGAACCACATGCATACCAACTAAGCCAAGCTGACCTCATCTACCTCATAGACTCTTTCAACCGTCTGATCGCTCACTTAAAGTGGTCTGCTACTGCTGGAGCTGCTTGTGAAGACATATGGAACAGCACTTTATGTGGGTATGCATTATGTGGTGTTATTGCTACAGAAGCCAAGTAGTTTGTTTACCACAATGGAACCAGCATTTAAAAGCACTTATTGATATATTCATAATATCAACTGGCTGTCCTATTTTGACACTAACACTGACAATAACAATCAATCTTTTTAGAATTTTCATTAAAAAAAAGTAATAATATTTTTTTATCTGTATTATGTTATGTGGCTCAAAAAGTATTATTGGACCAGCGAAGGCCATCACTTTCCACACATTTTTTCTAATGAGACCAATGAGGCCTGTTCACATTAGCCTTTTTTATGGATCAAGGAGCATTTGTTCCATAAATTCAGCACATATGTCAAGTGTAGAAGTGTAAAGGAACCCAGAATTGGTCCAGGGTACTGATCTCTGGTCCTCCTGAAATCGATAGTCTGGGGTAGGCTTTAAGTGGACTCTATTTGCTCCTGTTGCCATGTGTAGGGTTTTCCACTTACACCTCTTTCAAAGTACTACATCAGTAAATGTCTAATTAACCCACATCTTGGTAGGACTGAAGCGGGGTTACAGTATTAAGCTCAGCTATGTGGAGAGAGTGTGGCTACTGACCCCATGGTGATAAATGCTTCTGTGTTGGGTGTTTATACTCAAGCAAAAAAATTAAAAGCAGCAAACGACCAACAGCTTTTGCAAACCAATTAAACCATTGATTGCGTGTGTAATGAAATCAGCAAAACATTAAAACTTTTTCATTCTACAGCTATCCTTAAAAACCAACTACAAAGCATTGTGGAAAAAGATGTAAATAGAAGATGAGACTAACGCCGGCGCTCAGAGGGAGCAAAATTGGCCGTGCTCCCTCCGGGTGGGTAGATGGCGCTCTCTTCCTACATCACTAAAGGGTGATGTCCACAGCACAGGGCGTCTGTGAGCTGATGTATTGGAACCAAGCCGCTGCGCTTTCCTCCAAGGGTGCTGTGATGCTACTCGGCAATGCTGCATCAGCAGCAGCTCGAAAAGAAGTGGTAGCTGACTTCACATGTATCGGAGGAGGCATGTGCTAGTCTTCACCCTCCTGGTGTGTTGGGGCATCACTAGTGATAGGGGGAGTTTTAATGAGGGTAATGGGGTAATTGGTCGTGCAAAATTGGGGAGAAAGTGGAAAAAAAATTTAATTTAAAAAAAAAAAAAAAGAAGAAGAAGATGAGACCAAAAGAGGCACGCCCTTTTGTTTTTTGTTAAACACAGCACTTTCTTATTATTTGACTCTACAGTCAAAGTACAAACCCCTGAAAGCATGAGCGAACCATACAGTTCACTATATACTCAACACATCACTCAAAAAGAGTTAAAAAAAAAAAGAGTTCAATAGCAAAAAGCAAGTAAGCATGAACTACCTTAATTAGCTTAAATCTCTTATAATTTCCACTTAAATCCTGTTAAACACCTCTTTCTCTCTCCGTCCTTTTTTTTTTAAACCCCCACTCTCTCACTCTCCTCCCTCCATCACAGACAATAAAGTCTATGTGCCATATAATGAGAAGGAGCGTGACAGAGTGTGTAAAAGGCTTGGAGTAAAAGTCAATAGCCATCTAGGTTCTGCAGGCTCTAGAAAATGGGTCTTGAGATATGGCCTGAGGGCACAATCATTCATATATTGCAGTGTTCTCCCATATAAATCCACTGGTTTATTTCACAGCCACTGGAGTCAAAACACACACAAACTGCCTGAGGATACCGAGCACTCCAGGAACATGCTGCACTTACGGTTACGTAGGCGTTGAGTTCAGGGAAGACTCTGTATGCCCCGCAGATGGGGGACAGTGGGCATCTGTTTGGGAAAGAGGAAGTCACAGCACAGGAGACCTCAGGGAAGGAGATGACCCTGAACCCAAACTTCTCATACAGACGCTGCAGCTCTTCATCGGGCTTCTCCTCATCCTCACTCAGGATACTCCCCACTGCATACCGGCAACAATCAGCCTGAGTCTGGCAGGGAAACAAAGAGGTAAAAAGAGATTAAAAGAGGGACTAAGGGTAAATGCTCTAGCAAATAAACTTTTCCACATTAGGCCGGTGTGGTTGCAGCTTTTCATTCCTGCCAAACACATTATCAGCTCATGTCATCAGTTATTTAAAGACTGACCAGCTGACCAAACAATTAGAAATAGGATGAATAGAATGAAATAGAATGAAAGCCAGCAGTCACCCCTGTTCTAGACAAACCACGTAGAGTTAAACACTGTAGCAAATTTATGTCATTTTACAGGTAAATTCTACCAGCTAAAGTATCATTTCAGTCAAACACAGAACACTGCTGTAAATACAGCACCTCCATGTGAGGGTTTCCCTATTACAGTAACTAACTGCAAATAGCAATGGTTGCTGGGATCTTATAAGTTCATCATTTATTCATAAAGAGGTACTTTTAAATTTTAAATGTATACTGATAAACTTTCTAAAGTAATGTAATATAATGTAAAGTAATGTAATATCCAATAAAACAGAACCAATACAAAAGACTTCACTATGGCTGTCTGTGGTGTCTTTGGAATTCCCTTACTAAAGTACTAATGGCATTCACAGTACAGCCAGCAAAGCTCCCAGGAATCAGTTTAACATTAAAATGCACTTTTGTTAGTCACACTTCCCTACGTTTCAGCTACTTATATTCAATGACTTTCAAAATGTACAAAAAATAAAGGACGCAGTTCAGGGAGATTCCATTACAGGCAGTCTTATGTACCCTGAGTGTTTTAAACAGGCCCTATTGCACACTGTTAAATTAATTAGGCAATTCCTGCATGAGCTCATTAGTGGAATGAGGTGTTTTAATGCAGGGGTGTTCTCAACATCTACACACACACACACACACACACACTCTCTCTTTCACAGGGCAGATGGTTCAGCAGATTGATCTCTGACCAGTGGGCTTTGCTAGGTAAAATACTCTAAGCTAATGTGAACCGATCTTACCCCATATTATATTGGTGGTGATACATGTAGACACTTTGTCTAATCTTTCTTAACATTAACATTAATGTAGTTTCTGGCTGTCCATACTAACAAAAGACAAACTGGATATAATGACCAAAAAATATAATTTGGCTGGGGATTCAAAAAAAAAAAAAATCACAAATAGGGCCTTTTTTTTTTTTTTTACATTGCATTACAAGGAACCACACCTACCATAGTATACAGCTTCTTTAAACAGTTTATAACGCACTACCACCATCACCAAAACAATAACTGGAGAATAATACGCGCTGAAAGCACCTAGTGTTTTATGAGCAAAACGCTCCAATAAATCAGGCCCTTATCCTCACATTTCATAGCAGTAAAGAACGAAAATAGACAGCATGCATTTATAACAGACTATAAGGTACTATATTACATTTTGTCTCACATAGCTATTAGATTTACTGACCTTGGAAAAAAAAAGAATGGCTGAGAGCAGCATTAAGAAACAATCAACCATCCCTGGCAGGCATGTGTAACAGCTGATGCATGCACTAGAGTGATGTTTTTCTAACACCCACTGACAAGTGCAGCATGGTAAAACATTAATGACTTTATGATGGAGGCAATGAATGTCACCGAAAGGTGTCCTCGCTAATGTTTTGCACTAAACCACACTGATTACTAATTTAAAACTATAGTTTTGGAGACTGTGTGTCCAAAAAGCTAGCAGTAGCATATATGCTATAAAATGTCAGGAATAGTGCTTTTGATAGGCCTGGTAAGCAGCACTGGCATTTCTATATTTTACTATGGGACCTTCTACTGCACACCAGGTCATCCTAAAAACTTTCAGCACCTAAAATTAGCATCATACGTCCAGAATTTCACATAATTAAACCCGTCTCTTTAAGTCTGACCTTCTCCCCGCTACTGTTTGCCACAAGAAATGAGAGTGAGAAACTCTTCAGAAGTTCCACTCAGAATCTCAATGTCAGTGGTGGAGGGACAACAAAGAATCAAACTTAAATAAAAACCAATCAGAATCTCAATTTCAGAAGTGTTTAAATAAAGAGTGAGATGATTTAGGTATCTAGTTTGCATGTACAAGGTGAGTCAAAAGTCGTAGGAAAATCTTTTGTTTCAAAAATGAAAGGGAAATTAACACATTTTAACACCTCAGCAAGTAATCGTTGAGGAGGCAAAACTTTCAGGCTACTTCCAGAACATGGCAACCACCTTGAAAACCCCTATATTTCACTTCAGAAGTAAAAGAGTGTCCTTTGACTTTTTTACTACTTATGCTTCCATTGTCTATAAGCCACGCTAGTCTTGCTGCTTCAGCACAAAATAAAAGAAGCAAACCCTAACTTCCTAAGCACAGCCTGGTAACTTCTCTAATGTGTCCTCAATACTGGCTTCCCCCTGTAGCAGCCCACATCAGATTACAGACTGTAATACTGGACTACAACACCAAAAATCCTCTGTACCTAATGGCAATGGTCAAAATCAAATCTGGTCCGCCCAAAGAGCTCTATGAGCTTCACCTACCACTTGACCCACCATACCTCAAGGCGTTTGATCTCGAGGTATGATCATCTACAGTTTTCTGACCATCTCTTACAAGAACTCTTAAGTCAGAACTAACTCTGCACTCAAACGGTGTTCAGGTAGAGGGTAGTGTTTGTATCTAGTGTTAATTAGTGTGCATGTTTTTTATCTAGATATACAGTACAGGCATTTTCTTTATTTTCATGACTTTTTACATTGTAGATTCTCACTGAAGGCATCAAACTATGAATGAACACATGGCGTTATGTACTTAAGAAAAAAAGTGATTTTTTTAAGTATTCCAGTTTCTTCAAAATAGCCACCCTTTGCTCTGATTTCTGCTTTGCACACTCTTGGCATCATTCTCTCAATGAGCTTCAAGAGGTGGCCACCTGAAATAGTTTTCCAACAGTCTTGAAGGAAGGAGTTCCCAGAGGTGTTTAGCACTTGTTGGCTCTTTTTCCTTCACTCTGTGGTCCAGCTCACCCCAAACCATCTGGATTGGGTTCAGGTCCGGTGACTGTGGGGGTCAGCTCATTTTTTGTTAAGTACATAAAACTCCACATGTGTTCATTCATAGTTTTGATGCCTTCAGTGAGAATCTATAATGTAAATAGTCATAAAAATAAAGAAAACGCATTGAATGAGATTTTGTGGCCAAACTTTTGGCCTGTACTGTATATACTGACAGTTGTATTTGGAAGCATCTAATCCTAAGGTTTCTTCTAACTTTAGTCTATTTACAATAGCCAGGTTTATTTTCTAAATAAACAGTGAAGCATCAGGATAAAGGTGTCTGCTAAAATGTCATAAATGTTAATTAGACTTGAAACAATGGGTAAAACTGTGTAAATATGATTATTTACTTCAGACAAAGAAGAACAGATGAGATATTCTCATTATTAAACCGCTGAACTGAACATTCATTATTCTTTCCTCAATTCCCTTCTTTTTACTTTCTCTACCCAATTCTCACATCTCCTACGTTCTTTCCCATTTCACCACTGCTAAGCATTTCTCTTTTCCTGCCTCTGCAGCTTGTTACCCCAGCTTTGCAGTAATGATCATATTCAGGGTTTCCGCCATCTCTCTCTCATCCCACACAGTTGTCAGCAAATAAAGTAGGAATTTCTACACTGCACTCAAGACAGCATCCTCGAGAGACCACAGGCAATTACTAGGAGCACTAAGGCCTCCACATACCATGTCCTTCACCCTGATGTGTGTTTGGATCTGAGCCTTTACCATACAGAGTAAAGCAATAAAATAAACAAAAGGAAAATGATAGGACAGTGTTCTCTTAGACCACAATACAATAAAGGCACAGTGCTATTTCTTAAATTCAAAATGCTATACGCAGCCCAAACAAAGCACAATCCATTCCTCAACAAACATAATCTCAATAGTGAAGCATGGGGGTGGCAGCATCTTGTTGCGGGAATGTTTTTCCTCAGTGGTGACTGAACTTCTCACAAAATATAGGAATAGAGATGCAGCAAGATGGTCTACTTTAGTTGAAACAACAAAAAGTAAATAGACAAATCTAGATCAGAATTCATTTGAGAATCTGCCAAAAATAATGGGTGACATGTACTCCAAAAAACTGAGCAAAAAAACGACCCCATTTACCTCAACTCATTTAGTGCAGCAGAAGATGGTTCTACTGACTAATGGGGAAAAATAAACAGTAATTGAAATAAACAAAAGAAAAAGATAGGTCAGTGTTTTCTTAGACCACAATACAATAAAGATACACTGCTTTGCAGGTGCCATTTCTTAAATTCAAAATGCTATACATGGCCCAAACAAAAATAGTGAAGCATGGGGGTGGTAGCATCTTGTCGTGGAAATGTTTTAACATCTTGCAAAATATAGGAATAGAGATGCAACAAGATGGTCTACTTCAGTTCAATAAAAAGTTGACACACAAATCTAGATCAGAATGCGTTTGAGAATCTGCTAAGAATAATGGGTGACATGTACTCCGAAAAACTGAGCAAACCTGGGAGAAACGTTCCCTATTTAACTCATTTAGTGCAGCAGAAGATGGTTCTACCAAGCACTATTTAATTAAAAATACACAGTAAAGTCAGAATGTTATGCCTACCTCTTTACTTCTATATCACTGTCCATCTAATCTTACTACATAGAACTTACCACATAGAAGCACTTTGCAGTTCTATAATTGCAGACTTATCTCCACATGACCACCACAGAGCAGCTATGACTTGGATGGTGGGTCGTTCTCAGCAATGCAATAACACCAACACAAGGTGGTTTGTTAGAATGTGTTGCACTAGTACGAATGTATTAGATACAGCAGTGCTGCTGGAGGTTTTAAACACGGTGTTCATTCACTGTCCTGTACTGTATTAGACACTCCTACCTAGCTGCTCTACGATGCAAATTTAAGATCAGAGACAGAAGCTCTGAATCTGTTGCTGCATAGTTTGTGTTAGTAATTCTATAGTTCTTTATCAATGGTTAAGACGCTGCCCACAGGCTGCTGTTGGATATCTCTGAATAGATAGAACAGCCATGCAAGCTAGTCCGGGTTATTGAAAAACAAAGAACAGAGTGATCAACTATGCAGAGAAACTGAGGTACTACCTTCTGTAATTATGGAACTACAACTTGCTTCCCTTTTATTTATACTGTTTTAAAGAAAACGCATTTCAAGTTATCATAGTTTGGAAATATATGCTGTTTTTCTCCACCTACTTTTGTCCCGACTGTGTGTACGTGGTCACAGTTATTGAGGCATTGGTCACTGCATGAGTTGCTAAAAAGCATAGATAACTGTTATATATGTGAACAAACATACAAATAAACACAATAGATGATATCACGATTACCAATAATTGAGGTAATGTCCATTTTTTGTTCAATAAGTCAATAAAGTAATTACGCTGACAGGCATACAGCTCAGTGGAGCAGAGGACATGGACAATGATTTTAGAAAAAAAGAAGGGGGTGATATTGTGACTTGACTGTTTATAAGATTTGTGAAGCTTTTAGCAGTTACTGATTGAACTATGCTTATATAAAATAAAATACAGGCCAAAAGTTTGGACACACCTTCTCATTTAATGCATTTTCTTTATTCCATGACTAATTACATTGTAGATTCTCCATGAAGGCATCAAAACTTTAAATGAACACATGTGGAGTTTTATGTACTTAACAAAAAATGACCTGGCCTCCACAGTCACCGGACCTGAACCCAATCCAGATGGTTTGGGGTGAGCTGGACCACAGAGTGAAGGCAAAGGGGCCAACAAGTGCTAAACACCTCTGGGAACACCTTCACGACTGTTGGAAAACCATTTCAGGTGACTACCTCTTGAAGCTCATTGAGAGAATGCCAAAGAGAGTGTGCAAAGCAGTAATCAGAGCAAAGGGTGGATATTTTGAAGATTTTTTTTTCCACCGTTTTTGTTAAGTGCATAACTCCACATGTTCATAGTTTTGATGACTTTAGTAAGAATCTACAATGTAAATGGTCATAAAATAAAGAAAACACATTGAAAAACTGTATCCACTAACTGGGAAGTCTTGGAATTGTCTTGCAGAATAATTGGTTTTCAATGTGTTTTGGCCCATAAGCTCTGGAGAAACCATCAGTCTGTCACACAAAGTAAGAGCTTCCACATCTCCACCAGAACGTGTCCACTGCACATGATTCACTGCTCCTTCTTCTTCCGCTGCCCACTGAAATAGCTCTTCTGAAAATGGGATTGTGCTATTTTGTGCAGCGATCCCCCTCTTTCCCCTCCCTCCGTCTCTTACACGCAGCCTAGCATGCTCATTATTTTGCCCTGATGGTGTACGGAGCTGTCTTCAAATGTACACTCGGCCCTTGGGATCCAAAGATGGCCGCTGCCACGGAGCGCGTTGTCATTTCCTTTTTCTGTTAGGCTTCCTCTCCATGTTCCCTCCAGAGGCCTGTCAGAGGCGAAAGTAATTTCAAAAGTAATTCTCCTCTCGCTGGTGTAGGAGGACTCTTGTTTGACAGATGAAGGCCTCGCTACAATAAAACGGTGGGCTTCACTGAGGTAATTCTTTATTAGCAGACACGTAACAAGGATTTACTCCCCTCATCTTCGCTTCCCCTCCCAGCATCCCTTTCCCCTGCTCTTTCCCCCAGGGCAATGACTTCTGGGAATTTGCTCGTCCTCAATATTGGCCCTGTTCTCCATCGTTTATGGCTAATGCACCGACAGGTTTCCATGTGCGTGTCAGTTTGTCCCCAGGTGTGTGCAGATGCGAGAGAAAGAGAAAGAGAGAGAGAGAGAGAGAGAGAGAGAGAGAGAGAGTTGTTTGTGGCGACGGCAGAGAAATGGCGAGGTTCTGTGTGTGTGTGTGTGTGTGTGTGTGCAGCAGCGGAGCCCCTAAGGTGCGCAGATCTGCATAATTATGGGGAAGAAATCAACGCGGCCTCAACTCGAGAAGCGACTCATGAAAATTCAACAGGCATCTGCTCTCCCGGCCCTGCCAGCCACAGCCACACTCAGATCAACAAAATGAGCAATACTGGATCATTTAGCTCCTGATAAATAATCAGAGGCAATAAATCCTTTCATTTGATCTTTAAGCTAATACATCTAGCTTCTTAACAATTAGGGTTGCTGGTTTATCCCTGTAGGTCAACTTATGTTATTTAGGGTGGTTTTTGTTTTGAGGACAACAGCAACAGTGTTTGTAAAGAACTGAAAAGCTTATAGTAGAGTTAGTTTTTGTTCTACATCTCTCTAATTAAAAAAAAAACAACAGCAGGCTACACATCAGCTACTTCAGATACACAATGTTTTGTTTTAATGGCAACAATGTAGTTTATTTGCTCACTTGCTTGCAACAACTGGTTATTGATTAAAACATTTGATTAGCTAATGAAATACTTATGTCTACAACAGTTTTGAGTTACACATTCACACCATAATAGGCTCTTGTGAGTATAAATTACAAGAACGGGAGGCCAAAAATCGACTGGAATGGAAATTGTGCAGAGTAGAGCCAACCAGCACTGACTCAGACAGACTGATAATCAGAGCTAAAATCTGGGCAAAATTCGTGTAATGTCACTCTAGCTTTAGCAAGTTAGCATGCTAGCTTAGAGGAACCTGAGCATATTAAATACATGCACAATGGAGAACCTATTTTGTTTGGTCTGGACTTTTAAACTTTTTAGTTTGGTCCGAAACCAAAGTAGCAGGTGTGAAGGGGGCTGTGAACCGACCAAAAAAGGTGGTCCGACTAAAAGAGGTGATCCTAATCAGGATCTACTGAACCATGGTCTGGTATATCTGAAGTGAGAGAGCACCCTTCTAAATGGTTCAGACTTTCAGACCAATCACAGGAAGTTGAGGTAACTCAACTTGACGTGCAGGTCCATCATGCAGCAGTATGAACACAAATGCTTTGACTGGGAGAATTAATTAATTTACTGTAACAGAAGATTTACCCTTATTTATAACCAGAAATAAATAGAATCTGAGGAGAATCTTTTACACTCATTTTGCTGCGGGGCACACATATATGCAAGGGGGTATGCAATCGGATTCGAACAGAGAGCTAAAATTCCTCACAACACCTGGCAAAGCAACTCGCCAAACTCATAACGAACATTCTACAAACTAATTAATATGAAGTTTAGAAAAACGCAACCCATGCTATTGTAGCTCAGTACATTGCAGCGTGAAACCAAATCTATATATATATATATATATATATATATATATATATATATATATATATATATATATGTACATATATACATTTATGTACATATATATACACAATGTAACAAATACACAAACTAGGGCTGCACAACATATCATTTAAGCATCGTCCTTCCGATGTGCGCATGCGCAATAGTTACATTGCCGGATGTGCAACGCCAGTTAAGGCAATTAAATCAAACATGCCATGTTGCAAAGTTTTGATTCTTGACACAAGAAGTAGATACACAGCGCTGTCTCTGTGTCTGTGTGAGTGACAGACTGCTGCTGCCTGAGAAGCACAAGGGGGAGGGGGAGCGCAAGGAGGGGACAGGAGTAAACACGAGGTAACCGCATGGCCTCCATCCACATGGTTGGGTGTCGAAATCTGTGCACCTCAGTCCAGCACAGTTTTGCACAGATATTTCCAGTTACAGCTGAATTCACACTTTAAATCTCAGAAAAATGCTTTTATTTGCCTTTTAAAAAGTCATTTAAGACGGCGCAGGTGGGAGCGGGGCTGGTGGCGTCATGGGCCCCGCATTGTTTATTATTGCGATATATATATTGTTATATGTCAATTTTTTCCAATATCGTGCAGCCCTAACACAAACCTTGGTGCAAAAATATCTAGCATGCCATGCATAGACCAACATATGTTTTCCGCCATTTTCTGTACTGTAAGTCAAAAGATTTACAGCAAAGAGGTGATCCAAATCTGGAGTTGTTAGCTAAACGTCCTGAAAACCACGCTCAATCTGGTTTGTAATCACTCTGAGCTAATGCATTCTGTGCAGGATGGTTAACCTGAGTAGAAAAGAGATACAAAACAGCTTCTAGCATGGCTCTCTCTGGGCAGATAGACTCGGAGACTGACTTTAGACTGGAACAGCTTTTAAACATCTCATTAGCTTCTGAGTGTTCTAAAAACCTGCCATTAGACTATGTCAACTTGCTTCAGTCTTAATTAGCATCAAATTACTCAATTTCTTTCATAAACAATTTTATCTAAACCTGACTGCGATGGATTTAGTTGTTCACTTGTTCGACTCTGCTGTTGTTCCAGATGATCTTATGCTCTGCTTCATTCCTAATCCCCACCGAGAGCAGCTCTTTCTCTTTCCAATTTTTATCCCTCTATGGCTGAGTACAGGCAGCTGGTGCTGAGGATATAGAGTCATGTGGAACAAACAGATAGAGCACTTGGTCTGGCTGTCTTGCTTTGATTCATTGGCCAGCTCTGTGCAGTTGGGTTTTCTCTGGCCATAGGTGTGGCTGTGTGGTTCAGTGTGAACACTGCAGGGGAATCAGTCCTTATTTTAGCTTGATAGAGCACTGCACCTTGCTAGTAGCCATCTTCTCTTAACACTGAGGAAAAAGACCTCCTGTGGAATGCTCTAGAAAACCCACGGAGTGTGTGATTTAGAGAGGAGGTCACAGCTGGGGCTCTGGGTTCTACATAACCTGGAGCTACAGCAGCAGAATTAATGCAGAAAGAATTTGATAAAGGACAGGTGAAAATGTTTCAACATTAAAAATATAATGCCTTCTCTACCTTCCACACACATTTACAGTCCCATTATTACTGCTACTGTGACTTTTAGATGATTATCTTTATTGTTAGAAAAATATATCACCACAAAAACCCTGTATCTGTATTTTTAGCATTTTTCACTGTTGGCACCATTTGTCAGGAATGAAAAAAATGTTCCAAAAGGTATTTTACTCGTCCTGTAAAATTGATATATACTGTTTTGCTTACTTTACCTATAAAATACAGGTGTACTCACAATTGACATGATGAAGAATAAGCAAAATAATTTAAAGCAGAATTTATTTAGGTATTTCTGTATACATGAATGGACTGGCTACCACAGTTCAAATGTAAAGCTAAAATGTCCTATTGGCTTTCTGCCATATTTTAACCAACATTTAACCAACCCAATCCAATGTAAGTAGATAGGGCAGAAAAAAATATATATATTTTTTTAAGTATTTTCCTTTTTTAAAGTTTTGTCCTATACATTTTGTAAGCTCCCTATATAGTACCCACAATGTTTTCTTTACAATTATGATATTTTATAGGGGTCATTAGGTGATCTTTATAAGGGTGTGAACATGCAGTTACTTCCAGACAATTAACAACATATTTTTGTACTTACAGATGCAGCATAAAGTTGATTTACGGTAACCACAAATAATCTTTCATTTCTAGTGATAGACAGTTCAGTTATTATGTGTTTTTCTAGACACTAAGAAATATGGGTTCAGATAGTCATGCAGTTCTCACCGTATGTGTCTCTACTGAGCATGCTCTGGCTCTAATTTCAGTAAAAAAAAAACAAAAAAAACAAGGCCATTTATGCCTTTTGGCTTCAAAACTTCATAAATGAGAGCAAACAGAGACAGTGTCCTCTCCTCTATACAGTCTACAGGCTCACCCCACAGTTTTTGCTTTGATTTCAACATGAAGAACATGCTGTACACATGCATTTCTGGACAAAGCCGAGAGATACAGAACTGGCACTGAAAGAACAAAGAAAGAAGCATGTGGGCCGATCCTGTGGAGTAGTTTTATAGGATTTTACACAATAAAATAAAGTTACACAATACAGTTTCTGGTGTGATGAGCCCAGAGAGGCAATGGCAGAGATGCTATTCTCCCCATTACAAGTCAGTGGAGCTTCAAATGATTTTTTTTTAGCTGTTATTTTACGGTTAAATTGCAAGATAATGTTGCCCCACGGGAGCAGACGTTAAAAGCTTTTAAGTTCTGTTCTCTTTCGGCAAAGTTGATCTGCATTCAGCTCTGGAGACCATATGTGTAGAATACAAAAGAAGTCCAGTTATAGACCATGTTTTGGTTAGAAATGGGAAATCGAGTCGACTTGATTTGTGCCCAAACAAATGCTTAAAAAGTATCATTTATTAAGATGATACATATATACATAAGCAACATGAAACTCTTTACTTATAAAAAGGAACAAAAGCAAGAGGAGAAAACCAACAAACAAAAAAAACACATCAGGACATTTTAGTATGGAAATATTTAAAGTAATGTTGTTCGAAATTGTCTGACGGAATTCACCCTATAGGCCCATAATGTGGTGAATTGTCTGACACACCAAGTGAAATTGAAACTGATTGTGTATCATCACTGAAGAACCAGGGGTTGTACGTCCAGCTGAGCAGCTCCGACCGGATTTAATGGGGCAGAAAATAGTATGCAAATATGAACAGGCAAGACCTTGAGAACAACAAGAGTGTTTTTTTATGAAGGGGTCACAAAGGGCACTGAATAAGTGTGTGAATGCCCAACTCTTCAGACCATTTCATTTAGTCCTGTGCATTCCAAATACCCCCTGTAGCGCAGTCCAAATCAGTGTGGAAACAAGCAATGTTCCCAGAGAAAATATAATCTGAAATGAATCTGATAGTGTACGTGAACAGTTACCTTTTTTGATAAGAAAGTTTGTTAAAGCACCATTGCACAACTTTAATGCGCCAACTTACAATAACAGTTTTTAAATATTGTTGATGCTTCACTTACCAGTAGTAATGCAAAAAAAAAGTGTCCTTTTTGCTGCTAGTCTGGGACCAGCATGTTATAAACTGCACAGTGTAACTTTGGTGAAGTGGGCAGGATAGTGCTCACAAGAACTGCCCAACGTTGTGTAACCTAAATCGTAATTGTGAAAAATCATGAAATATTACTCAACCATGTCAGTTTGTGTGTTTTATTCACTTTTAGTAACAGTTCTGTATCTCGCAGAATATAAAAAGCATGTAAAATATGTTTCCTGTAGGGTTCTGCAAAAAGTGTGAGGTAGGGGTTTGGCAATATTATTGCATGCGATACAAAATGGCAAACATTTTTGAATATTGTGAATGATATTATATCGTGAAATATCCATATAAAATGCCCATAATTATCACATCATTGCACTACTTTTTTGCTGTTTTTAGCAAAAGAAAAATTCACACTGTTCTCATTTCCTATTATATATCTACTAGAGACAGATTATATGTGTCAAGTATAATTTATTTTACTTTAATCCTGGATATATAGATCTGTCATATCGCCAAGTGTATCGTTATTGCAAAAACACTATGAATATCGTGTCTTTTTTTTTTTTTTTTTTATAATTGTATTTCTAATTTTTCCCATTTTCTCCCCAATTTACACGGCCAATTACCCAACCCACTCATTAGGACTCCCCCTATCACTAGTGATGCCCCAACACACCAGGAGGGTGAAGACTAACACATGCTTCCTCCGATACATGTGAAGCCAGCCACCGCTTCTTTTCGAGCTGCTGCTGATGCAGCATTTCCGAGCAGCCAGCGTGCTTGGAGGAAAGCACAGCGGTTCGGCTCCGGTACATCAGCTCACAGATGCCCTGTGCTGCAGACATCACCCTAGGAGTGATGTGGGGAGAGAGCGCCATCTACCCACCCAGAGGGAGCAGGGCCAATTTTGCTCCCTCTGGGTGGGTAGATGGCGCTCTCTCCCCACATCACTCCTAGAATATAAAAAGCATGTAAAATATGTTTCCTGTAGGGTTCTGCAAAAAGTGTGAGGTAGGGGTTTGGCAATATTATTGCATGCGATACAAAATGGCAAACATTTTTGAATATTGTGAATGATATTATATCGTGAAATATCCATATAAAATGCCCATAATTATCACATCATTGTACTACTTTTTTGCTGTTTTTAGCAAAAGAAAAATTCACACTGTTCTCATTTCCTATTATATATCTACTAGAGACAGATTATCTCTGTCAAGTATCATTTATTTTACTTTAATCCTGGATATATAGTGATATATGGAGTGCATTATTAGTAATGTTATTATCATGACATTCTGGATCATTGACCTCTGTTACTAATCTGATAAAATTCTTGTATTTTTTAATATCTCAGTTAGGGGTGTGCCATATCATATCATGTTCAATAAAAAAAATAATTTTGTAGCAATAGTGTATTTTTGAACCAATAAAAAATACTTCAGAGATCTGTCATATCGCCAAGTGTATCGTTATTGCAAAAACACTATGAATATCGTGTCTTTTTTTTTTTTTTTCATAATTTTATTTCTATTTTTTCCCATTTTCTCCCCAATTTACACGGCCAATTACCCAACCCATTCTTGATGTCTGCAGCACAGGGCGTCTGTGTGCTGATGTACCGGATCAGCCGGCAGCTTGATGGCAAAGCTGCATGAGCTGGGGTTCGAACCTGCGACCTCCCGCTCATAGTTACTTTGTAACTGTAAGCAATATTTTGTTGCATATAGCTGCTTTAAAACAATAGTTCAGGAAAAAAACTATTTATTCTATTTAAAAAAAAACCTCAAACATCTGTCTAAGAGGCTCAGAGACAAATATGCATGAATTTTCTGAAGTTAAATTTAGTCAATTTAAACTCTAAATACAGTGTTTTTTGCAAATATTAGAACAGATGTTAATTGTATTTTTCACCAAATAACTCCTTTAATTCAGGGTATCAGTATAGCTACATTTAGTACAGTAGCTTTAGGGACCTTCTTTTTTTCTGAGCTTCATTAGCTTACTGACACGGATACTGAAGTGCTCTGAGCCTGAATGGCTCCCTGCCAGTTATATGTCACCCCTTGCAAATGGGCAATGGGTTTGAGAGAACATTTCTGCTACTTGCCCTCCAGGCAGAGTTCTCTCACACACACTTTCTCTTTAATTAAACATGACAGAGAATGGGTATTGGCATTTGAAAGTAGCAGGGAAAGCAGGGCGTTTAGCTGCTGGCTTGCAGAAACACTCTGCTTAGGTTAGTTTCAACAGCTCGGCTTTGCTGATCTTCGGGCATTTCTTTCAGAGTGAGAAAAAGGACAGAGGAACTGGCAGAGAAACACTACAGTGCAGTGCAGAGTCTATAAAGACTGACCTTAAACCAGCCGGGCTCTCTGTGTCAATGGGGTTCAGAATTAAATGTGGCACTGATGTCGGGGCTTTGACTGGTAATACTTTGTTTTTGATGGTCTGAAGACCTTCTGAACAAGATTTGTAGATTGGTGTGAATCATTCTTCTGATAAATATACCAAAAAAATTGTACCCTGATGTCATAATCAGGGGTAGATATTTCAGGGTATAATATCGTTTAAGATATTCAAAAATGTTGGCGCTATTATTGTGTACAATACGATATGGCACACCCCTACTTATTAATGCTTCCACCTGCTTGTCCTGCACATCAGATCATCTAAACGGGGCAAAAAGAATGAAAAACAGAAGAAACTGTTTTTTTGTCTCAAGCCTTTTTTCATGTTCTCACCATCAGCAAACAGCCGCCTGGCGGTAAAATGCTAATAAATTTGACTGAAAGTGTCGAGCAGACACTGATCTGCTGCTTTCACCGAAGAATCCCAACGTCTCGCTCACTCTGCTCAAGGTGAGGACAAGGAGCTGTCAATTTAAACCCGGCTCATATTTCACTCTATCAAACTCAGTCTAAAGGTAATGGTGTGGTCCTACCTAACGATGTACAGCTTCAGCTGGAGAGAACAGTGGGGATTGGATAGAGGGGGAAAACACTGTCGATGTCAAGGTCTAATTTTACAGCAGGTGAAACACTGAGAGGAGGATTAAAACTGAGGCACGTTCACATCGGCAATCCTTTTCAGCGATTACTAATATACACATGCAAATGATCCATTCATTAACCAGCCACTGAATACTTTATTGAGGCAATTCAATAGCGTTTTGAATTAAATTAAGTCAAATAATGACGCATATAATTTCTTCATTATGTCTATTTAAATATTTTAAGTATATACAGGTATTTGTTGGAGAGTGGATCATCTGTAAAACTGCAGTAACACTCATGGTTGTGGTGTTGGTGTTAGTATGTGTTGTGCTGGTACGATTATACTGGAGGTTTTAAACACTGTGTTTATCATTATTCACTCTACTAGACACTCCTACCCAGCAGCTAACCACTTTATACATGTAAAGTCAGAGACAGGAGCTCATGTGTTGCTGTATAGCAGGAGTCAGCAATAGGCAGCAAACATGAAGCATCTGGCCCGTAAGGTTGTTTGAAATAATGAATGATAATGACAAAAATAAAATGCTTCTCTGGCAAGCTTTTGTTTACATCCCTCCCCGTCTCTCTGTTGCACTCGGCGTGACAATAGTTTCCGCCCGTCCCCGGTCCTGACCCAATTCACGTGCGTGCATTCGATGAAGCGTGAGGAGTGGTGTGTTTATTTATTTATTTTTCTTTTATTCTTGGGTTTATGTGCTTTGAGACAAACTGTTCTGCAATTGGGTTCATCAACCCTCTGGGCTGGAGAGCTACTAGTTTGTAGCACTCCATCCAAATTTTTTTATTTTGTGGCCCAGCACGAAATGGCTAAAATATCTGGCCCGCGGACAAACTTAATTGCCGACCCCTGCTGTATAGTTTGTGTTGGTCATCCTCTAGACTTTCTTCAACGGTAACAGGATGCTGCTGCCCACAGGGTGCTGCCCACTGGGTGCTTATCATGCATGTTTTAAACATTTTGTCTAAATAGGAAATAAATTTCAAATGTTTGAGCATAATCCATTTCAGATGTCTGGTTTCTATTACCACCATTGTTATCACCAATTTTAAATCAATAGGTGAACCAGCTCAAATAAGAAAAATGAATGCCAATCATTATATTTTATTAAAAAAATGATGACAAAAAATCCTCTGTAACAGAAGAAGGTGCACAATGTGCACAATACCGTTTATATTAACTTCAAAATGCATATCATGCTCATTGCTTTCATTACCTCGGGTGGTTGTCACTCGATAGTCATACGAACTGTATCCAGGCATTACAATGATTTTGAGATCAATCATTAATCCCACCACCCCAGCATGAATTCCTTCCTTTCCCACTGTCCAGCAAGATCACCAGCACAGCAGACAGTTGACCTTCTGAAACGGACAGTTTCGACCCCCTGGGGTCTAGCATGCTAATGAGTGCACAGCATTATACCAATTAAAATGGACAGAGACCCAGACCCAGACCGGCGCTGAGCGCCCATCAGAATATGATCCTCGGCTAATTGGCTGTTGGGGAAACAGTGGCTGGACACTAAAGGTGAGGGTGCCAATCACAATCCAAGCACAGTTACCAACTCTAAACACATATTTATAATGAACCCACCATCTTACCATGGAGACCACTTAGCTCAGACTGACTACAGACCACACAGAACAGAACTACTACAGTACATAGCAACAGCAGTACAACCTGTGCATCGTGAATATAACAGTCCACATACAGCACTGGACAAAAAAAAATATATAAGAGACCACTTGGTTTCTTTGATTTTACCAAATTAAAAACCTCTGGAATATAATCAAGAGGAAGATGGATGATCACAAACCATCAAACCAAGCTGAACTGCTTGAATTTGTGCACCAGGAGTGGCATAAAGTTATCCAAAAGAAGTGTGTAAGACTGGTGGAGGCGAACATGTCAAGATGCATGAAAACTGTGATTAAAAAAACAGGATTATTCCACCAAAAATTGATTTCTGAACTCTTAAAACTTTGTGAATATACAATTGTTTTATTTGCATTAATTGATGTCTGAATCCTCTGCATCTTTTTTTGTTATTTTCATTCAAATAAATGCTGTTGGGTACATTATTAGTATTTATTGGATTATTACCTTTTATTTATTTGTCATCACCATAATCCATAATCCATAATCCACCATAAGAGTAACTGCCCCTACTGCATGAGTGTCGCCTTGAGACCAGAAAGTGGATCATGATAGATGACCCCTTTCAAGACGGTGGATTTGGTGTATTTTTTGTTGTTAAAATAATACATTCAATAATATATTTTTTAAGGTTTAAAAAAATTACATTTAATTTTTTTTTTTAGGTTTTACTCACACTTTTAGGGGTGCTGGATTTTTTAATATACATATTTTTGCACACCTAGCACTGACTGTGCCTATGCTGTTTGGGTAGGTACTTGATTTTGAATTCAATGATTGGGAGTTGTGTCCGAATACCTTGGTTCATATAATATATGTGAAGAAATGAATACAGCATTTATCTACGTAAAACTGATCAGTGACACAGACAAAGAAAAAATCACATTATCTAAATCCTGTGTTAAAGAACGTAAAATGCATAAAGATAAAGCCTTGTTCAGAAAGCACTGATATGGACCTACTGTAGCTTCAGAATGTTCAAATGACTGCTAGACATAAACCACTTATCACTTTCTTATAAGCTCCCCGTCACATTACTTCACACCACTGCAGCAGGTGAGGGACTCCATACACTGAGCAGAACCGGTAGGCTGTGAAAAAAACGTGTCTGCATCAGTTTTTCTTTGTTTTTTTTTTTCTTTACAGGGATAAGTCATGTGATCAACAGCAAGTAAGCAGCAAGACATGAAAGTGCTCTTGTGGTTCAGTTAACACGGAAACCAGGCCATCACGATCAAACGGCATGGAAGAGACAGTGAGTTGATGAGTAATTCATGCTCCTTTCACAGCCCACCACCACTTACAGATGATATAAACTGAACTTTTTGCTCACATGTGAATGCAGAGAGGGCTGATCCATCAGAATCCTGCTAGAGAATGAAGTAAGCCTGTTTGTAGAAGCTGCAGTCTGTGAGAACACATTTGTCAGATTTGTCAAAACTATAATGACAGACAACCCAAGCCTGCTAATTCAGGGTTTAGTGATGATGCATCATCATATAATCCAAACTCTACACATGATAACATACCATGTACATCTACATAGCCTTACTCACACTGCTTTATGCCCAGTGCTCTTTTCACTTATTTCAATGACATCACCGCCATCTAGTGTTTGAGAAAGTACAACACAGTACCTTACAACTACAGCTCCATCACTGTGTTTTTCTCTTTAAAGTTCCACTTTAAAGGAGTCTTTTATTCTTGTATGAATGAAGTATGAATCACAGCCTTTCTTATGTTGTAAAACCACCTGTGTCCACACTTTCATAACATCACTTTTTCACAGGTTCATTTTATTAGTAGTACTGTTACTGTATGTAGACTAGGGGTGGATGATATGACCCTAAACTAATATCACACTACTTCAGGATATTTTTGCAATATCAATATTCTTGGAAATATGACAAAACATTCACATCACATTTTTTAAAATGATTTTATTTAAATTTTTATCCTATTTTCTCCCCAATTTCCAAAGCCAATTACCCAACACATTTATTAGTTCTCCCCCTATCACTAGTGGTGCCCCAACACCAGGAGGGGGAAGACTAACACATGCCTCCTCCGATACGTTAAGTCAGCCACCACCTCTTTTTGAACTGCTGCTAATAATACGCTCAGCATTGCCGAGGAGCATCACAGCACGCTCGGAGGAAAGCGCAGCGACTCGGTTCTGATACATCAGCTCACAGACACAGCCTTGTGCTGATCAACATCACCTTTTGGAGTGATGAGGGGAAAAAGCGCCATCTACCCACCCAGAGAGAGCAAGGCCAATTGTGCTCCCTCAGGGCTCGTCTTCATGGAGCTGATGGCAAGCTGCATGAACAGGATTCAAACCGGAGATCGTAGTGGCAGCACCTTAGTCTGCTGGACCACTCGGGCCCGCAACATTCAACATTTTTTTATTAATTTAAAAAATATACTACTAAAATAAAATTCATATTAAAGATTTGTTAAGTATAAATAACAGTTTAATGCATTAAGAACACAGTATGAATGTTTCAATGTTTTGTGAACAGCAACTTACTAAAACCCTGATTTTGTATACAATAATAATTGTGTAACATAAGTAAAGCAATGTAATAACAAAAAATCTACCACAAAACTAAAGTGTAGCAAACATAGTGCATGTACACTTAAACTGTTCAAATAAATACAAAATAGACTTCTTTCAAAAACATTGTGATATCACTTATCTTCTATTTTTAATACGATTGTAGCAATTTTATTACATACACTAATCACCCTTAGAAAAGTGTCAGATTATAATTATGTGTTCAACAGGAAAATTTTCATGCACATACTGCTGCCATCTCAAGACATTGTCTTGAAGATTGATCCTAAACCAAAGACAGCCCCATGGCTGGACCTATCTCTGACTGAAAATGTGCGGGATGTTATTTGACACAGTTTTAACACTCCATCCCACCATCCCCAAAATCTGCAGGAATATTCAAACAGCATGGGATGGATAGTGCAGGACACCATTAGGAACCTCTACAACTACATGCTGATACGTATGGAATGGTTCATTGCACATTAGACACTTCTCCTGTATGTGTACCTCTCAATATGTTTCAACTTCCAACACATACAGATCAATCAAAAGTACTAAAGAAAGGCTATATCACTGCTGCTTAAAAAATAGACATAACTTAATATAAAAAAATATATAAATATATATATATATAAATATATATATATATAAAATATATATTTTTATATCAAGTTTTATATATATATATATATATATATATATATATATATATATATATATATATATATATATATATATATATACACACAGACTATAGATTAGCACTCACATTATGCATTAATAAGAGTAAGGAACTGAACTGCCGGCTCTTACAATCATAGTTCTTTTTTAGGGGTTATTTAAGGCTACAGTAGTAGCTCTAAATGTTATTAAAAAAAAACATCTGAATTTCTTTTTTTCATTTGCTTTCCTTTTCATTTGCAAATCCCTTTCATTTTAATCTGCCAAACACACTCCCAACCAAGGGGTATACTGATGTTTGGTGGTGTTTTCTGTGTGTTCCTCCCGAACCTTTGATCAAACTCCAGACAGGATTAACAGTGAAAGCTACAATAGCATTTTACAGTCACACTTCAGCTGCTTTCACTCTCTTCTAGCAGACTGCAAAGGCAATATTAATACAGGCAGACAGCAGACAGCCAGATAAGCCACGTCACACAGGCTCAAGCTTTCAGAGCAGACTGCCCAGCACGCTCCACTTTTAACCAGAGGCAACAGAGCTGGACAGCAGATGATTTGTCTGCCCTTAACCAAGCTGCCACGTGGACCTGCTGTGCCATGTTACTTTTGGAGGTCCATGAAAAGCTCTGATGGCGCCGTGAAGTAATTTTAGTAACTTCCCAAGGAAAACTTAAGTCATCATTTTCCAGACTTGAGTCATAATATGCCTCGGGGATAGGCAACACAACGCTACTGCAGAGCGCCTAATTACTAAATTAATTTGCCAGAGTCTGAGGCAAAACAAGCTTTTTTTATATACAGCAGCACAAATGTACTGAGCCTCAGTGCTTCAGGGTAGCTCCTTTGTGCGCTTAGTTGACATGTCTAACATAATTATAATCTGAGACAAATACATGAATATTTACAAAGTATCTTATAGTTTCAGACTTGTTCTCTTGGAATGACTTGTCAGCCTCCTCTGTCACAGCCCATAAACACCATACACAAACAAGTGTACAAACTACAAGCCAATACTATCTAATTACATCTACACTTAACTATACACATACACACACACACACACAACACTGAGTAACTGACTTAATATACTGTCTGAAAGATTCTTCAGCCATAGGTCTCTGTCTCTTACTGTCCTGCATTATCTTTTATACCAGATGATATCAGCACTATAGGGTGACCATTAGGGCTGGACAACATACAGACAATAGATATAAACATACTGCAATAGAAATGTTTAAGTTACAGCGATATGATTTGTTATTGAAATTATATCGTTTTGACTGAAAAAAATTAAATGTCCTCTATTTTAGGGTATAACAAATTTGTCTGGTCAAGAATTTTGCCTTCTTTCTGCCACGATTAGTCTATATCAGTGGTTCTGAAACCATGGTACATGTAAACATGAAACATACTAAGGCGTTACACCACCAAAAAAATATTTTTAATGTATCAAAAACAAAAGATAATAAAGAAAAATGCACGTGGGTACCAGGAAGTGTTCAGAATCCTAAGTATTTGCCTGGTTTCATTGAAAACAATGACATATTGTCAGTGTCGGACAAAAACATATCTCTAAAATAAACTAAATAAATTTTCTTTTAATGTCATGGACTTAAAAATGAAAGTTATTTAGAAACATTTCTTTTGGAATTTGGAATACGCATTTCAATAGCATTAACTTATTGTTTTTTAATAACGTTATCACAAATTGCATTTTTTGTCCAT
The DNA here is from genome assembly GCF_023375975.1 of Astyanax mexicanus. Lineage (NCBI taxonomy): Eukaryota > Metazoa > Chordata > Actinopteri > Characiformes > Acestrorhamphidae > Astyanax > Astyanax mexicanus. The sequence continues at coordinate 15,179,241 of NC_064412.1, read as the reverse complement.
ATAGTTCACCCCTAGTTTGCTTGCATATGTTCTTGTGGATGACTTGTTATTAGCTTGACTGTGGGTGGTACATGGTGGTAAAATGTTTGAGAACCACTGGTCTAGATGTACCAAAATCTACATTAACTTGACCACAGATTAACAATGTCTAAGCACAAACATAAATAAAAACACACCTAAAACAAATCACATGGTTTTGTCTCAGTGGATCCAACTAAACCAAATATTTAGAAAAATCTTAAAATAAAATAAAAAAAGAATTTAGTTTCAAATCATTTAACAAACAGTTAAAGTTATAGCCAGTGTGACATATACAGACTTTGGTCTTATTTTACTACTGCTATAAAAAAAAAATGAATAAATACAGGGGACAAAGTAAAGTGGGGTCAGAGCACTGCATAGATGGGTAAAGGCAGAAGTCAAATTACATCTGTGTCCAGCACACATGGTCAATGGGGTCGTCTTTGTCTTAAGATGTATTCAACTTAAACATATACTGTACATTCATTGGCAGTGTCCAACAACTTGGTTCTACCTGAAGCCTCCCAGCTACAACATTGTAAATATGGTGGAAGTCTGCATCCCTCTAGCGTCTTCTTTTTTGAAAAACAAAGTATGTGCTCCATAATGACCAATGTTCTCTCTTTACCTGTACAGATTAAAACTGCAACATGGTAGAAAAAATCCTCAGAGCTGATAACTACTATCAGAATGCCGCAGTAGTATTTATACACACAAAAGACTAAATATCTGAATATGTCAGACTGACAAACTAGTGCAAAATGCCAAGTGTAACCAAGTGTATCACTTTGGTTAGCTAACCAAAAAGCTTTCATCACACTAACACAAGCATTCAGAAGTTAAACATTTCCATTAAAAAGTATGGAAGAAACAATTAAACAGTTGGCCAATTAAAATGTATGAAAAAAGTATGAAATGATTCTGATATGTAAGTCTTTTACAATTCAAATGGTCGTATCAAAGAAATTTCACAACACATTTATGAAATATTAGATTTGTTTAGAAATATGGTTCTAATACTTTACGTTCTAATAAAAGTAATACCCAGAATATATAATATTTCAAAAGTGTTAATAATGCAATTTGATATTATTCATAATACACTGTTTATTTTTGTTCTTTTTTTCCCCCGGAATGCCTTCTGGACATTAGTTTGCAACATTTAGGTTATGACATTAAATAACAATAAAATGTAATTGCAAACATTTGAACACTACACTCTTCACAAATTAGTTCTATATTTATTATTTTTTATTATTTAAGTGTTACTTAAAAGCAGGGCTCTACACAGAACCAAGACAACTCCGTTTTTCCTACCACTGCTTTGCTGACGACACTCAGCTATACCTGTCGTTCTCACCCGATGATCACTCAATCTCTGCACGAATATCACAGTGTCTCTCAGACATATCCGCATGGATGAAGGAACATCACCTCCAACTAAACCTCTCAAAGACTGAACTTCTGGTCATACCAGCAAAACCTTCTATTCAACACAACTTTGCCATAACCATCGACTCTCTCTCTCTCTCACCGACAAAGGTTGCTAGGAACCTGGGTGTCATGGTTGATGACCAGCTTCTCTTCACGCACAATGTGGCCTCAGTTGCTCGATCCTGCCGCTTTGCGCTTTACAACATCGGAAAAATTTGACCGTTCCTGACGCAACAGGCCACCCAACTCCTGGTACAAGCAGTCGTCATCTCACGCCTCGACTACTGCAATGCCGTACTAACTGGCCTCCCGGCCTGTGTAGTAAAACCACTACAGATGATTCAGAATGCAGCAGGACGTCTGGTCTTCAACCAGCCAAAACGGGCACATGTCACTCCGCTGCTCATTGAGCTCCACTGGCTACCGGTTGCTGCTCGCATCAAATTCAAAGCACTTACAATCGCCTACAAGGTGATGACAGAACAGGCTCGTTCCTACCTTCGCTCCTGAAGGCTTACGCTACCTCCCGGCCGCTGCGCTCCTCCAATGAACGTCGCCTCGCTTTGCCAAACACTCAAACACACAAAGCAATCCAGACTGTTCTCATACAGAGTTCCACAATGGTGGAACAAACTACCTTCCACTACCAGATCAGGAGAATCTCTCGCTATCTTTAAGAAACTCCTGAAGACAGAGCTCTTCAAAGAGCACTTACTCTCCTAACACCTCTAACAAACTAACTAATTCTAACCTCATCTCCTTCTTCCTCTTCTCTACTCCTTAAGGCCCTATCTATAGATGTTTTATTTTTAACTTCTATTATTTTTGTACTTAACCTCTTCTATTATTTGCACTTCAATATTGTAAGTCGCTTTGGACAAAAGCGTCTGCCAAATGTAAATGTAATGTAATGTAATGTACAACTCAAAGAATGAAAGCACTCTATAAATGATTTAATCTAACCACAAACGTTCCATTACATTACAAGAACATTACACTTAATTTAGTGTTCTATGCACTACACTGCAATAGATTTCTGTTGCAGCATAGACTTCGCTTCACCTGAACTCTAATATTCTGCCTAACCTGAAACCTTCTCAGCTATTACAGAAATCCAGTAGGTTAAAATGACCCTGTCGAATCAGCTGTTTTTGCTGCCAGTCTAACAGCATTGTGTAACTGGGTAGAAGAGAAAGTGTGTCCAGAAGAACAGAATGGGCGTCTATTGGGAACTGGCACCTGGGAGAAATCCACCAGCAGGCAGCTACAGCGGGGAGCTGCGACACTCCACTTCAGAAAATGTGCTGACACCGCTGAGAACAACAAACACCAGATTAGTTCAGCCACAAATATGGCACTCTTGGCAGAGAGAGCATTTTTCATGCCACTTATTACTGACAATGACTGCCAGAAAACACGCAACACGCCAATCTGTTAGAACAGCAAATCCAACAACATTTATTAGGCTACTGTTCGACATACTAGAACTTTTTCAACAGTTTAGTCCCAAATATGTGGAGCCCATCATTATTGCATTACAGCAGTGCTGGATGGAAGTCTGTGGGATTAGGCCCTGTTCCAGGTCTACAGCTGTCTGGTTTCATGGTATGTGATGTTTTAACCAGGGACATTCTCTTAGCTCAGTAATCTCAGCAACAATTCCTCCCACAGTTAGCTGTTATGTGGGCTGGGTTTGTTTGCTAAATACAGAATCTTTAGTCTAGCTGTGTCACACGCAAGTATGAGGAACTTTTGCTTTATGTCTCCTCCCTAGAGACAACACAACAAACGTGAAACAGGCCTACAGGATTTCAGATACAGGTCAAAGAGAAACAATACCAAAAATATTCAAATAAAACAATTAATAAGCTAATAATGACAATAATGAAAATATAAAAGCATGTTATGTTTGCATACATCTGTTTTAATGTGAAACTGATTATTTTGTATAAGTAATAACATTAGAACTGTGAATTGAGACATGGCAGAGCATATGCCATAAGTCTTACCTACCTCTAATATGAACTATGAGGGGAGAGGTCTACTCTGTGTCAACTACACCAAATATATTTTTAACCAAAAGTAAAATAAAAAATCCTAATGGAAGCCTAATGGAAACCAATATATCTCAAGTAATTGCTGAGACTAATTGATTTTAAATAATTGTGTTTAGGTGCCTATATGGACTAAACACTGTCCTGTATCACCGCTGCCCAGTGAAAAACATGCATCTCCAAAACAGCAACTTTACAGAAGAGCGATAGAACCTGTAAAGAGTGTATTTCAGGTAATTTTAAAGAATTTCTATTGATCCATTGGTCCATTCATCAAGAAATATTGTGTGTTAAGTGTGTTCAGAGTATGTAATAAATTAAAATCGAGAAAAACTAAGATACTTGTTCATTGGACACAGACGAGATACACTATATATACTTCAATATATATATTTATTTCTCTGAACAGAACAGCAGAACCTTCTTAACTTTCAATAGACATCAGTGTATAATGATTGTTTTTCTTTGGACAGCAACTATATATTAGCTATACATCTGGGACAGTAGGGGTGGGCGATATGTCTCTAAAATAATACCACGGTATTTCATGGTATTTATGCGATAATGATAAAAAAAAAACTGAATTAGAATTTTGTTTTTTAAGAATACACTACAGCAACAAAATGAAAATTGCATATGACAGGGTCTGGCACACCCCTAACTGATATATTAAAAAATACAAGAATTTTTAATCAGATTTGTAACAGAAGTCAATGATCCAGAATGTCATGATACTAATAATGCACTCCATATATCTCCATATATCCAGGAATTAAATAAAATGACTGATATTGGACAGATATAATCTGTCTCTAGCAGATATAAAATGGGAAAATAGTTCAAATTGTTCTTTTGCTAAAAACAGCAAAAAATAGTAATTTGATGTGATAATTAGGGGTGGGTGATATGGCACGATATTTCAGGGTATAATATCGTTCACAATATTGAAAAATGTTGGCGAATTTATTGTGTATGTTACGATATGGCACATCCCAGAGAGTATGGCAAATCCCACATTTCAGAGAGTAAAAGTAAAGTATAGAATTTTTATTATTCTGATTCGCAGTACATGGTTTGTTGTTAAAGCCAAAACACATCTGGAAAAATAACTGGAAGGCAGAAAGGTCTTTAATACTGGGTTAGGGTGTGCAGTATCTAGCTAAATTATGCTTTATTATGGCTCAAATAAATAGGAAGCACTGTGTGGAAAAAATGCACCACTCTTTCTCCTGGTGATTCACTGCATCCTGGCAGTATGAGGATGAGGGTGAGGGTGATGTAGTGGGGAAATAGCTCCACGCTGTCTGAGAAGAAGCTGAACACAAGCTCACCTGGTTGGGGTCATCGTAGTACACCCCAATGGAGCAGAGTTTGGGGGCAATGCTGCAGCTCTCGGTGAAGGCAGCTCCGCTCTCCTTGTAGGAGCCTTTCTTGAATTTGTAGGCGATGGTGATCTGCTTGACCGGCGGAGATCCTGTGCGAATAACGACCTCGGAGAGAAGTCCGGAGTAAAACACCAAACCGAGCAGAGTCAAGACCAGACTCACCACCAGAACACCGATCAGACATAAAATAATAAAGTCAGACATGTTACCGGTCAGCTGTCCTGCTCCTGTTACAACAAATCACTTCCACTGTGTTGAGTTACTGATAAAACTACCAGCAAAATACTCATTAACCATCCAGCTCAGCTAAACGCTCAGCCCAGCCTGTACGCGTTAAGAACGAACAACCCTACTGCGCTAATGTCACGGTAAAATTCCCCGGAAAAACCGTGAAAACGTGCCCAGGAAGATTCACGGTGTTAAACGGACTGTAGAGATGTTGTTACCCTGTGGTCTGTTGACACAGCTGACCGCTTTATTTCCCTCAATACTGAGCTCCGCTTCCTGCCTCTACCACGTGCTCTGGATCACACTACAAAACAAAAGTCACGTGTAGTCACAATACTGTATAATTACATAGACTACATATATAGTACTAAAATAACTTAATATATTTGTATTATTATAAAATAATTATATTCTACATAAAAATTGTATTAAAACTAGAAAGTTTACCTTAACAGAGCTTTAGATGAATTATTACTAGTAAAAAAAAAAAAAAAAAAAAAAAAAAAAAACAGAAAAAGAACAATATATAGAGGACTCCTACATTCAGAAACACAACATCCAAACTCACCTAAAATAATAAATATTAAACTAGTCGGTTATGCTTTTTGCGTGTCTGACTAAACAAAATTTAGTGAACCTCTTCAAATAAAATGTAAAACAGGGTTGCCATGTTCAGCTGTTTCAATCACTGCCACTGAGTAAAATTCCAAATATTAATTCTATACCTGCTGTTATAGTTTTAGATCTTAGTAATATAATTAAAAATTATCTACAATTCGGTTTTTAATTACTACTACTAATAATAAAAATGTTATATAATGTCATTGATTTACATAAACAGATATAAAGTATTTTTTTACTTCTAAATTTTATATAAAATTATATGATTGTAATAAAATAAATGATTATTTAGCATTTTTTAATAAAAATGACGTAATAAGTAATTTGATAATATATTTTTTTATAATATAAAATTATATTCCATTTAAAAATGGTACTGTAACTAGCCAAAGACTAAACTAAACTAAACAAGCTTTAGATCAATTATTGCTAATAAAAATATCATAGCTGATATAAAAAAACAGAGGAATTATATTTATTACTATGAACAACTGTTTCATAGAGATCTCAAATTCGACTTACATTTTAATTAAAAACTCTCTACATTATTAATAATAAAGCTATTAGTTTATATAAAACTAGATTTTAGTACTACATATTTATTTGTAGAATTTTAATAAAAAATAATTTTCTACTAAAATGACTTAATAATATAATTGTAAAAAATTGAAAGATATTTCAATAAAAACTCTACCATAACTAGCCTTAACAGAGCTTTATATCAACTGGCACTTAGTTGGAATTTTTGTATTAATTACTATTATGAACAACTTTTTATTTTTTTTTGCAGAATTTAAGGCTAAAACAGCTTACCTTATGAGTAAAGTTGTGATGATGATTTCATATTATTACACAGATGTACCATAATAAAAAAAAAAAAACTCATTGACCATGAACCACACCCCAGTCTGATGAGAAATTAATTTATATAAAGTGACCAAAACAACAAACATAAAACAGACTTGATTACACACAAATTTGAAACACAAAAAGACAACTTTTCTCTCACAGCCTCAATAAAATGTCATGACATCTTTTCCCAATACAAGGCAACCAAACTGTAAAATTATAACAAATGACATAATAAGCTTTAGGAGCTGAAATATTGTAGGTATGTTTGCTATATATTGCTGACTAGTTATTTATGGATATGAAAGGATAAAGTGGCTGCAGTCTTCTGCTTTGTCAGTCAGATTCCTCAGAATCGTCCTCTTCCTCTTCATCAGCCTGGGCATTTTCCTTTACCTCAGCATCGCTTTCCTGTGTCATGAACAGGAGATAATAAAACACAAACAATCAACATAATAAACAGTTATTTTATACAACGTCCAATCACTTAACAGCACAAGCACAGTGTTTCTCTTTGGGGTTCCTAGTACCTCTTCTTCCTCATTCTGCCCCTCTGGCAGCTGAGAAGATTCTTCATCCTCTTCTTCACTGTCCTGTGATCGTTGTGAGAGAATCTCCTCACCCTTAAAACAAAATACAGTATGCATAAAATATAAAAAATATACATCATAATATAATCTAGAAACTAAAAACAAAATTAATCAGCTTAAATTAATCAGCATGTTGGATGTTTAAGCTCTGATTTGCAGTAAGAATTCTACATAGCAACTAATATGATCAAGTATGCACATGCTACTGTGCATTATTAATATTCAATTAAATAATTAAGGATTAATCAGTCAATACACCTTGAACATCATCTTTATTGTGTTTAGATCAGACTCTTTTAGCATATTTTAACAAATTAGTCTTCCACATCTTTCATATGCTGCATTTTAACTTTAATTTGAAAACTTGTTTATAATTTGGGTCCATAAACTGGACATGAACAGATGTTGCCAGAAGCATAATGTGTCCCAGAACTCACTTTCAGATTCCTGTTCTTCAGATTACCCAGCCAGAAGGCCTCTTGGCACTGGTTAAAAGTGAGCATGGCCTTCACACGATACACAAACTGCTCTAAGCTCTTCTTCAGTGCTGGCACATGGTTGGTCAGTCCTGTGTCTTGGCGATTCTGAGAAACAGTAAGACATTAAAGCTATACTGATGCACTGTATACAAAAAATGAGTGATCATCCAGAACTTTCTTTGTGCATAAAATAATTAATTCCTTTTTAATTTTTAACTGAATCTCAAACTATGTATCTAAATCACATTAAAAAGTGTCCTGTCTTTAGAATCCTGCATTGACTCATGTTAAAACATGAACATATTACATATGTATAATATGTTATGATCTCATAGTGAGAGTAAGATTAAGAGGGGAAAAAAGCCAAATACAAGAATGCTTCTGGTTACCTTTGAGTGGCTACATATGTGATGTAGCTGTCTGGTACTGAGCTGTAATGTCTTCAGTAAATTCTGAACATCCTCCTGAGAGAAACAGAACCAGCAGAGGTGTCACTGCTATTATAAAGTGCATATCGTCACTGTCCAATGAAAAACACTTATCTCCAAAACAGCAACTTTACAGGAGAGAGAAAAAACCTTGTAAACTTTCAATGGAAGTCAATGTAAAAAGAGTTTATTTCAGGTCATTTTGAAGAGTGTCTATTGGTCCGTTCATCAAGACATTTTGGCACAGTGTAAGGGACAGTTTGTTTGTTCAAATTATGTAGTAAACTCAAAATCGACAAAAATGGAGTTAAGTGTTTTTCATAGGACAGCAACGATATGTATGTGTGCACGACAACTAATTATTTGGAATTAACTGTAGATGTCCAACTGCCATAAATTTAACTTAGCAAGCCACTGTTGATGGCAGTGGATCAGAAATACCTTGTGCTTTTTAAAGCTGTAGTCGAGCAGAGGCATTCCCAGCTTAAGGAAGGACTCCAGAAAAAGACGGCCATACTGTAGAAAAAAGCAAACACAGTGTAAAAGCATATTCAGATTTTTCCGCCTTAATTGTAGAAATACCATAGATAATATTAGCAGCTTATTTAACTGTGCATGTGTTTGTGTGCCTGCATAGTTCTCACCTTTAAACACACATTAAGCACTGGTCGACTATCAAACACCTTTGGAGGAAAGGTCAGAACCGTTAGTTTGTGTGCAAACCCATATATTCAACATCTCATTTACCAAAACACCTAAAGGAAGAAAATCTTCCTCTTTATCTACTTTAAGATTAACTTTTATCTTAGGAATACATCTAAGAACAAATGGTCTAAGATAACAATAAGTTTATGGTAGCCTCACATTTGTCTAAAACTGTAAACCAGGCCTCTTACACTGCTTTTTTCCATGAAGGTAACAAAATATGTAGCTAAATAAAAATAAGTAAATTTCCAAATGCTTTTTTAGTAAGGAACATTTACTTATCATTAACCAACTGGACTAAACTGAACAATTCTGGTTAAATTCATAATGTGGTTTGTAGATATAAATATTACATTTTATTTTTGCTCAAGAACATTCTTTTTAAATAGGCTTGAGAAGCTTGTAAGAAAGGTCCATCACATAATATATTTTACATCTTGGCTTCAAATAAAAGAGTTAAGAACTTAATTTGGGGTTAAAGTGTGATTCAAGAGAGTGATGAAGAAATGAAAACACTAGCAGCAAATGGCTGGAGTGAGTTTCACATGACTCTTTACCTTGACCAGGTTAATGAGGACGTGGAAATCCCGAACAGCTAAGTTCCACGTCAGGAGCTTCTCATTCTGAATCTGCCAAAAGAGAAACATAATAAATTTAAGTATCATGTGCTTTTAATCACAGTTTTCATGCATCTTGGCATGTTCTCCTCCACCAGTCTTTCACACTGTTTTTGGATAACTTTGGCACTTCTGGAGCGAATATTCAAGCAGTTCAGCTGGGTTTGATGGCTGTGATCATCCATTGTCCTCTTGATTATATTGTAGAGGTTTTCAATTTGGTAAAATCAGGAAAAAACATCAAATGGTCTCCTATTTTTTTCCAGAGCTGTATATGCATAGACAGATTAGCAATTAGCACCATCTGCTCTATACTGCCTTGCCACAAAAGGTCTGACCAGCAGACCTCTAATGGCATCTTGTGGCACCAAAAAAGATATTCAAGAAGAAAAGACAACAGTATATACCAATATATATTTGTGCTGGGCTTCACAAGACCATCCTGATGTTTTGAAGATTTTCTGACATAGTGACCTGGCCTTCATATTAATTTTAGAGACTGACTGTTCACTTGCTGCCTAATATATCTCACCTTTTGATTATCTTTACTTACAGTGCCAATGGTGCCAATGTTATGGCCGAACAATGTATGTAAATATGTACATACACACCGACGGGCATAAACTCACCTCTCTGCTGTCCGTCTGTCTTCCAGGGGGCAGCTTTCGCACATTTTTCTCCAGCTCCTCCATCATGACCTTATAGTACACCAAGAAGGTTTGCCTGGGAAGTATAAAAAACTTTACATTTAATTAAAAACATTGAAAAAACACAAACATTAAATTAGGGAAGCTGACAACATGCCTGTACTGTGCTTACTGTTGAAATATCAGGCCAAATCTACAGTTACATCTCTCTATACTGCCCCTAGGTTACAGTGGATACAAACTAATAGCCATGTTGGATTGTTTATATGCAAAACTGTCATAAATTAAAACCAAATAAAAAAAGTATTTGCTAAATAAAAAAACAGCATGCCTAATTATTAAGCAACAGAACATGAGGAGTGTGTTTGTGACAATTTTGCAAGGATACACATTCTTGAGTGATCTATTGTGTTTATACAAGTTTTTTTTTTTTCAAAGATAAAGAAACAAAATAATTCATAAAATCCCTGAATGTCATATTGAATATGCCTAAATCCTGATAATTCTTTTAGTTATTGCTATATACTCGTAACAAGTCCCTGCCCTATCACAAAAGGCTATAAAATGTATATGGTTTATAGTATGTTACATGCTAATGGTTTTCTCACTATCACTATCACTATCAAGCTGTAGTTAAACAAAAAAATAAGTAAATGATCCAGCTAATGAATGGCAAGACAATAATTCTTGCAGTGTGAAGAAATGTGCATTACCTGTTAAGTGTAGGCCAGCTGCGGGAGCTGGCATCTTTAGCTGCATTAAGCAGTTCTGTGATCCCCTCTCCTGTTATCTCCTCTACTGCTTTCAGCACATCATCAGTGTGTGCAAGATAAATACTACACACACATAGGGGTGGCAGAAAAAGAGAGAAAGAAAAAAAACAAACAAACAAAACTGATCAATAAAAGAAAGTGCATTAAAAACTGTAGTGCTTTCAGAACCATTTAAAAAAATCAATGCAATAATGAGGTAGCTACATGAGGAGACTGCGAAGTGCATCATTATGTTTCTTTCCGCGTTCCTTCACACCACTCGGATCCACCCACTCCTGACACAGGAAATGCCTCGTCAAAGATGCTGGTGGAAAAAAAAATTAGCTGAAAAGTTCAAAAGCTGTTATGAATTTTGTAGTTTACTACAATTTTCCATAAAAAATAAAATAGATAAAAATATAATTAACACTACAATATACAATAATATGTTAATGAATATTGTCCATTTAAACCAGACCAGAAGCATAATTCTGATGAATGGGGTGATGAAGAAGTGCTATGAGTAATCAGGTGTAATTACGCAGACTGACCAGTATGTTCTCTGAAGAAGGTGTGGTGGGATCCTCCAAATTGACTGATAACGGTGAGGAGCTGAGTCAGGCACAGAGCAGTGTTTAGGCTAGGCACTGTACTGCGGAAATTCAGCAGGTACTCAAAACTTTGCCTACACACACAAAAAATTATAAGTCAACAAAAACATACAGCCATACCGACAGGCCATATATCCAAAAGCAACCCTGTATTTTTCTGTGTGTTTTTTTGAGAGAAACATGGTCAAACATTTCTATAAACTGTTAATTTCTTTAAACTGCATTTAAGGCTTAAATTGATAATGTGCTAATAAGAGGTTGACATGCATTATTGTGTGCTGTGCTTCCTATTGAAATCCGAGACCTAATACACATTTACATCTGCAGCATCTGGACTTTTGTTGGGTGCACAGTTCATATTTAAGCTCAGCATAAAAACATTTCTAACACAAATATATGAAAGTTCCAGGTCTGTTAAATTTGCAGAATTTACAATAGATGGTAAGCACTTCTGCAAATCTTTTGCCTCAAATGGAACACATTTGTTTTTACCCAGATCTTCCAGTTCTAACAGTTTCTACTTAATATTTGAAACTGTTATACTATATAAAACATTAACATTTATTTTGTTGCAGTAGTATTTATAAAAGCTTTTGTTTTCACATCCCAAAACTACCCTGAAATATTGAGATATTATTCTAGGGCCAATATCTCCCACCTCAATTAGTGAGAGGTGCCAAAAGTTAATAAAAAGTAGCATAGGATGAGTTCAGCAGGAGCACTGTAAATGGTAGCCAAATTACTACAGTGAGTTTAAAATCCTGGGGTGGAACAGAAAGTGGCAAAGCGATATCATACTTCATAAGGTTTCTGAAAACTAATAGATTTGTTTAGTTTATGCTGGCCACTTAGCAGTTATTCCAGTTATATAAACTGCAGGTTTTATAGCCTAATCTGTCTTGACACACGCGATATGCCCAAATAATCTAATGAATGCATTTAGGTCATTTAAGCTGCACCCACTGCTGACACAGATGTGCAATGGCACACATACAGCTTGTCTAGTCCCTGTAGAGAAATAGTGCAAGTGGAACAGGACTCTCTGAAGAAGATAAACCTGAACCTATTGTGTGTGTGTGTGTGTGTTTAGTTCTCACTTGATGAGCTGCTCCAGGGTTAGGTCTGTTTCTTCCTCTTTCAGTCGATGAGCCAGCACTCCCAAAGCACTCTTAAACAGAACTCGCTGTTCCGGATGGGAGAATCCCGACCTGAGAACACACTCCAGCACGTCACAGACTTAAACAGTTTACAAACTTGCAACTTTAACTTCAAACAAATCTTCTGCATTTTGTAAGGTGTACTTGAAATCAGTCAAAAACAAATCTTAAAACTTCACAGACATTAGGATCGTTTTCCAAATGCATTACAAGTCTTAAGATTATGTCTGAATAATCCTGACTGAGCACAACTATTAATATATAATGTCTTATCTGGAATTTTCTGGACAAGCTGGCATTTCTGGACAAGCTGAAAGACACAAAACCAGCTTCAGATGTGAAATAAGTAGCCTAATGCAGTAGAGTAATAATACAACTCTTTACACAAATATGACTCAGGTATTGCGGTATTACGCAGTTCCTCCGTTTGCTTTCCATGCCTGCTTCACCAAGTTACACAGTTCAAAAACCATAATGCTGACCTTCACATATAAAAAGTGAAATTAGATCTGTTTGGAAGGCCAAGCTAAGCTGAAGTCATGTAACTGTGGCAATAAAAAATGTGGCATGGCTATTTTCTGTGCACTCACCAACTGAAGGTTGTGTGCAAAACCTGCAGGAGGAGATGATAGGCTGAATTCATGAGCTGCTGCTCCTTCACATCTATACCAGGAGCATCCACCACACCCTGTTTCTCACTCAGCAAAGTCTGTGGGAGGCATGCACAGACACACACACACACACTTAAAACTCTATAACACCAGCATAAACTAAGATTAGCTAAGAACAATCTAAACAATCATTATCTATAATCTATGTTTATAGGCATGTATGGATGAGCATCAGTGTTTACCTGAAAGTGATTGTGGCAGTTCTCTAGGTGTGTGCACAGTGTAGGCAACAACTGAACACAGAAATTGGCCACATCTCTGGAGCTTTTCTGCTGCAGGTGAGAGAAGCCCACTTTCTTGCCAGCTTTCCCCTACACAGCAATCAATAACACAATAACACCTGCAGCAATTGTTGCACTTGGGGGCACAAAATAACAAGGGTTTCTAGGAAAGCATGACTGTGCAGGATAGTGACAGAGAGTAATGCTATAGCTGTATGAGAGAGAGCGATGGAATTTATCCCAATCTTGGATTTTAAATAAGTTTAAATCAGTTAATGACTGCAAAAGGTCGTCATTTACGCGTTTGTGTTCATACCTTAAGAAATGGGGCTTTCTTAGCTGGAGCAGCAGTTAAACTGAAGTCCAATTTGCGATGCAGGTCCTCCAGCAAAAACACTAGCTCTGAAGAACCCAGCTGCACCTCCTCTCTCACCTACACACAACAGTGGCACATACAACATACTGTGATCTACTTGGTGTAAAATAATTAAAATGTAAAGTAATAATGTTTAATTACACAAACCCTTTCCTTAATAACAGAATCAATTATGTCAGTACAGATTACACCAATGTCTTCAGATGTTATTTTAGCCTACTCTTCCACAAACTTAGGGCACAATTTAGCTAGAATTTATTTGTATCTATTTTGGCATATAACTTTTGTATATTAGACTAGTGTCGTCAGTAGGTCAAGTGGCTTTGCTGGAACCAGTCACACACTCATATTTGGATCTATGCACCATAGATCCTGGACCTCTAGACCTCATAGATATATGCAGAGATATTTAAATCTCTGTTAGTAGCATCAGTGTTGTGTTCTGCTTGGACATGAAAAAAGTGAAAGTGAAGGAGTGGGGTAATGGACAAACAGTAAGCAAATTGATTACACTAAGCAAATAAGTTTTGTCCTGAGAACCCAAACATTTCATGCTTTTGTGTGTCGTGCCTTTAACTAGCATGCCTAATTTAATTAACAAGGTTTCTTATTAAGTGTTTATGGAAAACATGAATACATTACTTTGAGAGCCACTGAATTAAAAAGTTGTAAAATACACTGTCAAGATAAGACAGAAAAGATAAGATAGAAAAGTTAGGACTTATTTATACTGACCTTGCTATGAAGCTCTGTGTCCAAGATCGATCGAGACAGGAGACCACATTGTAGCACATCCAAAACCTCAATGTCCAGTTCTCTAAAGAAAGCCCAGTAGGATGACAGATTCACCCCTACTTTGGCCTCTTTCTCTTTCTCTGGATGGTCCTGCCAAAAGAAGCAAATGCTTATTCTATATTAAGTCACACAGTGGTGTGGTGGTTCCAAGGTTTCTTCCTCTTAAAGGGAGTTTTTCCTTGCCACTGTGTCACCATAAAATTGGCATCTATGTGGTGCTGCTCATATAAGGCGTGGACCTGTTTTTCATGTAAAGCGGCTTTGTGAAAACCTTTGTTGTAAAAAGCGCTATATAAATAAAATTTAATTTAATTGAATTGAATAGATGGAACACAATCATTCCAGGGAACACAGTTCGAATGTTTCCAATGCTTAATGCTGGGGGGCTTTATATCTCTCAAGCCAATGCCTGGCATTAGGCATGCTACCAATGGGAATACGTTTATCTGCTCCAATGGGTCATATTCTATTCTGGCAATACTTCTATACAGGGACTAACCAAGCTCTGTGTGTATGTGTGTGTACATGCATTTACATCTGTGTCAGCACTGGGTGCAACCTAAAGTAGCAGCATTCCTTTTTTAGAAGATATACAGCTTTAGGAAAAAATAATAGACCACTTATAAATGATACGTTTCTTTGATTTTTAACCAATTAAAAAACCTCTAGAATATAATCAAGAGGAAGATGGATGAACACAAGCCATCAAACCAAGCTGAATAGCTTGAATTTTTGCACCAGGACTGGCACAAAGTTATCCAAAAGCAGTGTGTAAGACTGGTGGAGGAGACCATGCCAAGATGCATGAAAACTGTAATTAAAAACCAGGGTTGTTGCACCAAACATTGATTTCTGAACTCTTAAAACTTTATGAATATGAACTTTTTTTTGCATTATTTGAGGTCTGAAAGCTCTGCATCTTTTTTGTTATTTCTGCCATTTTTCATTTTCTGCAAATAAATGCTCTAAATGACAATATTTCTATTTGGAATTTGGCAGAAATGTTGTACGTAGTTTATAGAATAAAACAACAATGTTCATTTTACTCAAACATATACCCATATACCAATAAAATCAGATAAACTGATTCCAGAGCTTTATTTGGACATTTAGGGCATTAGTGACTTCCTAAACTCATTTGGATACAGCACAAAACGTTTGTATGTGTCTGAGAGATTTCTGGCCTTAATGCATCACCCATACCTGCTGTAGAGATTCATCTTCCTCAGTAGCTTCCTCCATCTGAGTACTATCTGTCGAAGAGTTTTTACTGGCCAAGGTTTTTCTTTTCTTCCCAGTGGACTCTTAAATAGAACAGATAATGTTTACTTCATACACATTAACAAACACACATTAAAACTCCAGAATCAGTTCCCTGTTGTCATATAGTTTAAGAGTTCTTCTCATATTTATGTTCTATTTTGGGCAAACCTGACTAAAGTGGGATTATGGGTGTTTACACTTTAAACAAATGTGAAAGTGCTGAATAGCTCTAAGCTGTTTGGCTTGGCTGACAGTGTGGGAACTGAAAAAGGAGAATCTTAAATATATCTTTCAGGTATTTCTCTTTACCTTTCTTTTTCTTCTTGGCAGGAGCAGCTGAGGACGTGGGAGCCACAACTTCTGTACTCTCACAATCAAAGTTAGCCATAGGAGGAGTGTAGCCAGGGCAGTCTGAAACACACATAGTTAAGTCGTTAACATTCAAGAGCTGATTGTATACAGTGGCATTATTGTGTTATTGGACTGAGTACCTCCACAGCTCACAGAAAAATGCCCAGTGCTGCAGACAGTATCTAAATTTTGCAATTTTCCCTTGCTGGCATAATTTTAATCTGGTCATTGTTCTTTTCGTGTCCAAATTTGTAGATAAATAGACCTATAGAAATGCTTGAAACCAGCGTGAAATATAATAAAAACAATTTTAAGAAGTTTTCTCCAACATATCGGAGATACAAAGTTCTCATGTATCAATGACTAAAATATACATGTACCCAATGCATCTATTATTTTGCTATGGTTTTTTAACCTGGCAAATCTGTAGAAGAGTTTTTACTGGCCAAGGTTTTTCTTTGGCCTGGCTGACAGTGTTAGAACTGACTGGAGAGAATAAAATATAAATGTGCAATGTCTGAAACACGAACTGAACTGAAAATTACTTCCATGTTGGTACCTGCTAAGCATGTCTCCAGTAGTGTCTGCAGGTAGGTGATGTTCTGAAGACGGGTTACAACTTTCATCTTCATCTCAGGGTCCTTTTGCTTGCAAAAAGCATTTACCACCTAAAAAGACACAGAAACACACAGACAACTGTTGCCAAATTCCAGAGTTTTTTAGCCCTTTTTTTATGTTTTTTCTTTTTGCTTTGGTTCAGATAAACCTACTACACAAGGATAAATTCTATACTTTACACAGATAAAATAATACTATACAAAGTGCAGTCAAATTACACTATGTAGAAGTAATGACTGAGTACATTTGCCTTTTAGGTTCACAGGAACCCTTTTTACATATTCCTAAACACATATGCAATTACCTCTCTGAACCAGTTGATGGTGTAGAAGAGCAGTGAGCAGAGGAACTCTCGCTCTGCTTTAGACAAACTCTCTACCTTCTCCACTGCTCCCATATCTGTCAAAATCAGGGGACAACCTGCCAAAACACACACAGTTTATATATACACAAAACCTGAAATCTGTACTGTGCAAAAAAAAGTCTTAAAAGTGAATTTAAATATGGCAGTTATTAATATCATTAATAAATTAATTATTTAAAGCTGCATGAAAAGGTATTTGCCCCCTTATTATTATTATTCTTTTGGTTTTGCATTTTTGCATTACTATTTTTCAGATTATCACACAACATTTAACATCAGGCAAATATAACCTGAGTGAATATTTAAAAAAGCACTTCTAAATGATTGAACACACTTATTGGAAGGCTGTTGTTGCCGCCAAGGGTGGTACAACCAAGATATTAGGTTTAGGGGGCAAACACCTTATCATATAGGGCTAGAGATGTTTTTTTTCTTTAATAAATAAAATTATCATTTAAAAAGTGCTTTTAAATTTTTCTTTTTCTTTGTCTGATATTAAAGTTTGTTTGATAATCTAAAAAATGTAAAAATGAAAAACAAAAAAGCAAAAAACAAAAGAAATCTGTAGGGGGCAAACACTTTTTCACAGCACTGTACTATTATACTATTATACATTTTATATAAAATAAATATAAAACTATTTATCAAAAACACAAGCAGTTTAACTCAGTTTTCATGAATGATTTCACCTAATGATTTTGAACTGGAACTGAATGTTACCTGTAAATACTGGACTAAAAAAGCAGCATGAAAATGGTTAACACATTTAAACATAGACCATACTGTAATAATAATTTACTTATACGAATTTATAATAATACACAGTATTATAATAACACAAAAACATACTTCCCAAATGTATGACATAAGATTTCTCCTCTGCATTTGTGCAATAACCATGATTCAGACACCCAAACAAGGTTCGATTAAGGACAGAAGGAAGTGTTTTATAAAAAAACTCCACAAATGTTTGCACAAGCAAGCACTGGTGTGGGTGCGGTAAAGTCTAAAGTGCGGTGTGTAATACATTCCTGGAAATCTGACTATGGGTCCCTGTCTACTTCCTCCTCACACACAAAGGCCTTTGTGTTCAGGGAGACAACAGTCAGACTTTCAGGGAACCGGACCAGAGTTACCAGAGCTGACAGAATCTGCAGTGTCACAACCTTAAAAGGATGACACTCTTCTACTTATTTTAAGCGTAAATAAAGCAGCTCAGTGATTGATGAGTGGCTGAAGTCAAAAACGAGCGCTCTATTTTTCACTGACCTAGCAGAGCATCAATCTCCTCTAGGTCACCCTGGTGCTGTTCTTCTTCACACAGCCTCAGCAGCCGGAAAAATGATGAAAGACAGAGTGGAGACACATGCCTGGAGGGAGAGAAAAAAATTGTCATTTGAAGGCTCATTTACTGTACAGTTGGTCAGAAAATACTGGTTTGAGATATAGCTGACACGCTTCTCCATCTGAATCATGTTATGCAGATAGGACAATTACATTAGAAATATTTAGTATTAATAATAATAATAGTATTTTCATATCACAATATGGAATAAGACAGAGCATGACTGTTTGTGTCAGATAGGCTTGTATTTCTAGAACTGTGGATGAACTGTGGATTAACTGTGGATGTCTCTTGAGTTAACATGGCCAGACTGACTGGAGCTTACACCAGCTTTGGACTGGTTATTACAGATCATTAGACAGGTTGTCTTGGACCATTTGGGGCTTATAAAACAGACCATTGTTCAAAAAGTGCAGCCTATTGAGTACTGTTGTACAATGTGCATTCCTTCTTGGTCACAATTTAACCTATTTTTAGATACATTAAACTGGTGCTATTAACATTATACTGAGTTCAGTGTACTCCAGTGGTCTTCTTAGTTAGTGGATCTGAATCTAAGAGAGCAGCTTTGGAAAGTGGTAGAACAGGAAACTCACAGAAGGACTGTAAACCTGGAAAATCTGCAAGAATAGCATGACTCAATCCTGACAACATGAAGTAAAATCTCAAACGTATTGCAGAATCCATGCTACAAGGAATTGAAGGAGAATCTAAAACTTTTCTGAGTATGTCATAATCTTTATTATTTGCATCCTCATTTTGATACATAGATGGATTGTTTTTTATTATTTTTTTATTAATTATTTTTTCTTACGATAAAGAATGAATCTGACAACACCTGTTAACTTTATTAAAATATGCCCTGTTTGTATTATAATAATGTTAATTAGTGCGGTGGATCTCTGACCTGCTGTTTTTCTGGCTGGGAGCAATGCGACCCTCTGCACTGTGTGGTACATCCTGAGCCATCAGAGGCAGCAGATTGATGGCAATTCCTCCCTGACTCTCATCTTCATCCAGATTATACATAACTGAGGCAGGGAAGGGATACGAACTGCACATGCACAACAACAAACACAGAAATTACTTAGATTGCACAGTTTAAATATAGAATCCCATGCCCTGCACTTTTGACCATCATGTTGACTTTTTGTAAAACAAAACTGTGAGATTGTGAACAAACAATAATACATTATTTATTCAATCTATAATAACCTATTTGACACATGGTACAAGTGTATGTTGTGCATTCATGTTGACTGAACCCCTCACCCTGCTATCTCTGGTCCAAGGTCAACTACAAAATCCTCTTGGAAATCTTCCAGCACACTCTTTCCAATCCAAGCCTGGCAGAGCACAAGAAATAGCATTGATACCACATGTGTCTATAAGCAAAAGTTCAACAGCAGTCTTGCTCTACCTACCACATTTATAATAGCAGTTGCTATAAAGACAATTACGTTTAAGTCAGAAAGAGGATATGTCAAAACAATTTTAAACAATTAACAGTTAAACAATTTGTATGCAATTTATGTGATATTCCATAAAACTTGCATGGGATAGCTATTGTGAATAACAACAATTATTCCTATTACATAAAGAACGAAGCTCTGGGTCTTTTAGCCAGAGAACTGAATACAGCTGCTGAAGCTAAAGAGGACTAAAAGAGGTTTTAACCTGCACAAGTGGGTCCAGTTTGCAGGTCTGTAGCAGATTGGCCAGCTCGTCATAATAGAGCGCAGCAGCTTCAGCTGAGCCTTCACTGCAAGAGCGAACCAGATCCAGCAGTGCTGTTACCTAATCAAACACATCATGCAAATTCATGTACATACTTAAACCACAAAAACACAAATGAATGTTTTTGAACAAACTTACACATGCTACAAACCTGTCGATGTGTTTCTTTGGGAAGTGTGCCTCCTTGAGAGTCGGCTTTGTTCCTTTAACAAGAATAGAAAAATAATCTTCTATTAATCAGTCTGCTTCATCTGTTGACTCTTATTTTTTTTACCAACTGCAGTATTTGTGCCAGTAAGGCATCACAAATGCTGTGTGCCATCAGTGTTTAATTAATTGAAAAAAACACTATGGAACAGAAACGTGACTCTATGCAGTACCTTCGTACCCCCATGCTCCCCACCATCATAACGGCTCCAATAATGCCAATGCGCTTATACTTAGGCACAGTACTGGACAACTGCTTACGGATCACTATGTGCATGTCATCCTGCAAGACAGATGAAACCAAAACAGATATGAAAGATTAAGAGACGTATATGACTCAGCAAACTGGAGTTACTAAAAAAAAAAAAGAAAGAAAAGAAAAATGTATACAGTACAGTCCTGACCTGAATATGGCTGCCATGTTGGTCATGGCCAAATGCCAGAGAGCTTAGGAGATGGAAGAGTCTGCGGATCTGCTGAGGGCTAAGGTTGTCCATGTAGTCCAGTATTCCCTGCACACAACACAGCCCAATGTTCCAGAACAGAAACATCATAATAGATTTTTAATATTCATGTTTATTTTTAGTTTATACCAACCAACTGATGTACACTCGTTAATGCCCAAGACTTTATGTGACATTACTAGTGGCAGAGATTACCTTAACAAAGACTGCATACTGAGCCATCTCTGTGGGTTTCAGGGATACCAACTCACACAGCAGCTCCAGAGCAACATCGACCTCCCCACTCACACCACTGCAGACATGTGTGACCAGAGAGCCCACCACTTCCTACATACAAAGAGAGACAGTTAAAAATGAAATACAAAAAAATAAAACAAAACATTTAAATATTCATATGTATGTACATATCTGCAGATCATATATATCATATATCACATAAGTCCTCTCAATGCGTTGGGAGAGGTGCAGAGTGTGTTACCTGCTGACAGTATGAGTCAAAGGCAGTAAAGGCTTGCTTATACATATGTCCTCCAAAAGGTACCACACAGCAGTCAGAAGAGCGCACCAGCCCCTGAGCCAGGGCCAGGATGGAGGGGAAATATCCACGCATCACCTACACACATTCAAACAATCAGTCTCCAATAAATAAATTAATAAACAGCAAAAAAGAGCAGAATGCACCAAATATCATTGTATTGCTTTTAAAACCATCTAATGTCAACTTTTACATCTCTCCATGTTAAGTTTTGGTGATTTAATCACAGTTTCTACTAACAACTAGACTAAATCAATAATATGGAACTGAACATCACAGAGAAAAAACAAACACTAAAGAGGCTGACACTGACCTGAGCAAATCCCTTAAAAGTCTTATTCAGTAGTGTTTCCTGAATGAGGCCAGCACGCACTTTAACCTTCAGCACCCGCTCTGCCCCACGTCGACTCTGGTTAGCATTAGTGGAGTGGAGAATGAGCAGGACCAACACATCAATCACCTGAAAACAAAAAAAGAGAAAAACAAAATGAGAGGATTGTAAACAAGAGGAACAATAAGGGAGAACAATCAAAGAAATAAACTGCACCTTGTGATCTTCGGGCTCACTGACATTCTCTATAGCCTGCAGGGGAAAAAAAAACAACACATTACACCCTGATTAGACACCCTCACCAGTATGTCAGTCCTAACAGGTCTAAATTGTCTTTTTGCAAAGGGAAGCATGTCATCAATCCTATGCCCACCTTCAGCCACGCCTCTGAGATAATCTTCTGAAAGCGCACAGCCGACTTAATGACCTCCAGCACCAGAGCCACACTGTCCTTACTGCTGCACGATGGGACGCTTGCTGATCTGATATCCAACAGATAAGGAAAAGACCAAAAAAAAAAAATGTAATAAATTTTAAGTGTGTATTCACAATAGGTGATCTGTTCCTGTGAGAGCACATTATTCCTCCAAAGCCTGGTTCATTTGACTAGTCAGATTGTTTCATACCGTGCATGGTGCAGTCACCAGTTCAGTAGGAACTGGCACAGAATATCTAGTGTAAGAACTGCTGACTGTGCCTAAGCACAGTATTGGAATATCAGTGATGCTGCCTAAATAAAAAAATATATTTTATACATGCTGCATAATTAACAGAAAATTGATATGGCATTCATAATTGATATGTCTATATATCAGCACGCTCCCAACCATTCCAAACAAGCCACAAACCAAACACAATCTAAGGCACCTGCCCAATTTGTACGGTGCATGTGTATTCATTAATAATTACTTCATTTATTTTTGTAATAAACTCTCCTTGATACAATGAGAGAGAGAAAATACACTTGTTGTGGGGTTCACCCTTTAGTAGTGTAACCTGACATAATGAATCATGGAATACATAGAGTATTATTTATATGATTATTAGTTGCAGGCAGTGGTGGTGCATGTATCCATATGCTGACTACAAAACTAATTAGACTACAGACAATAAAGTGCAAAAGGTTACCCTGTGATCTTCTTATGCTTCTCAGACCTTTGGGAGGCCTGCAGCATAGAGGACAACACACACTGCTCCAATTCTAGCTTCTTACGTAGATCACACACCACCTACACATACATAACATACAATACATACACATACAGAATGCAGGAAGATTTTATACACTGAGGAAATAGTTACTTTCAAGCACATATTTAAAGACTGTAGTGTATTTATAGGCATCATTTAGTCTAAAACAGATTACATATTCTGACCTCATTGGCATCAGATGCAGATATGGAGTGCAAGATGAACTTCACTACAACGGGAAGGTCCTCCAACTGCACTGCAGAGACAGTGGATATGACTGCACCACGTACCTGACCGACACACACACAAAAGCAGGAAAACCAAAACAGGTAGAAAGATTATGCGGTATTTATACAGCATTTATATAGTATAGACTGAGATCTAAATGATTTGTTGAAGAAAAAAAAAAAGAGTTTGATTCATAAGTATTTGGACAGATGCTCTTTATAAGTTTGCCTTTGTACACCAACAGAATGGAATTTAAAGAAATCAAAATATTATTAAATTCATTATCTCTCTACTGTAGTTTTTGTTTTGTTTTTTGTTTGTACTGAGCAGGTCGACCCGAGGTGGGTGGGTTCCTCTGACTGAGTCTTAGTTCCTCCTAAGGTTTCTTCCTCTTAATGTAAGAGAGATTTTTTCTTGCCACTGTTATCGCCACAATAATTGACATCTCTGTGGAGTTGCTCATAAGAGGTGTGGACCCGTTTTTCTGTAAAGCTGCTTTGTGACAACTTTTGTTGGAAAAAGCACCACATAAATAAAATTGGATTAAATTGAATTTAATCATATGTGAATAATAATGGAAAGGAATTTAAGCTAAAATTGTAGCTACATTTCAATCACATCGTGATACTTTCCAATCCACTGTGGTTGTGTAATATGAGTGTAATATATGGATAACACCCACTGAAAACAAACTACATGTGTAATTTCATTATAGAGCATTGGATGATGCAAACTGTAACTTGCAAGACTCAAACTGTGAGAATTTGAGCTGTGCTGAGGAGGTAAAATTACAATGACTATGTAACTGTCCAAATATTTATGGACCTGTCTCTACATGTTTATGCTAGAAAGTTGAGTACCTCGGCCAGTAACGTTGAGCTGAGATTAAGGCTTGACAGTGCATCCAGGATGGGGACAGTGAGCTGTGTGCTTTCTTTGAGCAGAGCACTACACAGAAAAAGAAAGCAGGAAAAATAAGCTCAGATGTACAATGTCTCAACAACACTATCAGCAGCACAATGAGACATGTCCTCTAAATGAGCATTATTAATGGAACAATGAGTACAAAGGTGCAATTATCTCCACTATTTCTTTAAGATCAAATATGCTTATGGCACTTTAACTGTTAAATACTAAGTATCTCTCGGCTTTCCTAAATCATATTCCTTACTTGAGGTCTCTGGCCATGTCTCCATGCTGAGAGTCCTCTAGTATTTCAGGCAAACTGGTAATGATGTCATGCTGGATCTCAACAGGAGCTACAGACACCAGCTGCATCAGCTTACTCGCTAAATCCTAGACACACACATACACACACACACACACACACACACACACACACACACACACACACACACACACACACACCAAGGCCACATTAACAACACAGCTGACTGGAATAATTTGTTTACACCTTTATTTACATACTTTATGCTGGAACTGTTTCTGGGTAAACTTTGGTTAGACTCCCCAGTGTAATGTGGATCAGATTTAATTTCACATATATAAACAATATTCCAATGCATGCGTTTGTCATCTAATATTGCCACTGTACTGTACACTGTAAAATAAAGAGAGATACTAATAAAAATTGGAAGAGATCTCCAGCATACAAGCAGATCATTCATGTTAGCCAACAGCATTGTATTATTTGGCTAATGACATTTTGTATTTGTGAAAATTAGTTTTTGAACACTTTCGAATGTAGTTATAATGATATTTGCTCTAATTTGATTTGTGTATCGTGGTTGAACATACAGAGCACATATACCAGGGGTGCTCATCTTTGGAGGACGCCTTTTAGTGTTCAGATTTGTTTCATTCATCTTCCTATGTTTTGTGCTTTGAAATTAAATTCTGAAAAAAGCCAATAGAAAATAAATAGAATACCATTATATAACCCCAACATTCTGAGACCAAGCAAGCCTAATTAAATAAATATATAATATCTTTAAATAAATATAATACCTTGCAATCCACAACTCGATCAAGCCACTTCAGCTGGTTAATAATAACATGTGGAATATTGAGGCCATCCTCCCCAACCCTTAAACAAAAAAATGTCAGACACACAACCAGTCACTAATGACTGCAGCAGCAGATTACAGTACACATACTGAGATGAATAAAGATAGATATTATACAGACATTTAGATAACAGGTTATATGACAGTAACCTACCCCTCAAACATGAACTCTGGAAGCTTCTCAAACAAAGTGTTTATGACTGGAGCCTAGAAAAAGGGAGACATTTTGTAAGGTCTCAGTTACATTAACAGAGAACTTCAGAAATGTTATTACGTGAAGAGATCCCCTTACCTGAAGCATCTCTACACCTAGAAGCAGACGAACAAGGCTCTCCTGGAAAGAGCTAGAACTGCACAAAGAAACCACAAACATCTGTGAGCATTTCACTTTACACTCCTAGCACTCTCTACATTGCAACATGAACGTGTCTTCCAGCTTTATTTTACACTGCATTCACACATTACCTGGCACTTCCTTCACTTGCAGAACGTGGCACACAAGGAAGCAGGCAGTTCCTAAATCTCTCTGGGTCTTCAATGTGAGTCTCCAAGCCAGATATAAACTCTTGAATTATCTGATGGAGATTCAGTGGAAATCTTAATAATTAGCATAGTGTAATACATTATTTAATTTATATATGTTGCATTGACACTGCTACTGAAATGAAATGTTCAAAATTCTACACTCACAGTTGGATATCTTGGATTTTTCCGTAAATATTGCTGTATTCTTTTTTGAAAGACAACTTGATCCACAGCTGTGTAAACAAAAATGGCAAAAGGTGTGAAAAATACATGTACACAAGTAAATTCTATTACTGTTTAAGTATATATCAGTGACATCTTTATCCATGATCTTACCAATCTCATTAGACATGTTGCCTAATCTCAAGGTGACTCCTGATTCCCGAAGCATACTAACAAAAACTGAATCAGGAACCTGTTCAGGAGCTGCTGATTTGCTGGGCCTTCCAGTGGACTTGCTTTTCTTGGATTCTAGATGAAATACAACACAGGGAATTAGTCCATTCTGTTCTAAAGCAGAGCAATGTGTAAGCAACGGTGCCCAATCCTTGTCATGGTGATTCACCCCCTAGAGAATTCAGATCTAGCATTCTAATTTCATTTAGGCTGTTTAGTAGCTGGATCAGATGTGTTAATGCAGGGTTGGACATAAACTCTGTAGGGTTATGAACACACCTAATGTAAGGTGATGCAGACACACATTACAATATGTTATGTAGAATACACGAAAGAACTCACTGGGTGCATCAAGTGAGGTTGGCCCATCTTCCACTGAAACAACTGATGAACGTTTCTTTTTGCGCATCATGTTCAGCTGAAGTTGTCTTGCTGTTTATCCACTATCCAGCGACCTGTTAATAAGACATACATGAAAAATCTAAAGCTCAATTCAAGCAATGCATAATATTACTAACTTACCTAATGCTACATTAGTTTATTTATTAATCAAAAAGCAATAATTGATCAATACATTGAGAAAAAAGACAAATGTACAGCCTTTCCCCTACTATTCAAAACGCTGATCAGTTTTTATTTGTTGATACAATAAAAAATCAGTAGTATAACCACTGCCCTTGGTGTTGGAGTATGTAATAACCAGCTGATGGAGATGGGTGATTTTCACAATACACCGTATGTATCATGCTTTGACACACAGACAAAAGGCATCAGCAGTGGCACATTCTGCTATTCACATACTCTTTTATGAATAGTACGGTGATTTTTGCAGCAAATAATGTAGCTCATTAAACAGGTATTTAACACTCTAATGAATTGTTCTTTTGGTTTAATGTTCTTTAAACATGGATAAAATTCTTAATATTCTTAAAAAGCATATTGGGGAAAAAAACATGATATGATCAAATATCGACATATTGCCCAACTACACTTCAAATATATATAATTTCTTTTTACCATATAATCCGCTACTAACTAGCTAAAGGAATAATTTATTACATTCAGGGAATCACTCATTAAGTCTCCAGCTAAATGTTATTTTTAATATTGTTTTGGAGGGTTTGTTAACTGATCCACAATATTTAAGACAAAGAGCTGCTCTACAGACAGACTCAGGAGATCCTTTGTGCCGAGAGCCATCAGACTCTTCAACTACTCCGAGTGGAGCCGGAAGAGAAAAGAGGACAGTTGAGGAACGAGTCTCATATTTTATTTTTAATCACAGCCTATTTTTATCTGTACTATAATCACACTCTGTAACAACATGTACATCTGCACTCTGTGACTTTATTGACAATTTACTGTACATTCTGTACTTTTGCACTCTTGGACCTTGACACTTTATGGTACGTCCTGTACATTCACACTCCTGGACACTACTCACGCTTAAATTAAAATACTTGCACAGGTTTATATTTAGTATTTTTCATATCTACTGATACCTGCTATCCCTTATAACTTACTTAAATTATTCTGTATTACTGCACTACCTTATCTATCTATCAAATTAGGTAACCTAGGTATGTTAACTAAGCCTTGGCATCTTATCTCACCTCTTAGTATTAATAGATAACTTAACTAGGTAACACGTTAAAAAAACTAGCTATATGTTAAATAAACACCGAGAGACTGAATAAAGCCTTGTGCAAGCTGTCTAAAAGCTGTCGTGGCGACTCTTTATAGCTGTCTATTTCTGATTGTTGATGTCAAACTACTTTTTAATGAGCTAGCTAAGCATTAGCTGCTTTTGTAAACATACACACGAGCTACACAGCTCCTACCCGTATACTCATTATACGGAACATTATGCATTGACATGCCGATTATAAAGACTGACCCGCCCGCTAACCCAGCAGTCGTGGTTGTAGAAAGCTAGCTAGCTGGATTAATAAACTGTAAATGATGAAAATTAAGTTACTTTACGCAGCTCGTCGCTTATTTCGTTTTCTTCTGTCCCAAAAGTCCAGAGTCTCGCGTAAGAGTTTCCCGCCGATGTTTCGTAAATTGTAAGGGAGGGTGTTACAGTTATTTGCCCTATTTAAAAACGAATGTAAGGCGAGGTGGCAAGTATGTGAGCTATGGTGTCACAGGACCTTTTAATGCTGTGTACAGTTCCTTACAGCACTCTTTCCTTAATTTGAATCCTTAATGTCTCTAAGTGATATATATTGATGATCTTGACAGCATAATTACAGGACAGTGTGTGAATGTGTGTTCGTTTACCTGATCTTATTTACAGAATGTAGGTGTGTTGGGTTAATTCTACAGATAAGATTAGCTCTTTTTTTAAAGTTTAGTTTAAAAGTTTTGCTTTTTTTGTTATTATCTTCCTTCCTTTCTGTTGATTGGTGTGATTACATTATTTGTCACATTGTTAACCATCTTTTGTCAAGCCATTCTAAAATAAAGTTCAATAAAAATTCCTCCCTGAATTTACCTGAGCCAATTTTGAAATTGATATAAATATTCAGAAAGGGGGTTGGACTTTTATGGGTTAATTACACTGTATTTTTTTGTGTTTCGTTTGTCCTAATTATGCCGACCTTACAGCTAACAATTTTTTTTTTATGATTTCACTGTCGCAGACACATTAGAGGTTCTAGGATAAAATCATAAGATTCTCAGTGTAAGGTGGTAGGACTGAAAGTTTTAGTATTTTTCTTGTCCTGGCGTTCAGATAAAATTAATCAAGTTTAATATTAAAGTAAGTCTTAAAACTTGGCTTATTAGCAATAGTTTTAAACTGGTACAGGTTGATATAGAGTTTAGTTTTAAGGGGAACTTGCACTAATGCTATTAAGGATTAGCAAAAAGCTAATAGGAAGGACTCAAAGTATTGTCTCATGCACATGCTTCACATATATTATATAAACATATATATTACATATATAATTTTCAGAGTCTTTTCTCGAAGTCGTTTAGTAGTTAGCATTAAGTTGATTTCCAGGCACACATCTAGCTAATATCGTTTTCCTGTCTGTCTCTATTGTTATCGCAGTTTGACGACGGTCCCTAAAGTTTTGTGGGCGTTCCTTTACTAGGGGCTGTGGGTTGTGCAGAGATAAACACGCAGATTGGTTCCCTCTGGTTCACCTTCCCCCCGGTGACCCGCCTTCCTACCCTATCATCCTCTTCTCCTCCTTCTCTTCTCCTCCTCCTGTCCTCCTCCAGATATCTCCTCCTCCGCTTTCTTCATCAGGTTCACTGCGTGGTTGAAGTTCAGCGTGTCGTGTGTTAAGATCACAGTGAAGTCTCTTGGTGGTTGGTGTGTAGTTAGTGGAGGAAATCATGGCTGATGTGAAGTCGTTCTATGATATCACAGCGAAGACTCTGGCAGGAGCGGAGTTCAGGTTTTCTTCTCTACAGGGTAAAGTTGTTCTCATCGAGAATGTGGCGTCTCTCTGAGGCACGACCACCAGGGATTACACCCAGATGAACGAGCTCCATCAGCGGTTCTCCGACAAGGGGCTCGTGGTTCTGGGAGTGCCCTGCAATCAGTTCGGGCATCAGGTAAGACCTTTTTAAAAAGCTGGTTGGATGGGCCGACTTCCTTATTTTATTTATTTTTAATTGGATTGTGTAATATATTGTGTACAATATATATAATACATCAATACAATAGAGATAGATAGATAGATAGATAGATAGATAGATAGATAGATAGACAGACAGACAGACCCTTGCTTTACTATATAAGTTATTATGAACAATGAGGAAAAAATGACCAAATTTTAAACCTCTGGAATATAATCAAGAAAAGATGGATGATCACAAGCCATCAAACCAAGCTAAACTGCTTGAATTTTTGCACCAGGAGTGGCATAAAGTATTCCAAAAGCAGTGTGTAAGACTGGTGGAGAACATGCCAAGATGCATGAAAACTCTGATTAAAAACAGGGTTATTCCACCAAATAATGATTTCTGAACACTTAAAACATTTATACATATGAACTTAATTTCTTTGCTTTATTTGAGGTCTGAAAGCTCTGCATCTTTTTTGTTATTTCAGCCGTTTCTCATTTTCTGCAAATAGATGCTCTAAATGACAAAAAAAATGGAATTTGGGAAAATGTTGTCTATCGTTTATAGAATAAAACAATAATGTTAATTTTACCTAAGCATATACTTGTAAATAGCAAAATCAGAGAAACTGATTCAGAAACTGAAGTGGTCTCATTTTTTTCCAGAGCTGTATATAGACAGTTCCTTTTTTCTTCAGATTTGTTTGTTAAAAATTGCATCATAGCTTATAGTAAAATGTAGTATTCTTTTTGGCTTATTAACAATTCGAAGCCTTTTTATCATCTGCTCTACTTCAGCTAAAAATGGAATATGGGTATTCTTCCAGAATTCTTTTTTATATATAATACTATTTTTATTTTGTTAAAGGTTTTAGGTTATTCGAAAAGTTTAGGATGATACACAATGGTGCAATAAGCATTTAAA
This sequence comes from Astyanax mexicanus, assembly GCF_023375975.1. Taxonomy (NCBI): domain Eukaryota; kingdom Metazoa; phylum Chordata; class Actinopteri; order Characiformes; family Acestrorhamphidae; genus Astyanax; species Astyanax mexicanus. The sequence continues at coordinate 15,148,512 of NC_064412.1, read as the reverse complement.
GGCTTCTTTATTACTAAAATATTTATATAAAAACATTTAAGGAACATTGAAATGTATTGTTGCTATTGTTCTTGTTATTGTATTATTATTTTATAGTGTATGTGTAGATTAGCTGTTTATGATGACTGATATGAACACATTTGTGGCTATAATTAATTTTATGCCATTTATTAAATAGCAGGGATTTATTTTTCATTTTATTACTGTTGCACAGTAATTTAATATACATTGTAATTTTTATTTTGATGTTTAACTTATGTTTATATTAGCTTAATCATTCTATATAAGATAAAATATATAATCTGTTTTGCTATTTTGTGCCTTCCAATCTCTTAAAGTTTGATATTTCATTAAAATTAAGAGTTGTAGATGTTGTAGGTACCATACTGTTACAATTTGTAATCTGAAGCTTTAGCACACTTGACACCGGGCAGGTGTGTCTCCAGTTACTCCTCAGATGGCTGCCTATCTAACTTAAACACATTAAGGTGCATCATTGTAGGTGATCTAGTTTCCCTGTAAAACATGTCAGGTAACCTAAGTTCATGTATTGTTTAATATTTTGCTCATTATTATTATTATTATTTGTAGGAATGTCTTGGTTAGAAGACCCTTGGCTAGATATAAACATCCAAATGATCTGATAGAACTGAAACACACAATTAAGGTCTAATATGGATTGTGGTACTAAAACAAAAAGTCAGTAGCTGAACACTGCTATGAGATTATTCAGTATTATGTCGTTCTTATTCAGGAAAACTGCACTAACGAAGAGATCCTGATGTCCTTAAAATATGTCCGTCCTGGAAACAGCTTCGAACCCAAGTTCCAGTTGCTGGAGAAGGTTGATGTGAATGGAAAAGATGCTCACCCTCTCTTCGTCTTCCTCAAAGAGAAGCTGCCATTTCCCAGTGATGAACCAGTGGCCTTCATGGGTGACCCAAAATGCATCATCTGGAGTCCCGTCTGCAGGAATGACATTTCCTGGAATTTTGAGAAGTTCCTCATTGGACCAGATGGGGTCCCTTTCAAGCGCTACAGCAGAAGATACCTGACCAGCAACATTGATGGGGACATAAAGAAGCTTTTGAACATTGCCAGTTAAAGTGTCTCCTCCTTTTGTAGCTGGTTGTGCCCTTACTGGGCCCAGTGCTCCTGTATTGGGATGCTTACTGAATGAAGATGCCCTTTTAAACATTATGTGGGGGGTTTCAGATACTGTGTAAGAGTCCTAACTGAACAGTTGCATTGGGTCCATTTATGGCACAACAAGCCTTTTCAGGATCAGTAAATAAAGGTTTACTCTTCAGTCTTTCTGAGTGCTTCTTTTTTAATTGGCTAGAAACTTACAGGCTGCACCTACAGCATTAGCTCGTGTCTTCTACCTGCTACCTCTGTTGCCCTGAGAAGGACATTGCATATTAATGTCTGTCCCTTGGCAACAAATGATTGTTGTCTCTGAGTCATGCACGTTTACAACAGACTTTGTGGTCTGTTGTCCCTCTGTGGCGACTTTGTTGAAATGACCGTTTCCTGCTGACATTTACAAAGCCTTTAAGGACAAGCTGGCTTAAGAAAGTTTTCCAAGATAAATATGAGAACTAAGCCAGTGAGAGGCTGAGCAAAATTCAAAGCTAGGGTTCTGGTCATTCTGTGTGGTTCTGTTAAATGCCCTGTTTGGTCCAAGCCACCTAAAAAAAGCAAGTATATACGTATCCACTTAGAGGTGGTCTGAGCAACACTTGAGCCGTATGATAACACTGTAAATACCTCAATCTTTCCAAGATTTAGCCTGCAACTGAAATGACTCCAAGTTAAAGGAAACACCAATATTTGTTTCATATCAAGCTTATCTGTCTATCCAGAAACACACTTGTCTACAAGTGTAAACATTTGGATAAAATCTAATCAGGATAAAATCTAGATACTAGTCACATGAAGTGACTAGATGTAAACTGGGACAAAATATATATTTTTACATAATCTATTTTATTATGAGAAACTGGCCAAGAGCAGGGTTGAGATCTCATTTTATAATAAACAAGTTCAAATGTTTCCTCCTATCATCAGAACTATACATGCTTAACTATCACAAGCAAACAGGACTCCCCACTCAGGCTTCAATTCTTTATTGTCTTTTTTTTTTTTTCATTTAAATGATTTCAAAATCCAGGGTTGCACATATTGCCATGATAAATATCAGAACACAAAGAAGTTATGTATCCTATTCTGTAGATAGTACATGACTATTTACATCTATGCAACATCTCTCAAAATGATTTTTAAAATGTATGCTATTTCAGTAAATGTGGCAGGTAAAAAAGTGCATTGGCCAGTATGTCATAATTCAAGGTTCAATGTCAGTTTAGAGCAGGGTATCAAGCATGTACTTGTCACAGCCTGACAGACCCAAAAGAGAGAAGCAGATGGGGACCGACCAACAACCATTTTGCATGCCGCTATTCCACAGAAGAGAAAAGCACACGAAATATGATGCATACTGACTGTTTTGGTTCATTCGTAATAGGGAGGAAAAGACGTTTCAGTAATCCTCCCAGTGTTAAGCGTGTTCACATAAGTAAGAGTCGTTAAACAAGCGAAGTAATGCCACAACCAATAACATGGCAAATTCACCACAAAGTAGCAGATAGGGCAGAGTAGCATTGTAGTCACTGACTGTGTAAAGTTTTCTTGATTCTAGCATTGGCCTCAAGTTTCCAGGGCAGGATATTCAATCTGTGCCTAGAACTGTAGCCTTTTAAAGTCTCAAATTTAGCACCACTTTCGAGCAGTGGCTCGATGCTCCTGTCTGTCTGCCTTTCAAAGACAGGAGAAACCTGCAAAAAAAAATTCTATTAAATATCTGCCAACCTGGAAGATTCTGAAGCATATAAATGTGATCTCAACTAATAAAATGCCATGTGATAAACCTCAGACCTGTTTTGTTTCAAGCAAGACATGTATGTGTACCACCTTTTAAAGTTTAAAACTAAATCCACTCACACAAGCCCCCTTTTAACAGTTCTTGGGGCAGAAAGGCCGCTAGTGCTAACGTATCAGAGAGAGCAGCACAATAATAAAAGATCAGCAGTATAATCAATCTCACCACATAACTTACTCAAGTTTAGCCTTTACGATCTACCCCAGGCTTTAAAGATAAAGCCTTAAACTGAAGTATATGTAAATGAATGCTTGCAAAAATGTGTCACTGCACTAAGCTGAAAGCCTTATGGTTGGGCATAGAAATGTTGACATAGTCTAGTCAAACAAAATCTTCCTGTCTAGAATGTGAGATTATGCAAACAAGCATTTTTTCAGAGAAGAATCTATTCCTCACGAGAGGCACATAATACAAAACACCTTCAGAGTACAAGGGGTAAGCATGGAGAGGAAAAAAAAAATTGAACACATACTTGTTTGCATACATTTCACAGAATGTCTGTCTATAATCTAGGCCATTTTTCCCTCCATCCTCACTATCTCAAATGCCATCAACACGTATACAACTTTGGTTGATACAACACAATGCATTTGGCTTCTTTTTCACTTTTCCACTGGGACAGAAAAGTATGCGCCTCACAATATTTTAGGCAACTTAACATTCTTAAATGTTCAGCGAGAGGCTGAATATCTGCATTATTCTCCACCTCTTTAAACTAAACAAATGAGCTCAGCAGGCAACAAGGTCCAGGAGAACATCTGTCATATCACGCTTCAAACTAAAATTTTTGTTTATTGATTCATTCTTTTCTCTTTTTTGTTCATACAACATACTTCTTGGCTCTTGGTAGATGTGCACATTAGTGAAGAAAATTAAAATAGCGTGGAAAGACAGGGCCTCAGAGTCCTTTATGGGGGCGGGTAAAGATCACCAGAAACTCTGGGATGTGCACTGACGCATTGTTGGTTATTCATTCAGACAGCTTTTTTTAGTGCCAGTCTTTAAAAGAGCACTGAGCTTCAGTTGATGTCCATGGTGTCTTCCAAAGATTCAGATGCTCCTCCCAGTGATGCAGATGGAGCAGACCTTGACGAAGGTTCTCCATCTCGCCGTTGGTAGAAGAGTACATAGGCTGCTTTAGTCTGAAAAGGAACAGCAGATTTAAAATAATTACAACAGTTATAACAAGAAAGTGTTGTCACTTTGAAGGGGTAAAAGGCAAAACAGAAAAAAATGGTTTCTTACCACTATCTGATCTTCTGAGGCCGAGGACACACTGCTGTCATCAAAATAATACCATTTTCCATCCACCTTATTCTTAGCATATGCTGTGTCTGCAAGTAGAAGTGAAGAAAATTATGACGGATACTGCAACAGCTACACCACACAACAAGCCTTTACTGTCACGAGGCTAAATGTAGAAAGAGACATTATTAACCAATCCAGAATAATTTACAATAGTGTCTGACAGAAAATTTAACCTTGAGTCACATTTACACAGGCACAAGGCCCCTGTTCACATGATCATGTGTTTAAAGAAACAATGTAAGGTTGTGAAAAACAAATAAAAAGGTGTGGGGTGATAACACAGAACTCCAAAGAACAGTGCAAAGGCTTCACGAACAGAATGACAAGCTAGATAAATATTAACCAGCTCAGAACTGTCAGAAGGAATGACTTGTATCCTCAAGGAAAGTTAAGGATTACAAAATAAAATGACTCACAATGGCCTCCACCCATTCCTCCATAGTGGTTAGAGACAGCAACGAGGTCATAGACGTAGGGCGCAGCTTTAGGGTCACAGACAAACTCAGACATGTTCAGATCTCTGTGGGGGGGAAAAGCCAGCATTAGCATAAGCATAGCAACAAAACTAACTACTCACTATTAGATCACTATTCCAAGCCCCCAGCCATCAGGCTGCTGAACAGCCAGTAATGGTGTCCATCACATTCCACTCCATCACAGCTCATCTCACTGGTCTGATCATACAATACATCACATCTTCACCTCCATGCCAACTCACACTGCACCCTGCACTCTATTTTCCTTACACATCTGTATTCAAATCTATTCAAATCTAAAGTGATATTAACATTGTATAGTCATAAGTTAAATTGTATAGATTTTATTTTGGACATTGTGTTTTCCTGTCTACTAAGAGGGACTATGCACATTTTTCAGGTACATGTAAGGACTGTGAATGTGAAACTTGATTTGATGAACAATGAAGACTACTCCAGGTACTACATGTCCTTGCCAAGTCCAGTGTGCCGCAATCAGATTCAAATGGACATGCCAATACTAAGAGCTCTGCAAGTCTCACAGATTTAAGAGGTATCTAATTGCTCAAAATCTATATAATAAAGTGTAAGTAATTTATTCTTTACTACAAAGTCACCTAGGAAAAGCCAAACAAGATCAGAAGATCAGTATTTTCTGACTGTGGTTTTGCAATACAATGCACAACACAATATGTGAAAAATCTTGTGGATGTATTGCTTAAGTAAGACAATATATTTAATGAGCATTCTCAGAAAGGAGACTAGTAGGTTACACATTTCCTGGTTTCTATTGTATTACAGTGTCTGTATCTGAGCCAATAACCCTGAGGGCAATCATCCTCAAACTGAAACTAATGGTTCACTATACTCCCCTCACACATTTGTTTTGTATCAGAATATCATTATTTGTTTTCAAATGAATAACTGTGCAATCTGTTCCTCCCCACCAAATCACACACCTTCAGTACAATGTAAAAGCCGCAAACATAAAGTCTAGATGGTTTTTGAACAAAACAAGCCACTATTGAGCATGCTGCCTCCTGGTGGAAATATTATTTTATATATATTATTTTATATATATATATATATATATATATATATATATATATATATATATATATATATATATATATATATATATATAACAACTGTCATACCTGATGGGGAAGTCCACTATAGTGTCCAGTTTGTCTCTCCAGCAGCGATTATAGGAGAAGCGTTTTAGATGCACCACCAGAATGCGGGGTAGAGACCACAGGTCAAACTTCTTTGTAGCCCGCTGGTGCTTCTTACAGGTGGGACAGTACCTGCAGTGAGCAACAGAGACAGATTTAATTAATAACTAGAGCTCTGCATTGACAATAACCTTCCGATACAATAAGCATAAGGATACAGACTTTATATTTTTTTTATTTAAAATATAGTCAGAGTGTCATTGCAAAAAGAAAACATACATGTGCACAACATCTAAGTAAACAAATGGTTTACTTTTGTGCAAGTAAAACTCTAAGGATGTATGATGATATCATAATTATATCAGTATTGGCCGATCATTTTTTAATTGCCAATATTTCAAACTGATACTTACTGAGATGTACTGTATGCTGAATTGATTTAAGCTAATATTGTTTTATTGTATTAGTTTTGAATTCATAAAGTTATACCAGGGTGTATAGTCTCTCTGTACATTAGAAATGCATTGCAATTTATTGCAAAGGGAACTCTACAATTTTTTGAATAAATAAAATATATTTACAGTTCACACTTACCAAGGATCATGCTCTCCCAAAGTCTCCATAGTGGTAAATAGCTCAATGCATTCCTTCAAAGCCACTGTAGTCTTCTTTTTTTGTGCCTGCATCATGCTCTCGTGCTTCTCATAGGCCTTAAAACAGAGAAAGCAGAACTTAAAAACATGCTCAAGGTAACAAACTACCTTCACACTTTAGGGTATGCAACTATAAAGCAAGCTAACCTCTGCTTCCTGGTCATCATAGCACAGTCTCTTTGAGTCTGCTTCCCAGTCAATAGCTATTGTGGAATGTGCTGCGAAATGAGTTTTACACATTTAATTGCAAACTTTAAACACTGAAAACAAACATGATATAAATAAGTAAAGTCTAGTACAAAGGTGATAGTTACGGGTGAGTTTGAGGATGTTGCCTTCGCATGGTAAGGGACTGATATTGGCTGTGCCATAGGTGTTCACCATACTGAAAGTAAAGAGTTTGGGTCGAGACGCTTTCCCAACACTACCAACAGGACCATTCTCGGGCTCTGAGCCCTCATCCTCTCCGTCCACAGTTTCTGACTGGCTGCTTTCGGGATCTGGGCTGTCTTGGTGGTCCATGGCCTCAACTTCACCTGTGAGAACACAAAAGAATAATAGAATTACACTCTATACAAAAATAATAACAATGGAGAATCCTGTATCAGCCCAACAATAAAAAACACTTCAAACACACAAAATTAAGAGTGACATGTCACTTGATATGCTGTATCAATAACTTACCATCACAAACTCCATTGGGGCCATTGCAGGTTTCAGAGTGGCTGCTGCTTCCATTGGTAGACCCAGCACTACAGGATGCTCCATCGGACATTGGGCTGCTACAGCTGCTCACACCTGCACTGTGATTGGACGCTGAAACTCCACAATCCACTGAGTGGCTACTGTTACAAGAAGTGGCTGAAGCAGAAGCTCTGCTGTCCACTACAGTGCCCTGTGAACGCTTCACATAGCGCCTAATAAAACAAATAAAAACAATGTCTCAGTATTCTACCTTTTAGTGTACCCTAGTTTGTCTTTTCAGCAGTCGGAAATTCATAATTTGTCCAATTTCATTCATTTACTTTGGGACACTAAGAGAACTTAAGGGGAAACATTCAACAATAAAAGTGATCCAAGTAAAGCACCCACCCGATTCTCTCCAGTACACGCTCATACAATGTGTCTTGGGAGAGATTGTGGCGAGGAACAGTGACGAGGAGAGGCTGCCCAAACAACATGGTGCCTGAAGAGCCTCCGCTGTGCTTCATGTGTCTCTCCCTGAAGTACACTGGCAAATTCATTCGCTCACTGTCCTCCTCCAACACCTCATAGCTACAACAAATAAGCAACTTGTCAATTACACAAATTCACCAGCCTGAAAAAAAAAAAAAAATCCGAGTCCTGTGTCCAACTTACATAAAGATGATGTCTTTGTCTACAATGTGGTTTAAACCTTCATCCTTTCTGTAGATTTTATGGAAACGATGATTGTAAACATCTGCCACAACCATCTAAAAAAGGGTGAGAAAAGCTCAAAACTTCAGAATGTTTTCTGATGCAAACTAATATTAAAGCAGCCTTTGAATCCTATATAAACTGGGTATAAATGAGAAAAAATAGCAGAACATTGAAAAGATCAAACATTTAAAATCTTACATTCTCTGCAGGAACTCCAGACAGTTTTGACAAAGCACTGCACAGGTCTGCCACTGTGCCTATTTTCGGGACAACTACACGGTACTTAAAGGACAGAAAACAGGGAAAATCAAAATATGATTTGACCTTCAGTTCATATTATCTAACCACTTTTAGCAAAACAACAAAACCAAAATGCTTCTGCACTAGTAAAGTAGTGCTATTCAACAAGCACACAATAACCACCCCGTTTCAATGTATATAAACAAAAGCTGGAGAAAATAAGTACAATCCTATATAAACTTACTTTTGTGGGTCTGGATAGAGGGTCGGCACAAACCAGGATCACCTCCATGGTGCGGTCCTTTTTCATGGGCAGGGGCAGCGTGAGGTAGCAGAAAGGATCAAAAGTCACAGACACTTTGGAGCACTCAGGGCAGACTAAGGTAGACTTGAACAAGCCATGAAAGATATCCACAATGATGGAGTCATTTCGGAGCCGATGGTTTGTCCAGGCCTCTTTAGCTACAATCTGTGAATGTAAAGTAAGCAAAATCAACCAAAGAAAAAAAACTCATGAAAGAATATAAAACAAATGCACATGTAATGCGACGAAAGGCACTGTCCTGCAGGTTAAAACTGACTAACACTATTTTATATTTAAACACTAAATTAGAAGAAAATATATATGTCCATGCAATCAACCTAGTCATTAACAACCTGAAGCCCTGTTATTGTTTTTAAAAAGACTCCTCAAAATATGTACATGAATGTCCTTCTAGGTCATTCTTTGAATTGCCATAATGTGTGGTTTATCATCTAGAACTCAAACATAAATATTAATGATTGACACTTCTAGAACCCCACTGCTCTATTTGTCATATTGGTTTTAATGAATATGAAACGGCAGAGAAGAAAAGGAAAAAAACACATAGAAATTCAGGATGTGTGAGAATCATAGTAAGTAGTATTGGTTATTGAAGTACCTCATCAGGCCGGCCCTCTGCATCTCTTAGGGCCAAGTAAGGCTTCTTCTTGACACGGTTAAGGTCTTCATGCAGGCCATCCAGCAAAAAGGCCAGCAGCTCCTGAGAGTCCTGCTGTTGGTACCCTGAGAACTGGGGGGCAAAGCGTCCGACCTGTGTCTGCACAAAGAAAAAACGTCAACCTCCAGGATAAGAATTTTTACTGCAGTCCTGGCAGACTGTGCTACAAATTTTGATTGTCCACAACTGGCTAAACATGTATGAGCTATTTGTATGAATAGTGCTGCACAATACAGTGCAAGTCAAAAGATACAAGACACCCTTTTATTTCAGAAACTAAATATGGCATCTTTCAAGACGGTAACCAATTTTTAAATATTGTCTAAAAAAGCTGCACCGATTTGCCTGATAAAATAATTTTACTCCAGTCTTAGATGCAGGGAATTCATTATTAAAGTCATGACATGTACTGTATCACTGATCTCTGATGCAATCTAGTGAAAACTGTTGGCTTTACCTGAAAATTCATACTAATTTTAACATAAACAGGTTGAATGTAATGCGTTCAGCATAGCTGCTTTACTTACTTTGAAAGTGCGGGGAGCCACATAGCTGCTTCGGCTAAGCCACATCTGTTTAACTAAGTCTGCATAGGCCTCAGCAATCTCTCCTCGCATGCCTAACGGATTCTCCCGATTGATCTCAGCTTCATACTGGTCCTCCAAAAAATATTCTGTTAGGGGCGGTGAATTGCTCAAGCACTGTAGAAAAATGACACCGATTTAGAAGGGAGTATATTCATCATAGATAAGTGCATGTTTATACTATGCTGACAACTATGTATGTACTATATTGAGTTTAGGGGGACTCAACATATAAAGGCAAGTGTGTGTGTGTGTGTGTGTGTGTGTACCTGCAGTGCAGAGTTCATGAAGCAGGTGTTGCCCAGATTACTAAGGCCACAGAGGCCAGGCTGTGAAGCAGATTCTCTGTAACTGTAGGACGAGCTGTAGGAGTTGTATCCTCCCAACCTGAAGAAGATTAAATAGTCAGTAAAAATTATATTTTAAACTAGAAAATAAATTGTGAGGATAGTTGTATAGGGACAGATTATGATTTAAAGGATTAAAGTCACTGATTAAAAAGTTAAAAACGTTTTTTTTCCCTAATGCATAGAACATAAAAAAGGGACTGTGTGAAAACATACCGGTTACCAGAAGAAGTGCTATTGTTTAGCATGTAACTAGAATTGCTGCTGCTGTCTCCATTGGTCACTGTGGATGAAATAGTGGCAGACGAATTGGAAGAGAATTTCGGTGACGTAGTAAAAGTCCTAGAGGTGGTTGTACTGGACCTGAAAGCAAATTAGTTCATATAAATAAATAAAAATTAGTGACATCAAATACTATTTATGGATAACTATTTATAATGATGACTTTGAATATATTCACTTGGTATGAGAGGCTTGTCTGGGCCATGTGCCATCTTCATTCTTCCTTTCAATTACAAGCACCTGAAAGAAAACAGTTAAACTATGAGCTCATACAAATCAAAGTACTCGCATGTAAGCACTTTCCAATTGCTTACCAGACAGTTACAAAAAATAATTTTGGCACTGAACAAAAAGAAGCAGAACATTATTAGCTGTATAGAATAGTAGAATCCTACCTGGCCCTGAAAAAGCCCAGCATCCTGAACAGTGCTGTCAGGCTTGTTCAGCTGCTCGTATGTGTTGCTCATGTACTTGTTCCACAATCGAGTTTCTTTTTCTGATGGGATGTTAAAAAGAGACCTCATCTCCTTTTCAATTGTATCTGAGACAAGAAAACAAACCATTATAAATCAGCAGCTGTGATATGACATCAGTGTATTTTCCAGCCTTTCCTGTAATTGGTCACAATACTGATACTATTCAAGGTCTCATACCAATGGTATCAGCTTTGCTGAAATGGCGTGTAACCACATTGTCCATGTTGTCATTCTCACACAGATTCAGCTCCAACAGATAGACTTCCACTTTACAGTGCTTCACAAACATCCCATGCTCAACCACCTAGTTGACACATCAAAACAAAATGCATCAGAAACACATTTATCTGAAGAAAAGTATGTGCTGTGATTACAAAGAAAATGTATATATTTCGAAATAAAGTACAGACTTAAGCGAAGGCAGTGCTTTACCTTCCTGACAATAGGTTTCTGTCCCTCCAGACAGCCATACCAACTAACAAGCTTATTCCAAGCTTCTGTGGGCACCAAGACATAGTCTAATTCATCTATAAGATGATCTTTTAGCGCTTGGGTTTCTTGGTCTGCAATACAATAGAGGAGACAAAAAAATGTTATGTAGCCCATTAAAACTGAAGCAATCCAAAGACAATCCAAATCTTTATTGCTATCATTACACACCTATTTAAGAGCAGTGTTCATTACAACAGCCATAATAAGTATGTAACTGTAACTCCACCAGTGCATTTGGCTATGATTTTTTTTTTTTAATTAAAATAATATTTTATTTTACTCTTTTCCTCATTACTCAAACAATGTTAATCCTGCCATAAAACTGCCCTTTCCATTTAACAATATAAAGTACAGGCACTAGACTCAACTTATGACAAAATGCCAACAATGAAGTTAGAAACATTTTTTTTTTGTTTTGTTTTTTTCATGACAGTGGCAGGATACATCTTATTCTAAAGACAGACATACATATGAATTTATAATTAACTTACCTGAAAACAGTCCCGAGTTGTCAATGGGTCCTGGGTATAGATTATGTTCTCCAACATTGTACATATCCCAACTGTCAAAGCCCACATATTTTTTCCACTGTTTGAACCACCTGCTGTCGATCAAAAACCTACAGGACATAGAAGGTTGGGTAGAGATTATTAAATTAAATTAGTGTTACAAGACTTACAAAGGCAAACAATCAAACCTTATCTTAATCTGATTAGGTAGTTTGCTCACTTATGGTAAACATTTGTTGTAATTCTTAACTACTCACAAAAACACAACACAAAAGTGAACTCTAATGCACTATTTAGCATCACCAATATAGAAACTGAAATAGAAATCCTTAATCGTCTCTAAACCAGGAACCTGTTCTACTGCATAAGCTTGTTAGCAAAGGATTCCATTTGACTAAGGCACCTGAATTATTTTGTTTGTGGTTTTGTTTTAAGTTGGGCTGGTCTTTGGACATAATCTAGAATGGGAACGCTCATGAAGCCATATCAAGAAAACCACTGTCATATGGTTAGTTAAATTAGCTAGGATAGCTAAAAACCCACCAGGCAGCACACTGCTAACTTTACTGACTGACAGCTAAACCGGCCGGTCAAGCAGGCGGGCATGTCTGTTGATTGACTGTAGCTACAAATATAAAGTGACGTTACGACGATATAGGTTAACATTGTGTGACAGCCAACTAATCTAGTTAACTTTACTCACTTTTTAAGGTTATTTGCCACGGACTATCTGTCTTTGGCTGCCAGTTTGCACAGGCACTGGGTGTTATCCAGTGCCCATGACAAAGCAGTAGCTTGCTAGCGTATGTTACTAACTAACATGACTGATATGTGCACTTATCTATCTAGCTGACCACACAGAACAGCCTGGCTACAAAATTATGTGTCTATAAATTAGCTAACTAGCCAGCTAGCTAACCTATCTATCTATTTTAATGCTTAGTTCCCCATGTAGCCGGCTAACAAGCAAGCAAGCTAACCTATCTGATAATATCATGCATGCGAGCAAGCTAAGCTAAGCTAGCTAACTACGTAATGTTAGCTAGCCAACCTGCCAGCAACTCCTTATAAGAAAATTCTAGCTAACAGAATTAGCTAGCTACAACCTATCTGGGTTTGAACAGCACACTGATAAATAACTAAATAATTTGTAGCTAGGTTAGCTAGCCAAAGAATGTGTCCAATTTATATAAGTTTAGAAAGATTACTAGTTAGCTAGCGTTAGCTTACCTAGCTAAGACAGCGTAGGGTGGCTAATGAGAGAATACTGAGAATACGTGTGACACATACCGGTAACGTTAGCTAGCTAGCTAACAGTGTAGCCGACTAGCTAAGCTATCTAGTTAGCTAACATTAGTTCAAACATATAGCTAGCTGTTGGTTATCTTAGCCAACTACCACACAGCTGGACAAAATATCCAAATATTCTAATAGTTAATAACCTTGCCAGTGAGGCAAATACTATAACCACCAAATTACTTCACTGTTAGCTTTAAAAAGCCCAGCAAGCTAACTAGTTAGCTTAGCTGTCTTAGCATAGCATAGCTAGATATCTAATAGTTCCGTGCCCGTAGTGAAGCGGTAGGCCTGAGGAGGGCTCCTAGCCGAGGCTACAGCAGCAGGTTTGCTAACTTTGCTCCACTCTAAATCCAGCCCTACTTATTCATAGTCTCACCATTCATCTCCCTTTCGCAGTGTGGTCTTCAGCGATGATCCTATCGTCTGTTTTTGACTGTCGATAGAAGGTACCGCCGCTTGAGCCGGCCCGGGCTCCGCATCAGGGTCCGAAGCGTTCCCCGACTCGGGTCCGCCTCCCTCCGCCATCGTGCAGTGAGTGAACCCGGAGCGCGTGTGGGCGCGCAGCTGTAGGGAGAGCGCGCTAGCCCGGCTGGCTAAAAGCTAGTAAACGCACCGCACCAGCCCAGCAAGTAAACCCAGCAGCAGGACTGCATCCAAATGTATTCATAATACTAAAGTAGATTTATATTAATAGAAAGGTATGAGTGGAACGAGAAGGAAATAGTTAACTTTATTTCAGTAATAATCAAACCCTCTTAAATACTCTGTTAAATAATGCACATATGCAAACTTGGCTACAAAAGACAATTGTTTTTGACTAGAAGAGTATTTAGACTTTGTTCATCTATCAAAATATTGTTATTACTTTTTTGTTACTAACCTATGCCAGCCAACTAGCTAGCTATCTAACTATAAAACTCGTTTGGTGGGGCCTTGTTATATCGATCAAACAAATGTGGACCACTGCTTCAGCATTATTGCCTTATGATCAAACAGAGGCAACAAATAAAAATAATTGAGGTAAATAAAAAGCAAAAATAGCAAAAATACATTTTCTAAATATACTTCTTTTCATATTTAACATTTAGGAGACAGTGTAATAATCAAAAAAGTGGTTTGTTGCTTGAAGGCAGGACAATACCATACTGTAGAGGGTTAAATGTTTTTGAGAAGAAATAAATTAATCATTACAATAAAAGAGTATATTGTTAATAAAACTAACATTTATGACAGTAGATACCAAAATGACTTCTCTGGTGGTACTACAGAAATTGATTTGGATATCCAGTAACACAGATTAGCAGTGTCTGTAATATGTTCTGAAAAATACACGGCTATGTCTCCCCTGCTTGTGGAGATAATAGAACCCACATTAAAAATAATCATACAGATAGTATATAAGTCAAAATAATGTGTTTCTTAGTAGTCTATGAGAAGTCATAATTATGATACACTAAGTCAGTTATATGGAAGTCTGTTACACTTATGGCACACTAGCTAAGTCACTTAGCATGACTTACATTTCTTCTTATGACTTACAATCTTGCCATTGTATTTATTATACGTGAGTTTCCTTATCCCCTAAGTAGCAGTGATAGGCAACCATACATTCTAGATCTGCTCATGCAATATGCTCCACAGTGTACAACAAAAAAACAACAAGTTGCTGGTGGTTCAGAATAAAAAAAAAATCACTCTACCTCACAATTAATTATGACACAAACACAGTTTTGGTAAAACAAGTTCTATTATGGGTGAACATTTCCTGCAACTGTACGAGGGTGTCAAAAGTCACTTTACAAAACATAATAAAAATGTTACAAAACTAATTAAATAAATACAAAACTAAGCACAACAATGGATCATGCCTTTTGGAAATGTTAGAGACACTACCAGACTACGGGTACTTTAATACACAACAGACAAGGATCAGGGGCATAGTAGGACCACACTAAGCTGCTGTCCATCAGGGAAGCACTAGTGATCCCAAACATAATGGTCAGACACATATGACTGAACCTCAGTAGTTTTGGCTTGGTCCACTTTCTAAAATTCCTCCAATTAACCATGGTCCCATTAATCCTCTGGTCTAATAAAACAAAACCTACATGGATGCTTTAAAAGGAAACAAAAATACATTATAATAATGGTGTTTATGATCAGACCAGGGTGTAATACTACTGTAAGCTGTATTATCTTATTTTCATTCCACCTGGTTCAGTTTAACACTGCTTTCAACTCAACCAAGTGTATTTATAATCAAACTCGTACATTGTTTGCTCAGCAGTAAAAATAGTTTCACGATATATACTACCTGATGCCACAACAGCCCCCAAGGGTTGCATTGTAGTGTGACTGTATTTTTGCTCTATTACAAGTAGCAACTGAAAAAGAGTTAAGTTAAAACGTTAAGCTTAAAATCATAATCTAAACTACTTCTATAATACAAAAAGCATGGGATGAATGAAAAAAATGAAACAGTGCATGCACATGTGATATGTTGCAGTGAGGTTTATGCAAGTCATCAGGAACTAACAGGTGTCTGATCAGTTCCAAAACCAGTCCACACATTTTTTTTAAATTATAATTATATTTAAATAATATAATTATAATTAGATTATGGCTGATGAGATTTAAGTTCCTTAATGTAACAGGCCATTAGAAAATTCCTGTTGGCAAATCTTTGCTAAACATGCCAGACAGGTCCAAGTCCTTGCTCATCAGGTCCTCCTCCACACTCTCTAGTGCCCACTGGTGGTCTGTCAACTCCAAAGCCTCCCATTCTGCCTGAGGACAAGATAAAAGTGAGAGTTATAGAACATTCTGCAACATTAAGTGTAGCTAAAGTGACAAATCAATATCTAGGCTTGTTGGGTAAGTTTGCTCTGGCCTTTACTGTGTGCTAAAAACTGGAATGTGTTTTTTTTTTCTCAAATTCATAAGAATTCTCCACATTGATCATATTGACTGTGTGTTGTTTAAGGCATTTTATCAAAGTTAATACTTTTGTATAGCACTTTTTACAAACTGTTGTGATTACAAAGCATCTTTACAGAATTCCAGTACATAACAAATCATAAGGCAAAGATGTAACCCCACAAAACATTTAAATAATTTATATAACTTAACATCATTTTGTCCAGTTACCTTAAATGCTTTGTTTGTGTCTGCAGGCATTGCCATGGCAGCACCACTCATTTGGTCCTGCATGATTCGAGACTGATCCGCACCTATAACAGTAACATAACTTGTTAATAGTTTCTTTACTAAAAGCATTCAAACACAAACCTTAATGCCTTAAATGCAATAAAACAACCCCATCAAACAATTTTTAAAAACTGTATCTGCATCAATATAAAATTGAGAAAATGCATCATAAATTAGAAAGGAAGCTTCTTACCATTATCTTGCCCAAGGATCAAAGAATACATGCTTCTTAAGCCAAAAACATTCAAGAAATACCAGGATGCAGAGCTTACCCTATGGATGTAAATAGCAAGAATACTTATGACACAACCTTACTGGTTACCATATTAACTGCACCAGTTATGACATTACATTATTTGCACTGATACACAAAAGTAACAACAACAATACAAATTGGGTGTGTTCGTATAAAATTGTATCTGGAAACTACTTACCAAGATGCATCAAGTGAGAGCAACTCAATACCCTGCTGCAACATTGGCTTAAAACGGAGTGTGAGCGGAAATGGTACTTTAGCTAAGAAGAGAATATTTTTGTTGCTTAGTGTACAGACCAACTGACAAAATACATATTATATGTTATTACATGGTGTCACTGTTCATTCTGATAATCCAACAAGCAAATAAATATAATTTTTGTTCAAATTAAAAACATTCCTTACTTGTAACAAACCCAGAAAATGTCCAGTTGATCCAGCCACCAATGAGGATCATGGGAAGAACATTTGTTACATTGCCTTTCATCATGTCTGTCAACATGCTGGGGTCTGTAATGATATATCCACAGGTTAAATTAATATTTAATTAAACATTTCAAGAATATGAATATCAGAAAAATCAGAAAAATTAACTAAAATGTCAGTGAAGCAAAAGTCCTGCATAAGATAGCCCCACATACCAGTCATTGGAGAGGGAGGAACCACCTTTCTTTTTGTCTTTTTAAAGAACCCATCATCTTGGTTATTGAAGTAAAATTTCCTCATTAAGAAGGACTACAAGAAAACAAAAATAAATTAAGTGTAAATATTATGTGCAACTGTATACATACGCAGAATAAATATAAATTAAATCACTTAATAATTGTAAAAACTTACAGAGAATGTAATTAAAAAAACACACCTGTTTGGGGATGTATTTTCCATTTTCTCTTAATACTCTGCTCCTGATGAGAACCTGGCTATATATGAGACATGATACATAATTGAATGTTAGCATACCATTTGTACTCACAGTTTATTCACTTTAGCTGCCATGCTAAACTATACCAGGGTATCTTAGCACTTGTGTGATATCCACAGGTCTGAGCTTCTTTTCATTAGCTGAGCAAGAGTAAAGCATATCATGTTTAACTCACGCTAAAAAGAAAGGTAATAATTATTTAGTTGGTTAAGTGTTTAATGTTTAAGCTTCCTGACAAAACAGTGAGCGTAAGTGCAAAAGCAATATAAGCATATTACCTGTCAGAAACCTGCTCTAGTGTGAGTTTCTTGTCACTCTGCAACAAAATCGAGACGTAATGTCGAATGACTCCAACAAGGAAGGTGATGAACACTATAGGTAAGACCACCCAAAGGCGAATGTTGGAGTCTAACAGAAGTTCAGGTTCAGCCATGGTTTACTACAGGGGTGCTGACAGGATGACCGCACCAAACCTGTGGGAGAATGAGATACAATGTAATGAATTAACTATGGATTTTTAACTATAGTAGCTATATTTAAATGATCAATCTCTCAGTCTTGCGACATTTTGTGACACTGTAAGCAAGACAATGTGTTGTGATTGTCTTATTTAAGTTTAAAGACAAAACTGTAATAGTATTAAAACAATAAAAGCAGTACTCTGGAGCAGGAAAGTGATAGACTAGAAAAAGTACAAAATAGAAAGAATACAAACAAACAAACAAAAAACATATGTGCCCTTTTGGCACGTAACATGACTACAAAGATTAACAGAATAATCAGTTTATAACCAGCCGAGTTTTCTAAGTTATGCAAGTTAGCTAAGCAATTCAAGCAGGTTAACAAAGTTAAACAAGTCATGGATATTTATTGAAATGGATATTTATCTCTCCTTCCTGAAACCTGTTTATTTAGGTGAGTAAAGCTCTTCCGTTTATTTACAGAAAATGTACATTTCCGATGTTTTGACTGAAGTGGCCGATTATAGGGGCAAAAACATGACGATACAACACACATCACGAGTTACCATATTGCAATATATTGTGATCCTGACAGCAAGGCAATATGCTGTGATTGTTTAAATTAAATTTAAGAAATACTCTCATCGTATTAAAATATTTGTATATATTTGTAAAATATGCTATTTTATAGTTTTAGGATTATTAAATCAGAATAGTGAGATGTAATGACACAGTTCTAACATTATCCAATCAGAACAGTGAGTACAACATTGCTATCTAGTGTGCAGGGCTTAAATCAGTTAAATTTCTGGCTAAATTTGAACATAGAAAATTGGGTATAAACCCCCCCACCCCCCATTTACACTGGTGAAGAAGAAACTGATCTGTTATTCCAAGCTTTAGTTTTTCTTTTTTGCCTTTCGCTAACAGATTTTTTTTTCCATTTTTGCATCTTGTAGCAAAAATCTGATGGAAAATATGGAATATGGAAGAATCAGAAAATCAGAGAAAAGATTCATTTTTGCAGAAAAAAATATAGAAAATTATACAATTTTAACCCCATTTATTCTATACTACACCAAATGGTAAGAATTAAAAAATAAATAAGTTTAAATAAGTCTATTTTTTTATTTTAGCTTTAAATTGGTAAGACAATTGAATTGAATTGTCAAACCAAAGATAAAGCCTTCTTAGCTTTCAATGGAAGTCAATGTAAAGAGAGTTTATTACAGGTAATTTTGGAGAACTTCTATTGGTCCATTTATTAAGACAATTTGGCACAGTTTAAGGGACAATTTGTGTGTTCAAATGATGTAACTAGAAAACTAAAAATCGTCCAAAAATGGATATAAATTACTTGTTTTCATAGGCTAGCTAACCAGTTTATAACCAACCAAGATTGCTAGCTAGCTTGGGAGATAGCTTAGCTTAGCTAACAGCTTTAATATCAGACTATTATTTAAGTATTTTTGTTAGCTAGCTAACTCGACAATGAACCGACTGTTAAGCAGTCTGACCTGACATCAGTTCAGCGTAACGAAACAGAACACAATTACGGCAGTGATAACTAGGTTAGCTAAGTAGCAAGCTAACCTAACGTTAGCTAGGGTTAACTCAATGTATTTCAGCAATAGAGCTCAGTAACTGGCGGAACTGGATAGATAGCATTAGCTAGGTGGCTAATACAGTGATGCTCTACGACAGTCAGTGGCAGTCAGTCCGTGCTAAAACACATTAATCAGAACGCCAGCCAGTGCTACCGCTACCGCTCTATTCAACTATTACAGCCGAGTTACAGCCCCTACAATCCTACCTCCTCACTATCGGATAGATAGCTTTTTTCCCCGAGCTGCAGCACAGACACCGACCACACATGAACCCAGCAGCTCCTAATCTTCGCTGCTGCATCAGCACCCACTCCCCGAGAGAGACGAGCAGGGCGGTGAAGTCAAAGTGGGTGTCCTGCCGAGTTGTGCTACCCTGTCAAAAAATAATATTTTTATTTTATTTAAAAAATATATTTCACTCAAGCAAAAAAAAAAATGTAAGTCATCTCAGATTGCATAATGTACCCGAGAAAAAACTAAGTTATCAGGAAAAACATAAAAAAAGAGCTTAACGCATGCGCAAAGCCGCTAAGTGGCACAAACCGATTGGTAGCACAACTCGACAGCACACGGGTTAATATAAAGCCTGCACACTTCCTCTTCCCCACCGTGTTCCCAGAAAATAACTGCACTCCGCGATAGAGGGAGCCCGCGATTGAGTCCTCAATGAATGGGAACAAATGGAGCTAAACGGCTTAAAACTAAAAATTAAAAATAGTGTCCAAATACTACTCCAGGATATTAATTTAATATTAGACGTTTGAATAAAGTATTTTGCTTAAAAAATTAAAAACGTCCAACACGATGCATATATCCAACAACATAAAAATATATACTAAAATACTAAAAAACAAAAAAATATATATTTTTATATATGTTATTTATTTATTTACAGAAGTATATATGAAATTATATTGCTGCTAACTGTTTGTTGAGCTAATGCTTGAATTAAAGAAACAAATAAATTATTTTTAAAACAGAGAGTTACGTATATCCAAAACCAATAAAATGTGGGTAGCTGAGGAATAGCGCATCACTATTGCAGTGATATTTAGATGACATGGCAATACAATATGTATCACGTTTCACCAAATTGAGATACATTGTGATAATGTAAGCAAGGCGATATGTTGTGATTGCCTGATTGAAACATAGTATAAAACCACATGGTCATATTTATAAAATAAATAAAATAAATTATCCAATTAAAACAGTGAGTGGGCGGGGTTTAAACACACTACAAAATTTTACAATTCATATATCCAACAACATAAAAATATACAAAAAAGAAATATATAATATATATATATATGTATATATAAACATTTGTAAACTACGATTTGTAAATCAGTTGCTCTGTATGAACCCATTCATTTAGTAGCGCCCACTATAGTGGCCTAGCAAACCCGGAATAGATTTTCAAGTGGGAATTCTCCTCTCTATACGTTCTTTGGTGAAGTCAGTGACAAAGAAATCTACGACAAAATGGCCTCAAAGCTCTTTAAAGGGGCACTATACTCAAAATAAAACCTTACTGCATGAAAGTGTTAAATTACATGTATTATTTTACATGCATATTTAATTTTTTACGGCAAACAGCCAGTAGGTTTTTTTTATTGCAACAGAGATACATCACTGCATTAGTACTGTATTAACCGTGTGCCTACTGGGTAGCAAGCTGATGCTGATGATATTAGTTATAGCCAGAGTTCGTTTAAAAGGCTAAGAACTGGGGTTAAAAAGCTTTAAAATGTTTGTGGTGCTGAAATTCTTAATGTTGTTGATGTGTTGAGGAAATGAGCACATTAGTTTTAGTATATAAACTATGATTTTGTTAAGATGCTTCTTATCAACCCATTCATTTTTGGAAGCGCCCTCTACTGGCTGACTAACACAGAAAACAATTTCAATTGGTAATTCTCTGCTTAAAGGCACAGTAATAAAAAACCTGCACACCATGGACCAGTTTATCTTAAAATTAATTAAGATTAACAAATGGACCTAAGGAATAAAATACATTTGGAAAATATAAATACATCACAATATACAGTACCAATACTTTACAATTCTTTCCCAAACTTATCCCACATACAGCATTCTGCACCCTGTACCTCCCACACAACCAAGCACTTTACTCATAGTTACTGTCACCTACTTACTGGTCTGTCATCAACACCAGCAGATGACATGGCTCTCCAGACCATCACTGATTGTGGAAACTTCACACTAGACATCAAGCAGTTTGGACTGTGTGTCTCTCCACTCTTCCGCCAGACTCTTTTCCCTGGATTTCCAAATGAAATGCTAAATTTACTGATATAAGTAGATATTATACAACATAATGCATTCAACAAGAAATTGTATATTGTATAAAATGTCCTTAAATCCACTTTGATTCGAATTTACATCAGTTTGCTTCTTCTGGATGAGGTGGGCAGCAGCGTGAGAATCAAGTTCTTGAATTTTTTTAGTGTGTGTAATACCAGCTTTACCCTGCTCAGGAATGACTTGCTGCTAATGCTGGAACAGGATTCACTCATAGCCTGGATTATTAACTCACAGTTAATCTCACACATCAGCCACAGTTCTTGAGACAATACATGTAAAACATATAGTGAGCAGTACTGGTGTACCTCAGGGTATAGTTCTGTCTCCCTTTCTGTTCACGCTTTGCACCTTGTACTTTAAATACCCCTCACAGTCCTGGCATCTGTAGAGATTTTAGACAATTGGGATATTGTGGGATGCATCAGCAAGTTACTGGAGACTGAATAGAGGGGAGTGGTGGACAGTTTTGTGGAGTGGACTAAACCACCTACAACTCAACATTACAAATCTAAACAGCCGGCTAGTATTGGATTTCAGAAAGAAGAAGACCTCAATCCAATCAGTCAGTATCAGGGGAACTGATGTGGACATTGTAGGTGATTATAAATACTTGGGTGTGTATATAGACAGAAAGCAGGACTTACTCAGTTTTATCCTTACACCCCATTATTCCACATTGAAATCATATCAAAGTACTTTTAACTGACAAGGTGTACAGAACAAACAGGAGGTATTTTATACCAGTGGCTATCAAGCTGTGTAACTCTTCCCTGTTCTGTATGAATGAAAGCTTACAGTACTGGATAATTATATATGTGCAATATGTTATTTCTACATTTTTTGTATTGTACAGACAATCTTATTATCCACAATCACCTCATAATGAATAAGAAAATTATTCAATATTCCAATTCAGGAGCTTGCAGCCATCAAATGATACTGTCTACAAAGGCTATGCAAAGGCCATCCTGAAATCAGACATTCTGCCCTACACCACATTTCCTATCTGCATCGCTGTTCCCTTCTTATCTATAAGTGCACTCAACCAGCTCTCGAAGATGATTAAACTTTCTCTGGTGGATAGGAACATCTGCCAAATGTCATATAATACACTGTAAATGTGTCATAGTTTGGTAAGGTCCTTAAAAAATGTGTTGTAGTTCTGTCACACTTTATTATACTGTCAAATTGCAATACTTACCCTTACATCATTACTACTTTTGATTGTACGAGAGGACAAACAAAACTTCACATCTAATTGTACCTACAAATTGTGCGTAAAAACTAGATTTGAAATGATTTAACTATAAAGAATTAGGTTATTCAAAGTTTTTTTTTATTGAAACATCAATTTCATTTGTTCAGGATGGCATTCTTCTACCCACATAAGTAGAAGGATGGTGTGAGGCAGACTTTGCTTTGTGCAGTAAACAATGCTCCAAGGACCAAGGTGTAGGCAAAACACTTGGTGTTGTAATACTGTAGATAATACAAAAAAAAAACTTTAATATATAGAATAATAATAATAATAATAATAATAAAGTTCTACCAACAAGAACATTCTCACAAAGATAAGTGACAAGGATACAAGATGCTTTACCATTCTTACAATCATCATCAGTCTACTAAGAATTTCAACCAAACCTTATTATCCCCTGAAATGTGCAAGACATATATGTCTTCTTTGCAAACCATGGCAAAGTTTACCTAAAGAACTAGGCACGTTGTTTCTGTTACAGATGAACACGCATACACCTCTCTTACATCAGAAATTCTGTCAAAAGTTTTTATTTACAAGGGATCAATTAACAGTCTCCATGGCATGACACTGTGGTTACCTGATCACATACACTGGCACTGCTTTAGATCTTTGCTTGACAAAGCCAACACATGCTGCACATCCAAGTCACTGGTTTTATCCACTTCCGGAACATTAACCTTTTGTGCTTTCTACCATCAGAAACACGATTAAAAACACAGCAAGAAGTGTACTGGCTGAAGAGATGAAGGAAAAATGGACACCCTATGACATGGAAAAAGGGACAAGTACATTCCCATGCTGAATGCTGGGAGACCATGCTGCAAATGACTTTCCCCAGACAAAAAAAGGGATCCAGGATGTGTAATGGGCAGATCTTCAAAACAAAAAGGATGCATTACGTAAATACCATTGAGAGCCAGCGTAGTGTCTGTGTGACAAATCAAAAAATTATATAAAAAGAATTTAGCAAAGAACAGAGGTTGTATCAGTCTCATGTAGTAATGGAGGGAGTTTCTAGAAGAGTAGAGCACCCATACTGCCAACTTCACTCTGTTCCTTAACGAAGATCTCAAAGTACTGGTAGATGATTGTTACGGCCAATAAGATTCCAGTTCCTGAACCAATAGCCCCCAGGAAATCAGCCATGACTGAAAGACCACCTATACACAGTCCTCCAAATGCTGCAGCTGTAGGGATGTACCTATAAGGAAACAAATCAGAAACAAAATATGTTGAGGTCTTAATGTTTCTTTTACTTTACTACAGCTAAACACAGCATTTTATGGAAAATATTGAGTGCTTATTACCTGTTAAGTTCATGAACCATAGAAGTGTCTCTGTGACCCCTCATGACCATCTGCTGTTCCTTTAGCTGCTTTGCCACCTATAGTTTAGAAACACATTAAGACAGTGCCATTAATAATACTAACCAAAAAGGACATCATTCAAAACACAGAAAAAGAAAATACACTCACGTCTTTGGCTGAAGATCCAGAAACCTCAATCCAGGTCTTTGAGAAGAAGGCACAGGATCCTAACATGAAGACGATGTAGATGACAGCATGAACTGGGTCATCTAAAACAGAGCCAAATGACTCTGGAGGGGAGAGGTAGTAACACAGACCTCCTACAGGGTACGCACGAGCTGGCCCTCCACTTGAGGTGTCCTGTTAAAACATGGTCCTTAAATCTCATTACAATGCTTTAGACATAGATTTTTGAAAGAACCTGGTTCACTTAGCTGCTATAAGAAATAGACAAGACCAGCGGTACACGGACAAGAAACAGATAAGACTAAATACTTACAGACCAGGTTCCCAGTAAATTAACCAGGAAGTTGCCACTGAAGCGAGTAGAGAGCATTTGAGAGATGACGTAGAGGTTGGAGACCAGTGCTGACTGCAGGATGATTGGAATGTTGGAGGTGTAGAAGAGCTTGATGGGATATGTGTTGTACTGACCACGGTAACGTGCAGACTTAATTGGCAGATCAACTCTGAAGCCCTGAGCAAAAAAAACACAAACAGGTTAAGTTTTCTTTTGCAACTTCACTATTACAAACTGAAACCAAATTCCAATACTGATTTAAACTAGAATATGTAACAATGATAAACTGATAAACAATGATATACTGACCTGGAAGTATATAACCACAGCAAAGACAAAGACTGTAGCAATAAGATTCATGAGGTTGGGTAGGTTCTGCCTGTAGAAAGCTTCTCTCAAAGCTCGTATTTTATCTGTACGTGTGGCCAATAAGTGGAACAGAGCAATGATTGCTCCTTCAAACTCAGTACCTGCAAGAGGATTACACAGTCTGTTAGCATGAACATACTGCACAATGATATTTAAAGGTTATCACTCTCTACTAGTTAAACAGCTAAACACAAATTTGACTCTGATAAGACAAGGTTAAACAAACAGATGGCTGTTTAAGCATATAAATGGTTAAAGAACAATCATTGTGATCACAATATCAATTAAAACAATTCATAGTCTTGCATTTATGTGTTTGAAGCTTAAACATGTTAAGTAGTTTATTTTGTATTTCTGCATCAAGTCAAGGCAACCTGAACAAGCGAAGAAACACTGTGCATACCTCTGCCAGTGTTGACTGTAGTTGGGCTGAAAGCTTTCCATACAATTGTCTCACAGATGTTCGTAGCAATGAAGAGAGAAATGCCCGAACCCAAACCATAGCCTTTTTGCAGCAACTCATCCAGCAGCAGCACTATCAGTCCAGCCACAAATAACTACAAACAGGACATACTGTCAGTACAATCACAAATCACAGGCAATCTTATCAAAAAGAAAACTAAATTAGATGCAACTTAAGAAGCCAATGTAAAAATAGCTTTGCACTATATTTAGAACTTTAATCGTTAACTAGAATCATTTCTAACATACTTTCATCAACAGCTTGTCAAAATATGATTATTAGGTTAAAGAGATTAAAAACCAATAGTGCTCTTTATAGCAAACAAGACTTGAAAGCAGTCACACAGTACTCAATCAGACAGCAGAGATATGATTATCTTACCTAAGCAGGATGTAAGATTCTGCTAGGAATAGCAGTGACGATCAAAGCAGAGAAGAAAAAATAGCTTGTACCTGGATGATGATGAGAAGACAGATCCCAGCACCCATCTCTGAGGGGTCTCCATACATGCCAGTCATTACGTACACAATAGCCTGGCCAATGGTGATAATCATTCCAAACACTGCAAGGAAAATATGCTATAAATTAGCCAGTGCTTCAGGTCAAATCATACTTGGCATCCTTAAAATACAGTGGTTTAATGGGTGAGTCTGAAATAAGCAAAAACGTACATTTCTGAGCTCCATTAAATAGTGCTCTGTCTTTCGGCGTGTCTCCGACCTCGATAATTTTAGCTCCAGCCAGCAGTTGCATAATCAGCCCAGAGGTAACGATGGGAGAGATACCTAACTCCATCAGCGTACCTGTAACAAAAATATTCATCATATATATAAAAAAACTACATATATTGTGAGTATTCTACTGCAGCACAGAGCCTGTAAGCAGCAAAACCATTACAACTACAATACTTATAATAACATAGAAAGGTGAGTGCTCACACTGTAAATGATAAACAATAATCTGGTAAACTGCTATGTAAGCTTTTAATACAAAACTAAATGGATAATACTATCTGTGCTTTGCATTGAAATTGACTTTAACTTCATCAAATGATCCTAAACAAACCTCTGTTAGAAGCAAGAATGACTCTCATCCAGTAGAACGGATCTGCAGAGTCTGATGACATGATGCCGAAGAGCGGAATCTAGAAATGAAGGGCAAAAAAATGAGTATCTCAGTCCTGTATTTATTAAATAGCATTTATTTTGATTGACTTTACAGTACATGCACATTATTTAGACTTCATTGCATTTACATTGGCCTTTAGCTAGAGTTCTTTTTCAGAGCGAATTATCCTAAAATGAATTCACTCTACACAAGTAGACAAATGCAGAGTTAAAGGAGTCCTGCTATACTAGTTTAGCATAGTGTGCTTACACTGCTAGGAATCAAACACTTGTATGACATTGGGAGGAAAGTTTTGTTACCCACTATGCCAGCTAACTACACAAACCTTCATCATTTGCATCGAGAGCACATGAAAATCAAAGTAAGGCAAACACACCTGGCAGCAGACCAGGAAGATAAATAGTGTGATGGCTGTCCATAGCACCTTCTCTCTGAACTGAATCTGTGTGGGGAAAAAAAATTTATACAAAATTGCAAAGGTTTGTTTGTAAGTGCAGAAACAAAACATCTCAGATAATAAAGCACAGAATAAATGAGGAAAATCTCCATACCCTCCTTTCTGGTTTCTGGATTTCAGGTAATACTGCACAAAAGGGTTTTATCACCTCCAAAAATTTGACTGCAAAAGAATATAAACAAAGGAAATTAGTGGGATATGGATTATGGAAAAAACATTTTAACTAATAGATTCATTTACTGAGTTGTCTCTTTCCTTATTGCTGTTTACTACTAAGAGATTTCCAAAGCTGCCCGTGCAACGTCATCACTACAGTCCAGCAGCATAGGCATAAGGGCAAGAGCCCTTAAAACTAGCAGAATTAGATAAATATTTGACATTAACATATATTTAACCCATGTGAAAATAAAGATGAGCTCGTTTTAAATGATGGTGCATGTGAAATACGCATATAAATAACTAGTCAAATGACCAGATTGCTGGCTAGCTGGCTAAGGTTTCAAATCCTGACTGGGTGTGTAGTGTCGAGTTATGCTACCCATCAATACATGCTTCCTAAAGGCACTGCGCATGCGCTGACCTACACTTTTCGATTGTTTCTCGTGTTTCTTTTTTTTTCTTTTTTTACATAATAAATCTATTTTTTGTGCATTAAACAACATGGACTCACTGACATTGCACAAAAGTTTACATGGAAATTCATAATAATAATAAATACAATACTTTATTAAAAAAAAAATTACAAAAGCAGTTTTTAATTACATATTATTGCCATAACTTTAGCATGATAAAGTGATTTATGCTATCTTAAAATACTAATGCTACATCTACTGGGACTTCTATTGGGAACATTCTACAGTTAAATTTACTACTTGGGTAGCACGGTTTGACAAGGTAGCACAGGTCGTCAATACACCGGTTCCATTCAAACAGAAATGTAGTTAGTTGACTGTGTTTTCAACGTTAAATAAGGCAATTATTGACAGTAAGCAGACACAAGAAAACTAATATATTTTGGTAGTCAGATTAGTTTAGTGAAAATTGTGGTTTAACTGTAGTTAACGCCAGCTAGGCACTAGCTTGGCTAACTAGCTTAGCTAGCTAACGGTCACCTATCAGTAAATACACGTAGGTTAGCTATTTTAGCTGGCTAGTAAGTTAGAGGTTTTAAACACTGTCAGATCCAAACTAAAGCTATAAAAGTCGCATTATCTAAGACAAAACGTTATAGAAGGCAATTAAAGCTCCAGCTGTTATTCTGACAGAGAGAAAAGTCAGCTAATCGCTACTAATAGCAGAATTTCTGTAGCTAGCGTTAGCTAACCGGTAAGGCAGTTCTATGGCTATTCAGTTAGCTAGCAGTAAAAAAAGCTCAAAGCGGCCTTTCTGAAATAAACGCATAAAACAGCAGTGTCTCAAGAACAACACAAAAACCAGCCCTGCTGCAAGCTGTATATAAAAGAACAAGTAAATACAGGCGGAACTCACTGGCCATGGTGCGCTCTGTCCGAGTCCCAGTCCGGTTATGGTCCCAGTGCCGTGGATCAGCAGAGCTAGTGTGGAATCAGCCCCGCTGCCTCCAGCAGAAAGAGAGAGGCTCTCCAGCGACACGTCAGCTCACAGATCCTAATACACGTCAGACTGAGCTGCTGCTGCTCTTTCACTCATCATCTCTCTGGGAATGATGATTCCGCAGCAAAGTTTCTGTGTAAAAAATCTGTAGAAAGTAAGTCATCTTTTTAGTTTTTACTCTAAAGAAGAGAATATACTGTAAATAGGAAAGTTCTATACACACAAAAGTAAATATTAAAACGGAGTGTCTATTTGCACCCGGGTGCAAATAGCACGTGCCACACAGCAAGGCTATTTTCACCCCTTAATTAAAAAAAAAAGAAAGAGAACTCAATGCGAGGGAGCGAAAAGGCGCAAATTCACAGATGGGGAAACGGAGACCATAGGAAATGGTAAGCAGAATTTGGTTATTATTTATGTATAAAAGGCCCATCACTCAATTTAACTCTACATTTTAAGATAAATATTTAAGACAGAGTGTGAGAATTATTATCTATCGAACACTGTTGACTGAAAACGAATAAACTAAGCTAGTGTTTTGGTGGATCTCAGTTTAAGTTATTTGATTGAATTAAAGTTTGAGGCAGTTAGGTAACTTGTATCTAACCTTATCTTAGTTATTAAGTAAAAAGTTTTGTTTTTTGTTGCTTATTCTGATTAATTTAGCTAGGGTTACACTGCTATGTACACCCGGGTGCAAATAGCACACACTGCTATGTACACCCGGGTGCAAATAGCACACACTGCTGCATACACCCGGGTGCAAATAGCATGTGCCATATTAAAAATAAAGTTTTGTACTTTTGTATTGAAAGATGGGCTTAATATTTACATGACATTGTACATATTCAATGTAATGTTTTTTTTATCTGTAGTTTTTAGATTTTAATAAAGCTGCTGTTTCATTGATCATCTCTTTCGGAAATGATTCTATAGCAACGTTCAGACTTTTTTTTTTTAAACATTCTTTTAGTTTTCATATTCATATATTTTCATTGAAAAACCCTTTAGGTCTTTTACTGATATATTTTTTATTGTGATACTCTGTGTCCTTATTTGCTGTTAAATTTATTATAAATCTCTTTTGCATGTACATGGTACATTGTTTAATAAAGATGCTGTTTCATTGATCATCTCTTTGGGAATGATGATTCTGTAGCAAAGTTTCTCTGTAATGACTTTTGTAAAAGCTTCTGTAGAAAACAAGTAACCTTTTTAGCTTTTAAATTGAAGAATGTAAACATTAAAAAAATAATGTTTTGTACCTTTTTTTGTTTTTAAAGAGGGCCTTAATATGTATACTCCTTAATTCATTTTAAAACTCTTTTAGGTCTTACTGATATATTTTTTTGATAAAAATGATTTTTTTAATATAAACTGATATCAATCTTCTGTTACTCTGTGTTTTTGCTGTTTTTATTTATTATTTATTACCTTTTTTTGTGAATTTATTGTATTCAGAAGTTCTATAGACACAAAAGTATATATTAAAAATAACGTTTTGTACTTCTGTTTTTAAAGAGTTCCTTAATATATATATATATATATATATATATATATATATATATATATATATATATATATATATATATATATATATATTCAATACAGCTGCTGTTTCATTGATCATCTATTTGGGAATGATTAGCAACGTCCTTTGTAATGACTTTTTAAAAAGCATTCTTTTAGTTTTTTTTTTTTTCTCTAACGAAGAGATTATTTTTTTTATTATAAATTTACTGTTTTAGCAAAGTTCTATACAGACAAAAGTAAATATCATAAAATAAAGTTTTGTACTTCTGTTTTTAAAGAGGGCCTTAATATGTGCATTACATTGTGTATTTTCAAGTTAATATACAGCTGTGGTTTCATTGATCATCTATTTGGGAAGGATTATATAGCAAAGTTTTTGTGTAATGGCTCTTTTTTTTAATCTGTAGTTTTTAGATTGTTGACTAAAGCTGCTTTTTCATCAATCATCTCTTTTGGAAATGGTTCTGTAGCAAAGTTTCTTTGTAATGACTTTTTAAAAAGCATTTTTTAGTTTTCCTACTACATAAGAAATACACTTATTATTATTTTACTGTCTATATAGCAATGTTCTATACAGACTGAAGTAAATATGAAAAAAGAAAGTTTTGTACTTTTGTTTTTAAAGAGGGCATTAATATGTACATACAAAACCTCTTTAGCAGTTTATACTAATACATTATTTGTTGTGCCCTCATTTGCTGTTAAATTTTGTATCTATCTCTTTTGCATGTACATTATACATTGTTCAATAAAGCATAAAGTAATTGTCCTGATGTGTGTCAACACCTTTAAGGAACTCATATGAGATTATGTGGTAAACAGAATAAATGATAAACAAACCAGAATGTGTTTTATACTTTGGGTTATTCAAAGTGTTCACACTTACATGCTTTGATCACAGCTTTGCACATTTTTGCATTCTTGCAATCAGTTTCATGAGTTAATCACCTTGGATGGTTTTCAGTTAACAGCTGTGCCTTGTCAAATGACAATTTGTTTATTTGCTTTCTTTTTGTTTGAAACCATCAGCTGTATTGTGAAGAACTCGAGTTGATACACAGTTTTAGACAGTAAATAGCCCTCTTTGACTTCTAATGCATATTATGAAAAGAACCAAAAAAAGAAAAATATATAGTCTCTCTTTACTTTTTTATGTTGTTCAGTAAGTCTGGAAAAGTTTAGAAACCTTTAATGTAGTCTCTAGTGCAGTCATGAAAACCATTAAATTCTATTAGGAAACTGGCTCTCATGAGAACTGGCTCAGAAAAGCAAGGCTAAAAATGATCTTTTCCTTAAAAAACACTGATTATATTTTTAAATATAATTACATTTTATATTGTATCTATTGTGGATTACTTTTCCTAACACTGTAGTCCTATAAATCTGTTTTGTAACAATGTAAGTTGTAAAAAGTGGTATAGAAACATATTTAAATTGATTACCAGACACACATTTAAATAATCAGCTGCTCAGAGGAAACTGTGTGAATTAGGCCAGAGCTTTGTTGGTGACACTGTTGGTGATTAATTTAAAATTCATGGCATGCTTTAATTGTATGATGGTAATGAGGTATGATCCTGAGGGGTAGGTGCAAAAAAGACGCATTATTAGTACTTAAATGTTTCTTTTGTGCTTTTTTATTGGACCCACTTTATCTCAGACCATAAATTAACAGTATTTCAGTTTAAATGTAGGTTTGTCTATTTTAACTGCCTTAGGACATATGTTGGATACTGATTGAAACAAGTTGAAATAAATGTTTTAAAGTGAAAGTTCTTTGCATTGTGCCCATTAGAGGGCATCACTGCTCCAGAAAACACCACAGTGCTTCAGCTCAGTGTTCAGCATGAGATTTACCTCTATAGGTATAAGTAATCATTGGCCGAAACCAAATTAAGCCAAATTAAACTTGCTTGTAAGCTGTAAGCTTGTTGAAGCTAAACGTACAGACTGAATATACAGGCTGTACATTAAGCAATGAGCATCTGATACATTTACAGTGTAGTAAAGTATATCCTTTTTTGCTTTTAATAGTAGCACACTGCAATATCATCATTTTGTTATATCTTTGCTTTTTACATAAACAGGATATTTTGCTCAGTGAGTAACCAGAGGGTAACCCAGTTGGATGTTTAATTTGACAGTGACATTTTACATCTGTAATCTTGTGATGCACATCAATGTTTA
Source organism: Astyanax mexicanus (assembly GCF_023375975.1). NCBI lineage: Eukaryota > Metazoa > Chordata > Actinopteri > Characiformes > Acestrorhamphidae > Astyanax > Astyanax mexicanus. Next base: position 15,115,768 of record NC_064412.1, on the reverse strand, counting down.
CTGATGTGACACAGTTGACCACTGACCCATAAGATCACACTTTAATTCGCACCAACCCATGCATGCAAAAACACAAGCTCTCCAAACATACACATAAATGCTTTCTATCCATCCATCCACCATCCCAGTCACACACATGAACAAAAAAGGTGTAAATATATGTCTACAGGACAAGCAAACATTCATTGGTCTTCAAAAATACTTTACATACAGCTCTGGAAGAACATAAGAGATCACTTAATGATGATGTTTTTCCTTGACATTTACCAAATTAAAAATATAAGTGGAATATAATCAAGAGGAAGATAGATAATCACAAGCCACCAGACCAAGCTGAACTGCTTGAATTTTTGCACCTGATGTGGATAAAGTCATCCAAAAGCAGTGTGCAAGACTGGTGGAGGAGAACATGCCAAGATGCATGAAAACTGTGATTAAAAACCAGGGTTATTCCACCAAATACTGATTTCTGAACTCTTAAAACTTTATGAATATGAACTTGTTTTCTTTGCATTATCTGAGGTCTGAAAGCTCTGCATCTTTTTTGTTATCTCAGCCATTTCTCATTTTCTGCAAATAAATGCTCTAAATTAAATATTTTTATTTGGAATTTGGGAGAAATGTTGTCTGTAGTTTATAGAATAAAACAACATTGTTCATTTTACGCAAACATATACATATAAATAGCAAAATCAGTGAAACTGATATATACAGGAATAAAGCTCTATATACAGGAATAAATACACTACTGCTAACAAGTTTGGGATCACTTGCAAATGTCACTATTTTCATGCAATTCAAAAAATAGTTGTCCATTGCACAATTCAGTTAAATGCATCAGACGATTTTTAAAGAATGCAAATGTTGGCAATAATGCCTATTTTTGTATAGAGGCTCATAATAATTTAATTATCAGCCATTCTCAGTCCTCCCCCCCTTAATCTCTTGGTATGGCTGCCAAACCAAGGAATGTTATTAGGCTAATTGATTGTTAGGAAACCCGTTTTTTATTTTGTTGCAGAGCTGAACAACTTTATATCAATGCGGGATCATAAAAGGAAGCAGTACATTATAGGTTGGCTTTGTACTTTGTACCATCAGCAGTCGTTGGCTTGCTTAAAGGCTCAAAATGACCAGAAAGAAATAACTTTCCTTAGAGACCCATCAGTCTATTGATGTGTTAAGACAGAGAGGAAAGCTTCTCAACATGAGATATTGCTAAGAAACTAAAAATATCATTCATAGAGTGGCACAAATTGACTCTAATTAGGACAGAAAAATGAGTGGGAGGCCCTGATGCACAACAGTGCAAGAAGATAAATATCAGAGAGTGTGCAGTTTAAAGTTGTCAGCTGACAGCTGCACTAAATGGAACCCACTGAAAAGCTAAACAGAAGCAATTCCGTAAAGAGAAGTGGGCCAAGGTTCTTTATTTGTGAGACACTAATTACCTAAAAACAGAAAACCTTTAGGGATGAAGTGCTCACGCAAACGCCTCCATTTACAAACCAGTCGGTCATTGGATCCCAAGCAGAATCTGGATTTGTTGCTAAAGATGATACTACTCAAGTCTATAGCAGTCTAAAATATTATTCTAAATTATTCTAATTTTTCTAAAACATTGCTAAATGTGTATGTGAAATGTCGGCAGTAGACACTGTTGTATTTGTTTTTATATAAACATATACTGCACATGTACAGATGTTTAAGCTCGGTCTGTATCAGCTCTGCTAATCAGCCGTGCATGGTCTACTCTACATCTTCAGTCAGTAATCAGCAGGCATACAGAGCGTAGAGTGTGGGCGACTGATTACAGAAGCAGCGTGCATACTGTTCATTTGTGTCGGTTCCAGATTTGTGTTTCTTATTTTTAGATGCGACTAAAATAAGAAAAATACGGGAATACTGCTTAGGATTTAATGGTTTACTGTGATTCAGACTGCACACAAATCAGCAAAGCTGTATGTGTCTTATCAGTGAGCACTATGCAAGAGAGGGCTATAGGTTCAGATAATAAAGAACCATTTCTCAGTTACAAATTAGCACATTTAAAACAATGGAAATGTATAAATGCACAATTCAATATAGTAATTTATAATTTTGGATTATATGTGCAGTTCTGTGATGTACCATTTTATAATCATTTAATATTTTTTTTATGTTGTAGTAATCGAAATAATAAAAAATATATCATTGCAAATTTAATAAACAACACAACTGAGTAAACAGATTTTTGGAAGCGCAATTCACATGATACATTTTAATAATTAATTGTTCATAAAAAGTAACAGGTCTTATGGGAATACTGCAGCATGAATGAACAAAGAGCAACAATAAATTAATAATAAAAACAATAATAACAGAACAAACATAAAATACAAGAAAATACTCCCCCACCCCCACCCCCCCAAAATAAACAACTAAAGCGAAGCTTTTATCCTTTTTAATCCAATATAAAAGCTTTTTTTACAAATAGCACTTCTTGACCTGTTTTTTAAGACAAGAGATCAAATTAGTCTTATGCAAATGTTTCAGTATCGCAAAAAAATAGCTGCAGCAGTCACTGTAGCTAATCAAATATTATATTTTCAGCAAATTCAAATCAGTTTTTTTATGTAAAAGTTTGGACACCCCAAATGCAAAGGCTGAGATGTTATTTGTCATGTTTTTAGACCTTTATTAACAAATCAGGCCTGAGGCATGTCATCAACTATAATTAGGAAATGTCAGATGAATCAAATTCTTCTTAAGCTTTAAACATTTTAGAATTTTCTTAGCGCTAATCAAACAAGAGGTCATCTAAGGAATAGTCTGAGGATCTTAAAGTGAAAGATTACAATGCCCGCAAGGCTGGGAAGGCTATAAAAAGATCATGTGGGGATTTCTACAGTGCTACACAATATTTGTAATACATTGCGGGACTAAGGAACTAGGGATATCTGAAATTAGATCTGAAAACCAAGAAAAGAGAGAACTGTTCTTGTGCTGGTCAGACAAGCAAATTGTACTCTGCTTTTAAACAGCTTAGACCCTGTAGTTTTATAGGTAGGTCAATAGGCTGGTGCACTGTCCCCCCAAGCAGCTTTTCTTACACAAACATTATTTTTAACCAACAAATAATATCAACCAACAGCAAATATCAAACCATCAGGGAAAAGGTTAAAGCCAAAAACAGGATGGCTTTAATAATAATAGGATAATTATCCAAAATATACCTCCAAACCAAGAGACAAAATCTAAAGCTTCATTAGAAACAAATTGAACATTATAGAAAATGTAAGATAAGACCTTAAACAAGCTGTGTATGCAAGATGATTTAAGAATATAAGGCGGATGGATTTATGCCAAAAGGAGTGTTAGTAAAGACTAGCTAAAAAGGCTGTGGCTAAGACCATTCATAAAAAATAAATTAGGAGCCTTTTTAACAAATAGACATCAACCACTATACCTGAATTGCTTCATTCATACATAGAAAAATAAAATAATTGATTTCTTAAAAAAATAGAGAAAGGGTTGATATATGGTTATTTGTTGGAAGGGTTTAATAAATAAATAAAATATACATTTAAAGTGTCATTTGACCAAGACTGTTCCAACTGTCACATCATGATCACATCTCATAACATCTGCCCCATTATGTGGGTAACTAAGCCTTTTATAGAGGTCAGTATCTCTAGGCCACTGATTATACGCCTCATTAGTTTTCATGCATGTTTGACACTCTATGTCTTGTACTTGTTGAGGTCATTATTGTTGTGTATGGCCATGTTCCATTACATACAGGAAACCAGTTTCATTAGTGCACCTATTACCCCTCAGTCACAGTGCCGCTGGATTACGTCTGCTCCAAGCTGGCCACTGGTCCCCAGCCAAAAACCCAGCATCCCGTGCTCTCTCCACTCTCTCCTCCTGCTCTCCTATTGGCTAGAGCTGCAGGATGAGCACATCAGTTATGTAAAGATGACACTGACTCAGCTTCGGTTTTCACACTGCCTTCAGGGGACAGCCGGCTGCATCGGGCCGGCTCTGTTATTGGAAAGAATTGTCAAATTAAAAGTCATAGGGGGAAACTGAAATTAGGATTAGCAGTAGTTTAAGTACTGCTACTTTGCTTTTCAGGACAATCAAGCCTAACCTTTGGTGCATGAGATAAAGCATAGAACTGGATTATGACTCAGAAGCTATTTTGAGGGCAAATGCATATTAAAGAAGAGCATAATCATCACAATCATCAGCTGTGCTTTTTTGCTTCCGTGCTCTGAAACTAGAGCTTGGCAAGGTGAATTGTGTAAACTCAAACTGATATGTATTTAATTTCATATAATGTATGAAATACATTACATCTTATATAGTGAAATGATTTCAGTCCCATGACAGATTATTTTACAAACAAAAAAATATCTGGAGAAAAAAATTACATCTAATGATTTTTTTTTTTTTGCAGCATACTTATATTTTAGTTTTCTTGATGATTAAAATCTCTTAAAAAGAAAGTTAAAATTACATAATAACTTTTACTAATATTTATAAGGACAGACAGCATTGCCTAGAAATGCTCTTATTAAACATGGCAACAGAAATCATTTTAACTTAAACTGATATGTATTTAATATATTTTATGTAAAATTCAAAACCGTATGAGGTGAAATGATTTTACTAACAAGAAAAATGATTTGGAGATAAAGTAACTTTCATTTTTTGTAGCATATTTATATTTACCTTTATTTGTCAAAATTTCTTAAGCAGAAACCTAAGTCATAAAAACAATGCTACATAATTAATATATAATGTTTATATAGACAGCCAACAATGCCTAATGGTTCTCTTATTAAACTAATGAATTTAACACATGTTGACAGTGCAGTCAGTGACAGCCGGCCCCAGTGCTATATGGGAGAGATACTTACGTCAGAGTGGCAGTTATATAAGTTTCTAATTCTTTCTTGGCCTGGTTGTCTCTCTCTCTTTTCCTCTCTCTCTCTCTCTCTCTCTCTCTCTCTCTCTCTCTCTCTGGTTGTGGTCAGTAGTACTGAGGGGTATTCATGGCTCATGGCTAGGCACTGTCAGGCTCTATCTATGTTCCAGCTCCAGTAAAGACCGGTTGGAACCTCTAAAACAAGAGGGAACTTTAATTCTTCTTTGCATGGATGTGTTTCCACAGCATTGCAGAAATGTCGCTATATCAGTGTTTCCTTTTCGTAGGTACACTCTTTGTCCAAATGGTTGTGGACAGCCTTTCTAATGAATGCATTTAACTATTTTTTGTTGCACTCATAGTGACACACAGCTTGTCAAGTGCCTGTAGAGAAGAAGTACTGCCAATCAAAGTAGAACTCATCCTTTTTTCATGCGCCCACCATCAAGAGATGTTTCATTCTAAGCCTATTTTAAAAACCTAAAATTAGGTTAAAAACATGCTTATAAAACCGTGTTAGAGCATTGATCACCCCAAGGAAAGTCAAAGGACAATTTAAAATTGTCATGCTTTTAGGCGTTCCCACTGACTATAAAGGCTACATTTCCTAGAATGCATTTATCTCAGCCACATGCCACTTAACAACCAATCACAATCTGTTTCCTAGATCCCAGTCACCTGAATTTTAAGATTGTTCACACCTGTCACCCATTTAGTCTCTGTTTACATACCCATCAGTTAGCTGATACCTTTGTAAAGTATTGCCAACATACCCATAGTTCAATACCAAAAGATCGCTGTCTGTCTAGTGTATGATTCCTTCCTGTGTATGATCTTTGTTTGTTTCTGATTTACTCTCATTGCCTTTGCACTTTTGTCCTTTTTGTACTATTGTTCTGGTTTTGAACTTTACTAATGTTACATGGTTCTGCCTCTTCCCTATCCATGCCTGTTTTGTTCACATTTAGTGTCCTGGTTGTTTACAGTATGTAGACTTCTTTATTAAACATCAAATGTCCTTTATATCTGCTTGTGTCTTTTTAGTCTGTTGTGTGTTATACTGAAATTAATTAAAAAAAGAGCACCCTATCGCATATTTTAAGAGATCTGAACTGTAACTGTAAGTATGTAAAGTTTTAGATTTTGATATCCACATGGGGACATGCTTTTAAAGTACAATACAGCAGAGAAAGTGAAAGAAGAAGCAGACAGTCTGCATGCTCCAGTGTACCAGAACGACACAGGAATCTGCAATCTTGTGGTCAGGCTTTGTTCGTCACAGGGCTTTTTCAGAATTGTGAATTGTAGATTTTTTTTTTTTAATTGTTTAAAAGGAACATTACTGTGAGTTTTTAAATGCCCTTTAAATATTTAGATATCAGATATATTAAATATCAGATTGCCCTGGTATTTCACAGCAGCACAAGCACTCATTATATAAAAGTGTTGCACCCAGAAGGAAACAACTGATCGTAATGAAACTTGGTGGTTAGTTTTGACATCATGATACATGCAAATTTCACAGTGCAGGTTATATGCTCTGGTGTTCATGTGACCTAAGCAAATAGTGGTGCTGTTATGTTGGTAGCATCTTTTACAAGCAATGCTGCACAGTGCACATGCATGCAGAACATTATGATGACTGCGCCCTTAATTCTACATAAATGTTACCATAGACAGAATGTAGTTGTTCCAGAGTTTTATGGAGTGTCTTAGAATAGCAACAGGTCGTCTTCAGTGATGAGAAGTGTCTTTAGTACATTATTTATGTACATTTACTGTACGTTTATGAGCTAAAGGAACAAGGAATTTGGTTTTGCAGCAGGAGATGAAATTTACATCTGCATATACACACTGCTTTAGGCTGCCACACAGGTGTTACATAACAAAATAGCATGGTTTGTCCATGTGAACACATCTGAGCATCCTCTCAAATGAGAGTGTGGCTGTACAGCTGTGATATGAAAACAAGCATGACTGCAGAGCAAAGCTGTGAATACACACTGGCCCAATTTATGCTCATTTTCATCAATGAAAGCTTTAGACACAGCTGAAAGCTGAGATATTTATTCTGAGAATGCAACCCACAACCCGTCATCTGCATATAATCTCATCCAGTGAGATTCTGGCCTGATCAAGAGGTAGTGAAAGAAGTGAAGGGATTTGATTAAACACATTCACCCACTCTCTCTCTCTCTCTCTCTCTCTCTCTCTCTCTCTCTCACTGTTTATGTAATATACTGTAGAGTTGGTCTTCTGTCACTGTGGGTGCACGGTGAATTTAACCTCTGTCAAAACAACCAGGCCTCTTACTTTCTGCCTTTTGCGCACACACAGACCTGCCTAAGCTCTTAGACCTGCCTATAAGCTCTTACACCTGCCTAAGCTCTCAAACCTGCCTAGGCTCTCAGACTTGTCTAAAGGGAACCTAAAGGAAAAGGAAGTTTGTCTGCTAATACGACAGGCTCGAGAGAGTGAGTGAACAAGAGGAAAAAATATTTTTTTACAGTGTCCAGAAAGCTATTAAACATGTTATATATTAAACATGGTATCTATCTATCTATTCTTGAACTGTTTTTAATAATATTATGTACAGTATTCTTTCGGTCAGACTACAATTTTCTTTCTGCATGATCTGGGACCACCCTTTGTTTCTGGCTAGTTATGTTTTTTTCTTGTTGCTGGAGAGTTATTTGTATTTGTGTGTGTGTACTTCATACTTGATGGTAGAGCACCCAAAATTATGGTGTTGAATAATGGTCTCTGCAGGTGAGCTACCATTTTAAGACAAAACCACTACTTGTTGGTGGGCATTTCATGCTATCTAGGACAATGGCCTGACCTAATTATTTTTACCCCTGGTGACACTATAATATTATGGCATCACAGCTCAGCTTAGTTTTGATTTCCCACTGCAGTTTACAGAGCAATCCAATAAACTATGTCCTGTCCTCATCACCTACATGGACTGTGTCTTACCATACTTGACATCATTGATGGCTCCTGCTAAATCTTTTAGGGGGCAACTGTTGCAATGATGGCCAAGGTGACCTGCTCAATGTTTAAATTACAGCTTTCTAACAACACAATTGTCAAATCTCACAGTACAAATAAATCAGCTGGCTAACTCGCCATTGTCACCTTGCCGTGAAAAGCACTATCACCAGTAATCAGTACATGGCTTACATACTGTACAGTATTTGTGGAGTGTTATATCCAGAAGTTCACTGTAAATGCCTTCTTTAATAAAATGTGGCTGTTTGAACGTGCTAGAAAAAAATCCTTCCTGTCACCCATTGGTTGGAAGTGGCATGATCACCCTAAGGAACAAACTGCCCATGCTCGACACTGTTTGGTTTGTAGACTGTTGTTCATTTCCAATTATTAAATCCAACTCACTGGCAGAATTGATGCACTTTGCATGCATATAATCATGCATATGTGTTAATTTACAGTTACATAAGATACATGTCACAAGTGTAATCTGTTGCACCCATTCTGCTGCGTGGCACGCATGCACAAAAAGAAGACGGCTCCGATTTCTGCACAATACAGATTCCTTTTATTGTTTTTTGCTGAATTGTTGTCAAAATCTTGCTGTAATTGGCCTCAAAGCCCAATTTATAAAAAAGTGCTTTTACACTGTAGGCAAACACGACCATGGTTCACTTGATCCAAACCGAGACCACCTCATTTGGTTGGACCATATTTGGTCCATTTAGGCCAGACTGTGCTTCACGGCACCTTTTACATGCTATTTTGGTTTAGCCCAAACTAAACATTTTGAGGATCTGTAGAAGCATCCCAAGTCTAAATCACTATGCTCTCATTTTTGTCTAAACTGACATTCTGACTTTTAAAGCTGAGTATTATCAGCAGTAGGATGAGTGATGAGAAGAGCACCAGACTGCAATTACATTAGAGATTATGAACACAATAACACTTTTAATCACTGTGTTGATTTCAGCTGTGCTCATCCATAACCAACACTAACCCAATGAGGAAGTGAGGTCAGTAGTCATATGTAACTTCCTCTAAGCTGAATAACCGGAATCGAAACACAAAAAAGAAGAAACTAGCACAACATGTACAAATATATGGGTACACAGTTGTGTTTCACACACACACAAACAGCAAACCTAAACAGTTTCTCCAAATTTGCTTATGTGTTAGAAACATGACTTTAACCGTAAACATAAAGAAAACAATGCATGTTTATCTTATTCAGTATCTACACTGTAAAAAGGACACTGTAAAATTGACAGTAACGGAGTACATTTTAAAGTATGCATCATGTACATTTAATCACCTATATTTTACTGTTATATATCTAAGTAACAATCACTGTAATGTAATTATTACTGCAGTTATTTCCTGCTGTATTTTTTACCACAGCAGCTATCAGACTACATGAAAGGCACAACTGCATTTTCTTTAACATTTTACAATTACAATTGGAGAACATTTATTAAGTACATATACTGTTTGTACTAAAATATATATTTTGTGTTTTTTGGAAAGGTTTAATGTTTTGTAAAACAACATTGATGTTCTGAATACAAAAATAAATACATAAAACCTTTCAGAATTCAAAAAATCCAAAAAGATGGGAAAAAAACAAGTAAAGCATTTACCAAATGGAGCCATCTAACTAGCATTAGTATAGTGCAAAAACACATGCAGCTAGCTAGCTAGCAATGTACCTGAGTAACCACATTGCATAATGATACTCCTTCTGCAAACTGATGATGTTATCAAATAAATGATTAATTAAAAATGTATTAAAATTATCATAGAATTAATATAGAATAGCAGCAGGGAGCCAATAAACAGCAAATTAAAGTTCATTAATAAATACAGTTATTGAGGGAATAAATATTCTGTCTGCATGATAATAAAAAAACTAGTAGCATAATTTGTAAATAATGTAAAACGTACCAATATCAAAGTTACACATACAAATTACTGTGATTCACGGGAGAAATATGTTTAATGTGAAATTTACCCTTCACTGAAGTCTGAACATAATGCTGTATACAGGTTCTACAGCAAGGCCCATTTCTACCCCTCATTTCTCATTTCTACCCCTACCTCTTGTTTTTAAATGTCACTTTCCCTCAAAACTGAGTTATAAGTGGAAGTGGCAGAAATGTTTCCCCCAAAAAATGGGACTAACCTTTTTACTCAATTTCAAAATACACAAATAAAAAATTCAGCAACTTGGTGCTAGGAAGCTGAAGTTAGCTAGTCAATAGTTTCTTGTTCAAACTTTACCTTTCCATCTAAAGTACAGGAACAGGAAATATAGCTAGCTAGCTAGCTAACGAGTCGTACTACTAGCAATTTTATAAGCTTGTTATGAAGACAATGGCCATGAAACATTGAAACTACACATTAAGTTATGGCAATATAGTGATAATTGTAATTCTTAACTATTGTGCTGCCATCTTGCCAGTGATTTCATAGCCCTCTGCTTGCAGTGAGCCTCAGTTTGAAGGGCCATATACCTCTAAACCTCCTCTCTCCCACTTAAATCTAAAAAGAATCAGGACATCCTACCCCTGGTTGTGAATGTGCAAAACAGAGGTGTAGGGCTAAGAGGTGAAATGTCAAATATTTGTTCATTATTGCACAGTAGTAATGCTGTAAAAACTATATACAGTGTTCTTACAGTGTATTTTGTGCATGCTGTATTCACTCACACTGTCTCTTACAAAAGGAGATGTAAGAATGAAGAAATATGGATGTGTGTGAGTGTGGATGGGCCTGTCTGTGAGCTCAAGGACCACAAAGTACAAAGAGAAGAAAGTAAATGAGCAACTCCATAGTGAATCTATTCTGGGACACAATGAGAACAAAGCCAGTGGGTCTCACAGGACGAACAAATTACACTGGACCAGAATAGAGCAGATCTCTTCAACGATCCAGTGATTATAATGGAAGACAAAGACAATGCCAGTTGTGCTCTATTCCAGGACAGGGATACGTTCACTTGATCTATTTCATGGGGGTTAATTAGCGTATATAGGGCGGCACCAGCCACAGAAGTGGGAGGGAGAAGTGAAAAAATATGCTCTGTTGCCATAGTGACTTTTTCTTCTGTTACGAAACAGGTCTACTTTCCACAGCAACCTGAGACTGAGCAAAGATGCACTGAAACACACACACACCAAGACAAGCAAAATGAGATCAACCACGACTGACTGTGGAGATAGGCCCACTGACCCTGCTGAAACATGGTTATATCAGATGTAGGAGGGGCTAGAACCGCCCAGCAGCTCTGTAGAGAATAAATCTCTAAAGCAAACAGGCACAAATTGACCTCACTCTCATTTAAGCCCATCCTAAAACACATAAGCTGCAGTCTCATGTGCCCTATGGAACTGTTAAGCCTTCTGCAGCAGCTGTTCAATGGCACGTGAGCTTTTTCCCCATTCTCCCCACACAAGGTGAACACAGTGGATTAGAAAAGAAAACAAAGCTATAGAGGTGTTTTTTAGGATTAAAGCTACTCCCAAGCAGAAGTACTCACCAGAAATGGCAATTAGTGCACAACTCAAGCCAAAATATGTGTGTTGGTTTAGAATATCTAAAAATCTGTAGTCAGTAATAAAAAAAGGGAGACACACTCAAACCCCTCCTACTCCTGGTTTGTGAATTCACCTGCTAGAGTGGCATGCAAAGGTTCTGTGGCATGCAAAAGCGAAGCATGCAAAAGTGGCACCCAAACATTCTGTGCATACAGAAACCTGACCTGATTTCCAAAAGGCACAAACTTAAAGGTGACACACATCTTTACTCACTTAAAAATAAAATATGTCTTCTTATAAAACACATGATGCTATTGTTTGTGGTGAGGATCATGTCTGTGTATTATCTGAAAGCTCAAATATCTCAGGGTGCCCAAATATGTGCATGCTGCAGCTTTTTTTGGTTCCAATTGTACAAAAAAATATGTTTTTGCTTAATCTTTAACTATAAAATGCCTTTTGGAGGACAGCTTATCTTCTACCTTCATTGCAGGAGTCTGATGATCTGGGGGGAAGCTGTTGCAGAGTCTAGCAGTGGTGGATCTGCCAGATGGTAGTATCAGTGAAAAAGGTCTGTGTAAGAAAGTAGTGAGTCGTTCACAATGCTGGTGGCCTTGAGGATGCAGTGTGTGTGGTGTAAATGTCTACAATGGATAGGAGAGACCCCGGGCATCTTATATCACCTGCCTTGCCCACAAATCCACCAGCATTGTGCAGCAGAGCATGTCTCTCATGTTGCACATTTATATTTGCACATTTGCACTTTATGTTCTCTGTCCGTTTCATGTAGCACCACAGTCCTAGAGACATATATTTTTGCTCTACTTGAAATGTAGGGTCTTTCTAAAAATGTCTATTTTCGCCCATTTAGCCTTTACAGATTAATGGCACATGGTGCAACATGAAACAGACAGACATTATAAACTGCAAACATAAATGTGCAACATAATACTAGAACAACCATACTAGAGTTAAAATAAAGTTTGTTTGTAATTGTTATAATTTACACATTAATATAAAATAGGATTTATATGACAAAACTCTTGACTTTTGTGCTGACTCTTTTGAATAAATGCAATCAAATCCTCAAGAAAAAGTATCAATATCTATTTTGGACATTGACGATATTTAGGTGTTGAACTGTACATTCAGATTATGTGTAAAAGCCCTAAATTTTCTTGCTGTTTTGTATGTCATCATACAGTGCCAGTACTCTATTTAGTTCAAAGTGATTTACTATAAATGACTAAAAAGACAAGACTTTAAATCTGAATGATGGAGATGATAGATCACATGAGAAATGACTATGAACTGCAGCAGCAACTGTTACTGGAGTTTAATAATATCTTAAATATGGATTTCAAACTTTTGACCAGTAGTACACTTAACTCAAAAGGTCAAAATACACAGCTCCTTACCTCACAGTGTTCTTTTTGCTCATCACATAATGTTGCTAATTAATTTACCAGACACACTGTGAGATCTGATTATACAAACAAAGTTACTCGACACTGATGTAGATCCCATTCTAATTTCAGATGATATACAGAGAATGTGCTCCAGTTTTGACTAAACAACAAGATGTTCTAGTCATTTAGGACATGGTGGTATTAATAAAACTGAAGCATACTGCAATCTGAAAGATAATTTTGTCCAAAGCTGTAACATTTTTTTTTATCAGTGAACTCCAGTTCTGCAATATTACAAGATCCAAGTTGTAATGAGGTGACCATCCTCAAATAGTCTCTAGGCTAATCAACTGAGGAATTCATTAATCCTTCATCAGTGCTCTTGCAGCAGCCAGAAAGTGCCCCCTCACCTCTCGCACTTCCAGTATGCTAGGGGCAAAGCTCTTGGCAGGATCAGTTAACCACTGATGCGCAATCGGCTACTGTGCTGAAATCACAAGACAACCAGAGAATGCACCAGTGACATAACTCCGTCTCACTGCTGAAGCCACAGGCTGCAAGGGTTGCACAAGGCTTCTGAGGATGAACAAAATCAGAAATATCTACTCATCATCATTTCAGCTATTAAACTTCCAAATCCTACAATTAAATGAAATTGCACCTCATATTTTTTACACCAATACTGCTGCCACCACCACAACTTTATTCTAAACTTATGTTTTAAGAGGTCATTAAAGCACCTTTGGGTCAGCACTACAAATAAAGGGCTCTAGCACTAGTACAAACTGTTTTTTTAGCTTAAGATTACTCTAAAACTGTTGTATTTTTATCAAGAAAGAAACCCACAAAACATTCAGCATTTAACAAAAAGAAGTTTTATTTGACCTCCAACATACTCTTGATAACATATCTAAGAGGTATCATGTCAAATAATATTTATTAATATCATTATTATAACATTAACATGGAATGTCATTTTTCAGTGTTTCATTTCATGTTTTTAATTTTTTTTAGTTTATTTAAGAAATACAGTATGTCAAATAAATAAAGCTCTATTAGAGTCTCTGTATGTCTTCTCTACAACCCAACTACATAGAATTTGTGGACAACAAAAAAAGGCCCAAGGGTGGTAATTTCTGAAGGACGCTTAGCAATCTTAAAGTCGTTCCTTCGACTTATTTTGTGGTCCATCAAAAACGTGAACAATATGAGTGCAAGCTGTAGCTCTAGTAGACCCTTCTTTTGGAATGGGGTTGGGACTGGAATCAGTTTGACATTTTCCACATATTTTGTTTTTGCTTGTAAATCCATTAACTAAGAAAGTGCAGTTACACAAAACTTATAACAGTAGAGAAGGATAATGTGAGGAAGGCTAATAGTCATTGAGGAAAAAAAAAACATCCTCAAATGTTAGCGTTCCTCAACCCTTTTTAATCCTCTGTGCACACAAAAACAAAAACACCAACTAAAGACACAAATGGACCTGCACAGTTCACAGCCACATCAATTACTCATCGAGTAGGCTGAAAGGAACTGAAAGAAAGAAGGGGGGGGGGGGGCAGAACAGAAAGTAACAAAAGAGACTGACATTGGAGAGAGTTTGTGGCAGTTTAATCTGTGCTGTGGTCCTCTAGCTGTGAAATTATAGTGATTAAGTTCTGTAGGCCAAAGATGTAACCACTGTCCTGGCCCTCATGCACCACGCTGTCCTCCCTGTAGTGTCGGCATGTGGTATGGGCAAAGTCAATCATGCGCACATCCACTGAGGGTCCAGAGTCCAGCCTGGTGCCCCGGCAACTCACGGCAGAATTACTGCTGCTTCCTGAACTACTGCTAATGCCGCTGCTGCTGCTACTGGTAGTACTGCAACCGCCTCCAGCACCTCCGGTGCTGTGAGGAAACCCAAATGCGCCTGCCTCCTCTTCCTCCTCCTCCTCTTCTTCTTCCTCCTCCTCTTCCTCATCATCGTCCTCTACTTCCTCTTCATCTGAGAGTCCTTCTTCAGGAGAGCGACGGGAACGAGGAGGATCTCCATCGTAGATAATGAGGAGGGAGCTGGAGTAGAAGCGATAGCTCTCGCATGCCTCCAGAGCCGCTTGCATTTCACGCAGCCTCCGCAAAACCGGCGACAGGAGTTCATGCCTTAGCCTTCGTCCGTCGTGGAAGAACTGGAACAGTGCTTCCTTAAATCCAGACAGGGTCAGTTTACGGCCATGGTACTTGTTCATAAACATGAGCTGTCCGGAGTCTGACTGATAGACCTGTATGAAGCAAGACAGGAAAATTAAAACTAATCAATTTGCTGGTAAGAAACAATTCTACCATCAGGCTTAATTTTATTTTATATTGTTTTACAGATAGCAGGTCATGTCAATATACAGCCATTTAGTGCACAATGGTGTTCAGTACAAAATTGAGACGAAACCTCCAGACACTAAATTGTCTTGGCTAAACAAGTTTAGATACATCACTGCTATCCACATGAAACAAAAACAAATCTCAAGTAAAAGCTCACCTGCATCCCACAGAGACGAACTCCAATGCTGGCCGACGTGCTCTGCTGGCACTTGCGAATTTGAACCGCTTTTTTCTCTTCTGAGGCATCATCCCCATGCTGCCGTGTGCCCATCTTCAAATCTAGCACACATGGAACCCTGTGACGCCATGTCAGGTTCTCCAACAGGATAAACTCTGGGAAGGGGTTGGGTCAAGGAATCACTGACTCAAAAATTTTAATTACCTTCAATAAGAAGGCATGTCACTACTTCTTACTGTGATTCAAGCACCATTTACAAACCTAATCAATCAATATCTGGAGCATTTCAGCATTAGGCCTGAATTTTCCACTTTTCCTCAATTTAATTTGAAGACGAGAATACAGATTTGTTTTTTTTTTAACCATAAAATGCATTTTAAAAACAGATTTACAATGGCAGAAACCTCATTATTATCCCTTCTAAATCACACTAGTTAGACTTCAGATCATCTGCATTTAAAGGATACTGTACTGGTTGCGGTGCTTGGCGTTCTCCTTCATTCTCTGTAGGTGCTGCTGGTGGCACTTGAGACTCCACGGGTTGTGCTTAAACTGTGGTCCAGCTGCATTGCTCCTTTCCAGGCTGTAGTAAAGCACTTCAGCCTGCTGGATCCACTCCAGCTCCTCCTCACGCTTTAGACTGGACAAAATTAAAAGAGAGTGACCATTATTACATGCCCATCATGGAAAGGTGACTTGACTACTTAACTCTGGGATGGAAACCTCAAGGCCAGAGCCTAGCACATTTTGCAGATTTCACAAGTCTACCCAATACCATTAATATACACCTACTACATAAACTAAAATACCAATTATTAAAACAGTTCACTATTATTGTATGACCTCTTTGTCTAGGTTATCCATATTCAGAGACAGTGTAGCTGCTTTTTAAGAAGAGAATACTTGAAAGCACAAAAAATTATTTACACCACAAGAAACGGCTTCACTACAACAAATGAAGAAAACATTTATCTTGCCAAATTAGCTTTTAGAAACGTCAGAGGTCAGTTGCAGACATCAAGTTTCCTGTTATCTGAAGCTCAACAGTGTTAGAAAACCTTGGCTCATCTTGAATCAGTAGACAAATAAGAGCCAGGTCATGACAATGATCAGATCCAAGTCAGTGAGCTGTGTTCTTGTTACATAACCCCTCGCCCTGACCCAATCACTAAAACCAAGACAAAGACACACACAAGAGCTTCCAAAGGAGGACATCTGCTTGTCACAGCTTGGTGCTCTGTGGGACACTGCTTCATCACAAGGATAACAAGGAGGTGACCAGTCACACTCTTATGTCAGCTGAACATGAGTTTCATCTGAACAAGAGCAGGGGGACAATAGCTCGGACTGTCCTAAGTGACATTACTTCAGGACACTACGGCTGGAGCTATCGTGACTGAGTGAAAGCATAGAGGACATACAGTTCTTGTGGCAAACAGGAGGCGAGGAATGCAAATACAGAACTAATATTGCTAACATGTAAATTAGACCTGATGTGTTTGATTTCATTTCAGCAAAAAAACGTGTGTTCAGTGTAAATGTCTGCTTACCCCTTGTCTTTGTCCTTGCGTGTGTGTCTTGTTCGGTCCTTGCTATAGCCTTCATTGTCCAGCAGCACTTTATTGGACCACTTAATCTTGTTTTTGGGTTCAAGGTCAGCCAATGGGTCCACGTTTTCCAGATCCCCGAGCTCACTGTGTAGTGGATAGGCGATGAGACACAGATTGCCCTCTTCATCCTCCTCAAAGCTCACTGATACCACCCCTACAGAAGAAAAGAGGAAGAAAACAAGAGGAAAAGTTACTTTACAGCACTACGAAATACCCACTTCATCTTATTAGAACAAAGAGTTCCCAGCTCAAAAATAGACAGTCTGGGAAATCTTCAGCTTCTCTTACCCACTGCACTCTTTTTTGTTCTTAAAACTTTCCAGCGTTTTACAAAAGTTACAGAGCCGACTGCACAGCCTTCTCCTAACCTGATAAAGATCAGACAGGTCCACAACAAATAGAGAATGGAAGAGAGATACGTGCAGAAAGCAAAGTAACAGGTAGAGAAAGACAGGGACAAAGAGAGCTTGGGTGGGGGGGCAAACATGTTTGTCAAAACCAACAGGCAACAAAAATCAAACCACTAAGAAAGGACACAAGGCTTGAGACTTTAAAAACAATGTAATTTATTGTAAGAAAAAGAAACGCTCAACCATTAACAGAATAGCAAAGAAGAGGTCACAGCATTAAGAAAGCATTAAAATTCAGACAAGAATAGAACAAGTACTTTACAACAAATGTTTTGAAAAACAAAAGATATTCTGAAATCTTGTTTTTTTTAATCCCCAAAGTCCAACACTGACAGAATAGAACACCTTTTTATTAATTACAGGAGGAAAGAAAGCATTTCCCAAATGTCCATTAAGAGATGCTAGGAGGTGCCTTTGGAGCCATCTTACAGTCCATTCATTTATGTTTATGTTCAATGTGTTACAAACTGAACTGAACAGTGTGTGTAAATGTGTGGGAATAGTGGCAAAAACAAAAATAAGACTCAACACTGTTAGGGTAATGAGACAGTAATGGAAATAGAGAGCAAGACAGAATGTAGAACAAGCTAAAATTCAGGTATCCATTAGACTTCAGGTCTATCACCATGACAGAACCATACTATTACAAGGAGCATTTGTAACCCAAGAGGGCCTAGAAACAAAACACTGTGGTACTACATATTCTTTAACCAAGAAGTAAAATACTACACATTAATGAGAAAGCTAGCTACAATAACAGGAAATGTTCTCAGACGTGGAAATAGAAACATAGGTTGCAAATGATGGAATTTAGCTATATTAATCAGCAAAAACCATAAACAAAATATTGAAAAAAGCAGGGTAGTTACAGCTGTTGATCCAAGGTTTTTGCAATCTTGATCCAAGAAGCCCACTTTTATATCTTCCTTTGGTCTCTTCGAAGTCCAAACACATAAGCTAGCCTTGACTAGAACGAGTTTCAGAACATGCATTTTGTATCCGGAAATTTTTTACCATATTGTTAGCAGTCGGATTGTGGCATCACCTTGAGGAATAAGCCTAATCTACCTGTTTTAAGGACCCTGTACATCGGTTTTCCCAGCTCCACCTCTGGAGCCCCTTTGTGGTGCCCTGCTTTTATAACCTCACCACAAGTCATTTCAATAACTAAAGATCAGGTATTTTATAACTTAAAACGTATAACGTTAGTGTCAATCGACTAAAAAATATTGATTTACAATACAATTTTGTGATTAATCACAACTAATCACACCTGTTCTTCCTTAAGACTGAGCTTTTGATAATGGGTATTAGAAGGTCTTCGATTTAAATTATTGTTGCCAATTTTAAAAACAAACATAATATTTTGTGACTAAATCATGAATAAAATCATGATTATTAGAGGGAAAGAAAGAGAACATGAACTTTCTCATCTCATAAGGTAGTAAATCTACCTATATCGCTAAACAAAACGGCTAATGAGTCACGAGGCTCTGTAAATTTTTCCAAGTGATTATTCTGCCTTTAAAAAATCCAGATTAACGCCAGATTATTACATTTTATAGCTAAAAACTGGGAAGTACATGGAGTGCAACATCAATACACGATATTTCAACATGAGCGACGCCTTGTGGATAGCACAGTCATCACGCTGCTCAACGCCGCTGGTGTTCATCGTTCAGTCACGATTTATTCGTTTTTCTTTTAGCATTTTTAACATTGAATTGTCTTTTTTAATACCCAAAGAAAATCTCACACCACGTCAGGTAGCTAAATAACACAGCTGGAAACACAGAGAGGGAGAGAGAGAGAGGTAGAATCTAGGAAAATGCTAGGTTAGCTAGCTTAGCTAGAAAAAGGGGTGAGAAACAGGCCGTCAGCTAACCTAATATAACAGTTAGCTTGTAGGCTAGCTAGCCCATGGCACCTACCTCGATACTGCGGGGTGAACTTGCGCATAGCCGCGGGGAGGCTCTTGTAGAACTGGTGCTCCCGGGGGATGAGGGGCTTGCAGATGGTCTGCTCTCCAAAACGGAGCACACATGAGTGTCCCCCCACCTGGTGCACGAAGGGCTCAAGCAGAACCCCTTTGCCCACATAGAGCTGCTGCTGCTGCTGCTCGGTCTCCATCCCCTCGATGGCTGGGCTCATCCTCCGCCAGCATTAAGGCTTCGACCTCGGCTTGAGCAAACCCTGAGACGCGGGGGGAAACCGAGCACAGAAGAAGACTGGGAAAAACTCTCGCCGTTTGTTTGGCTTCCGTTTCTCTCTCTCTCTGTTGTTTTCGGAGAGCGACGGGCTAGCTCGGTACTGCGGGACTGAGAAGAAAAACAGGAAGGAAGAGAAGACGGAGACAAAAACAGAGGGCTTTAAAGGGTTTTATACCCCGATTTTCGCCTCTGGAAGGCACTTAAATCGTTGTCAAAGCTTTACCGATGTCTCTTTTTTTATATTTAAAACGTAAAAAAAACACTTAAACCGTCGTTAAGCGTTAGCTTAACTGGCTATTCCAGCTACCTTTCCTTCTCTGGTTATGACGTTCGACTGACTCTCAGCTCTGAGCTCGACAAATAAAAATAGATCTGCCTAAACTGAGGCTCCGCCCCTCGGAAGAACCAACCAATCAGAGCTTAAAAAGGGCGTTGTGTGGCAACCAGCTGAGAAAGAGAGCAGCAACCAGCAAACAAAGGGAGTTAGCCAGCTAGAGAGCCGGAGGAGGAAGCAGAAGATGGGGGGATGGGAGGTGGTGGAGGAGGAGAGAAAACAGAGAGAGAGGGGGGAGGCTCAGCTGTTTTGCTGGTCAGGCAGACAGGGGGAGGAGGTGTTAGGGGTATGAGTGGGGGTTTAAACGTGATGTATTAGCTAGCTAGCTGTGTTTAGAGACAGAGAAGTGCTGGAGAACAGGTGTGGAAGAACGCAGCAGCAGGCTAGCTAGCTATATGCTATGCTGTGCTAAGAACATGGCCGCGGATTGTGACTCCGGGGCCCTGTGGCTCCACTTTTCTGGGTGAATTTTAGATGTTTAAACAGCTGACTATCTGTATAGTACGTTTTAGAAACACTCAGATTAAATACAGATTAAGATTTCTGACACAAATTATACATCTTAAAATACACTGCCTGGTCAAAAAAGTTGCCACCTGGATTTAACTGAGTAAATGATGTGGGTTTGCTGCAGTTGGTCAAGTTTAGGTTCCGCAACAGTATCTGCTGAAAGAATGAGGTCAGCTGACAACCTGAATACACTGAATATAGACCAAGTTATTCCATCAATGGATTCTTCCCTGATATATTTTATTGAGTCCAGACCCTAACCCCTTTCAGAATCTTTGGGATGTGCTGGAGAAGGTTTTGTGTAGCGGCCAAATTCTACCATCATCAATGCAAGATCTTGGTGAAAAATTAATGCAACACTGGATTGAAATAAATCTTGTGACATTTCAGAAGCTTATCGTATGGAAGCCCATTTCCGCCACCTGAAGAAAAAAAAACGTCCTCAACTAAGTCATAATTATGAGATAGAAAAGTCATAATTATGAGATAGTAAGTCATAATTATGAGATAGAAAAGTCATAATTATGGGATAGTAAGTCATAATTATGAGATAGAAAGTCATAATTATGAGATAGTAAGTCATAATTATGAGATAAAAAAGTCATAATTATGAGATAGTAAGTCATATTTATGAGATAAAAAGTCATAATTATGAGATACTAAGTCATATTTATGAGATAAAAAGTCATCTCATAATTATGACTTTCTATCTCATAATTATGACATTCTATCTCATAATTATGACTTACTATCTCATAATTATGACTTACTATCTCATAATTATGACTTACTATCTCATAATTATGACTTACTATCCCATAATTATGACTTTTCTATCTCATAATTATGACTTAGTTGAGGACGTTTTTTTTTTCTTCAGGTGGCGGAAATGGGCTTCCATATTATCGAAACAATGCCACATCAAAGCAAAAGGTGGGCCAATTAAATATTTAAAAATATATATATAAAAAGGTTTTTTGGTGGCGACTTTTTTTTGGTCAGGCAGTGTATGACACTTAAATGTCCACACCTTGGACACACCTTTCCATTTCTGGCATTCTTAACCCAGAGTATGCAGATGAGTCTTTAATGCTAAATGTGGCAATTTAGAAGAATCTGAAGTATAAAACATATTCTGATATGTTTAAAACTTTCTGATTAAAAATAACTCAATGTGTTCCTGTATAGCTTTAATGTCTTTAATATAATATTTGCAATGTAAAAAATCATGAAATAATTAAAACACGTTGAATGAGAGGAGCAAACTTTTGACTGGTTCTGTATAAAAAAAAAACATTCAAAACTATGTATGTTTAAATGTTTGCAATATGGTAATATCAGAATGAATCCGAGATAGAAAAGAAAGACTATAGAGATGTGAAGGAGAGTGCTGGCAGGGAATTGTCAGACCATAGGCGACTGGCTTGACTTTAATCTCTCTAATCCAGTATGCTGGAATTCACCAGTGGAAAAATGGGCCACGGGAAAGAGAGTTACTACTGTACATAACTGAAAGCAGCCAAGCCTAATCCTGCCAAAACTGTCAGATATTGTAAGATACTTCAGCTCAGCACTGTGTCTAAATTGTAATGGCCTGAAAGTGCTTAAATAGATGAACTATAACCTTTGTGCTGATCCCTGGTTGGATCATTTATGTTATGCTTAAGCAGCACAACTAGAACCTTGACTAATGCCAGTTAAAGGTAATTTCAATAAATAATTAATGTGCACTTAATTTAATAGTTAAGATGAAAACATAGTCATACAAAGTGGCTTCTAAAAGCTCTCTTACATACTCATTACACAAAATGTGATTATAAACATTACATTACAAAATAAAGTAGGTTCACTCATTTTGGATCAATCAAATTGATTTACTTGCATTGTAGACATTATATTGTAGCTGGTTCCTATCACCACCACTCTAAATTGTTAACAATTCAATATTAAAGCACTCTTATTGACTTTGTTTACATCACAGCCTGAATAATGATTACATTTTGAAGAATTAATTTGTGTCATTTATCTGTATGAGCAAGGATTTCACATGTTAACTGACTTATCAGATGTTTAAGATGAGAAAGTGGGTATGTTGATGCATACAACTGGAGTAAAGAAAACAAATTGTATATATGTTGATACATTTAATACATGTAGTAAAAATAGGCCTTCAGTATTTTAGTGTCATTTTTGATTACTTTATTAGCTGTTCAACTTCAACTAGACAAGAACAAAAGTAATTGCTTTCTGTGTGTTTCCTGTACACAGGTGACAATGTGGTTTGAGGAGTTAAATGGACGAACAACTTTGGAAAATAAGGTGTCCCAATATCATGCAAGCTGACCAAGTGACCTTGCATATTGTAAAGGTGTGGGCTTTCACAAACTGCTCCCTTGAGGTAACACTTCTTAATCAATTTATATACCACTGTACCATCCGCCATATCATTATAACCACTAACAGGTGAAGTGAATAACATTGATTATCTTCCTGCATGGCATGTGTGATCAATTCAGTGGGTGGGATGAATTAGAGAGTTAATATTGTGTCTTTATTGATGTGTTGAAAACAGAAGATTAACATAAAAAGTTGAGCCACTTGGACGAGGACCAAATTGTGAAGTCTGGATGACTGGTCAGAGTATCTCTAGAGACTGTAATTCTTGTGGGATGTTCCTAGTCTGCAAAGGTGGTCCAAGGATGGAAAAAAACGTGAACCTGGGTTATGGGAGACCTAGGCTCACTGATGCAACAGCTGGTAGTGTTGTGTGGTCCGAGAGGAAAGTTTCTGTAGTTCAGATTGCTTAAAAAAAAGTTCACACTGGTTTCAACAGAAAGGTGTCAGAACACACAGTTCAGTTGTGTGTGCTGCATTTTAAGCTACGAAGTATCAAGCCAGTCGGCGTTCCCATGCTGACCTCTGTCCACCACCTACAATGGGCATTTGAGCATCAGAACTGGTCCCTAAAGCAAATAAAACAGGTGGCCTTGTCTGATGGGTCATATTTTTTCAATATCATATGGATGGACAATTGTGTGTTTGTCACCTTTGTGGGAAAGACATGGATTTATAGAGAGCCTACCCACTTTCTATCACTGCGGTTCTATTAGACAATGACTGCAAACCACAGTCCAAAATGTGTTGACATCCATATTCTCTAGATCTAATCAATCATCTGCGGGATGTGCTGGACAAACACAAAACATACAGAAACTAATGAATTGATACCAGAAAAGAAACCTAATAATTGGTCTAATAGAGTTCATATCTTGATAGGTCAAGGATGTTTCGGTTGCAGAAGGATGACATACCCAATATTAGACAGGTAGGTAATCATAATGTAATGGGTGGTCTGTGTATATGTACATAATCCAGTCCAACCAAATCATACAATATTGATTGTTTTGAAACACTCTGGAGCAGTTTCCAGGACAGAGATTTAGCACAGTTGTTGACTTTTTTCGCGTCAATGGAAAATCTCCATTCAAAATACCGTCTAAATCCAAGATTAGGCTAATCCGAGTCTGGAAAACTAACCCCTTATATGTTACTCTGTTGGATCCTCTCTCGCTTTACCTGCTGCTTTCATTGATACTTCAGGAGATTATTCTATGCTACGTGTGTCTTTACTAAAGAGATAGAATATAGAGCAGTCAAAGGTAGGAATAGAAAGAGGAACCAGTCTAAACTGGGTAGAATAAAGTGGTATGTCATCTTAATCTCTTATGAAAGATGACAGAGTAGAGAACAAAGTGTTACAGCCCAAATGTGACAGTTTATATGAATTGGATATGAAATGGCCTGGGCACATGGGTGGATGTGATAACGGGGAGAGCGTACCGTCCATTACCTAGCCAATAGATTTGGAGACTTTTTAATAGTGCATTAAGAGCTGTGCCAGGGTAGCTCTCAACCCCTCCTAATTCAATTCTGCCTTCAGTACAGCATGATCCCGGCACAGAGTGAGACAAGAGACTGCAAGGGTACCAGCCACCCGGTAACCCAATAAGACGCTGGCGCGAAAGGCCAAGTCTGGAGCTCATGAATAGGGATGTCTTTGAATGTGATACTATAAGGGTTTTGGTTCAGAGGCATTTCAAGGGTTAATAGGACTAGGAGTGATAGAGTTAATAGAGCAGCAGACAAATACAAGTTTGTGTGGATGTATATGTGTATTTGTACTCTTTTAATATAGAGGGTTTATTTAAAGTTTGCCACCTGTTTATTGTATGTACACTCTTAAGGTAAAATAAGTTATAAATAAGTTATAAAATGGGTTTTTGAAGCATAGTGGATCTGATTGGACACGTCAACTTAACTTAATTATAGAAAGCTTGTCCACAGAAGTAGAAAACACAGTGTGCTAAGACGTGTAATCAGGTACAGTGGAAACTGGACAAGTAATTAGGTCTTGTTTTCACTATGCATAGCACGCATGCAACATCCACATTGATTTTAACCACATGACAGGGTTGGATTTAATGTCAGTTAAATCAGCAAGTTTGAGGTTTGAATGATTATTAGGCTGTCAGGAACCCACCTAATAATGTGTATATCTGAAATTTTAGATTACCTTTGTATTATTTTTTTTTTCGAATCAATCAACAAAGCAATAAGATATTTTTTTTTTATTGTAGTGTGTATCTGTACACATATCAGTCATTTACTAATGTGTGTGAATGGACACACTCTACTCGGTGTGTAATTTTGTGTTTCATGCACTTGGCCTTACAGCTGGAAGGTCAGAACGGTCATTGGCAATTATCAGCGGATCTAGATAGAATGTGGTACAGTGGGTACTGTGTTTCAGAAAGTGTGTCTGTGTGTTTACAAAAACAGACAGAGACTGTTTTTGGCCACGTGAGAGTAAAGGCATGAGTGGCAAGAATGTATTAGCATGGTATAAATATGAAAGTGATGATTGACTTAAAGATAAGGCAGAGGAGCTTAGAGGGTCAGAGAGAGAAATAGAGCAAGATTGGTAAAGTGAGAGCCGAGAGATAAGCACTCAGAGTATGCGGGAAGTCAACTATATCTTCCTTACTACACACTAAACATATATTTGAAGTCAGGACCTCATTTCTATCTACAGTCATGTGAAAAAATTAGAACACTCCATGAAAACATTTGCCTTTTTGAACATATTCAAACATATATAAATTTTAGGTTAATTTAGACATTATAGAGAGATAAAGCGTGAATAACTAAATAAATAAACAGAAAATTAACAAAAAATGTGACATATTCCCAAATCAATATGGCTGAAATAACCTCAATAACACATTTCCTAGAATCATCTGCCAGTCTCTGACATGAACTGGGAGAATGTTTTTCCACTCCTTCATGCAGAATTTTTTCAGTAGTGTGATGTTTGAAATGTTTCTTGCATGCACAGCCCATTTCGAATCATCCCACAGCATCTAAAATGATTAGTATATGGGTTTTGACTTTGTTGTTCCAGAATTCTCCATTTTTTTGAGATTCCTTGGTGCATTTACTGGAATGTTAGGGGTCATTGTCATGTTGCATGGTCAACCTCCACTTCAGCTTCATTTTATGGACAAACAATCTCAAATGTTTCTACATCAGTCAATCTATCCATCTATCTATCAATCTATCTTTCTATCTATCATAGATGGAACTTGATTAAAGTTCCTTATAAACACAAACAAACCCTGCACACAAAATTAAACAATAGTGCACACATACACAAACACACAGGCACTTGGTTCTGCACATCAGTGAGATCATATTCTAAATGAAACATAAATAAGTTATTTTTAATTGTGGAATTGTGAATGTCGGCCTATGGCCAGATGTCTCTAATGCCTGCTGCATTAGGCACTGGGTAGTGGTGGTGGAAAATACTGGGACGCACGCGTAGCCTCCTGACCAGACAGCTCAGAGCAAATCCTCCACAGATTACTGAGTAATACATGAACTATAAATACCACCTACAATCAGACATGCAGTCTAATATTATACCATCATTCCTAACACAGAGACACTCACACAAAAGCCCACACATAGATGGGCATTTGTAGAAGCTCACTAGCTGGTGTCCAGGTGCACTGACACATTTACGCATAAAAGGGGAGGTGTGCAAATAAAGAATGTCCAGTCTTTACCCAGTGCTTCTTTATCAGTGCAATCACCGGAACGACTTGTGCGTCAGAACTGTTATATTGACATTCATTGTGCTGCTTCATGCACTTTGCAATATATTGTTAACTTCCTGTGTAGTATATAATGCAGCATACCTTGTGTACACTATACATATACACTACATACAGACAATGTACAAACACACACACATGCACACACCACACCCAAGTCTAATGATCACACAAGCCCAATGATCTGTACTAAACTCAGCCACATATTCCACATAGACTTCTTCTCTCAAAAAAAGATTTATAAAGCTGTCATAGGCAGCTATGTAACACTGGTGCTACCTTATCAAACCAGCTTATGCACTGACAGTGACAAGCCTTGGCAACAATATCGTCAAAGATGGTAAAGTGAGAGTGAGAGAGCTTCTAAAGCTGTCTACAAAGAACAACACAGCAATACAAGAACAGTTTTGAAGTGTGTATTGTTTCAATTGCATTGTTTTTGATACTCCCTGTTTCAACCAATGTTCGAGGTTGTGCTAAGATAGCCTTGACTTTCATTTTCGTTATAAATGTATAAACATTCAATTTATGTTGTATGGTCATCAATAAAGATGGCAAAGGAGAGCTATTTTCAATATTTTAAATATTAATTTACTATATTTACTATATGTGTACTGTATTAATTTGGTTAGACACTATAGCTGTCTGTCTATTCGGAAAATCAATATTGATTTATATTATAATAAGTTCTAGACTTAGTTCTTGTTCTCATACACCCACAGTTTAAAAGCACTTCATCACCTGAAATGGACACATGCACACACCTCTACTCGCACTATAAAAATAATCCATCATCTCAAATTAACACATTCCTGTACACATCCAACCATGCCGCGCAAATCCACCTTCAGTGTCAACACATCTGACCTACTTGTATGGTTTGCCGACAGGTGAGAGAGAGAGATGGATGTGATTACAGTAGAGAGCAGGGGATGGACAGCAAAACAGCCCAGATTGTCTCCTCCTAATATAGCACTCTACATTCATTCACGTGAGCATTCCAATATTAAGCAGCTGAAATATTCCCTGCCTATATATACACTCCCTGTCTTCTCATAGTGTAAATACATACGTTCTGAAAATGTGACACACACACAACCAATCCAAAGATTCACATGCACACAAACACACACACAAACACACAGACACACACATATAGCTGTGTGATCAAGGCAAAACTGTAGAAATGTACTGATAGGGCTTTTACACTTAGCCCATCCATCATTCCCTAGACAAAAGCCTGAGTTTCCTCTGACTGTTCCAACCACACCTCATCACATCATCCCACATCCTGCTGAGGTGAGCAGACCGTTTATCTCAGGAGACAAGCATGCTGTGTGTGCACGTGAGTGTGTATGCCTGAGTATGTACAGAGGTCATACTCAGGACTTGAGGTTTATTTGTGAGTGTGTGTTTGTGTGTGTGTGTGGTAAGAAAAATAAAAACAAACCAAAGATGATTTCTTACATACATAATAAAACCTGGTAAAACTAGTAGAACAATTCCTATTAACTGTTTGCTCAAATGCAACAATCTTCAATTTCTGAATCAGTTTCTATGATTTTGCTATTTATAGGTACATGTTTGAGTAAAATAAACATTGTTGTTTTATTCTATAAACTACGGACAACATTTCTCCCAAATTCCAAATAAAAATATTGAAAGATGAGAAATGGCTGAAATAACAAAAAAGATGCAGAGCTTTCAGACCTCAAATAATGCAAAGAAAACAAGTTTATATTCATAAAGTTTAGTTTTAGTTCAGAAATCAATATTTGGTGGAATAACCCTGGTTTTTAATCACAGCTTTCATGCATCGTGGCATGTTCTCCTCCAGCAGTTTTACACACTATTTTTAGATAACTTTATGCCACAATTCAAGCAGTTTAGCTTGGTTTGATGACTTGTGATAATTCATCTTCCTCTTGATTATATTCCAGAGGTTTTCAGTTTTTTTGAAATGAAAGAAACTCATCATTTTAAGTGGTCTCTTATTTTTTAACTGTATAAAGAATAAGAAAAAATAGAGTAAGCATGATGTACACATTTTAGAAGAATATAATATGGATATAAAAAAATTAAGTGTAAAATGAAAAATGTGCTAAAGTAAAACTGAGCATCAGGTGACATAATTATAATAACTATAATGTTGAAAAAGTCCTGCATGTGATGAGAGTGTATATGGAGTGCTGCTAGTTGCTGTCCTGGTTGAGAGCCCAAATGGTTTGCAGGAAAAGGCTCCTCCTCATCCTGCCTGTGTGTGCCTTTAGGGATCTTGGCTGCAATCTGAATTCCCTTAGGGATCTTAGACCTTCTGTCTTTAGGCTAGCTTCATTTACTGAAATTATAATACAACTTTGAATACTTTAAAACTTTAAATAAAACTTTGATTCATAGTAGCAAATGTATCCCCCCTACTCCTACACATTTAGCAGTGGTGAATCTACCAGCAGTTGATGCAGTTGTAGTAGTGTCTGCAGTGTCTAGGGTTGTGGGGGCCATCAACAGTATTTATTCAAGCCTGTTGATTTGTAAACATGCAAAGACTGTCTTTTTTCATCAATATTTAGTGCTGAGGTTGGCAAATATCATGTGGTTTTGTGTGTGTGTCTTGGCTTATAATATTATTATAAAGGAAATCAGTGTGAAATTAGAACTGTTTCAGTGGTATAAATGACTGACAGCTATTGGTATCTATCAGTAGAACTGTTTAGCAGTTTTTTTTGTCATGCTGAAAGTAAAGGTGAAAATACAGTCATTTCTTGATCATTTCTAATTGTGCAGTCTGTTGCAGTCTGAGGTGATCAGTAGTGTAATATGAAAGGATCTGCTAAAATCCTAG
This sequence comes from Astyanax mexicanus, assembly GCF_023375975.1. Classification (NCBI taxonomy): domain Eukaryota; kingdom Metazoa; phylum Chordata; class Actinopteri; order Characiformes; family Acestrorhamphidae; genus Astyanax; species Astyanax mexicanus. The sequence continues at coordinate 15,086,286 of NC_064412.1, read as the reverse complement.
AGATAGCTTTTAGCCTAGCATTTTAGCCTAGCTTTTAGCCTAGCATCAGACTGTTTACCATGCACGTGTTAGCTCTTGCTTCACCTCACACCTTACCTCTGCCTAACCCTCTTCTGATTCAGTTGTGTGTTTTCCTGTTATGACCTCTTGCATTGTTTTTGGATTTTATGATTATGGACCTGCCTATGTTATATCCCCCTGTTCTTTGAAACCTGCCTGTGCCTTTTCCATAAGTATTTTGATAAAATTGTCCACTCTGTCATGGTGAGCTACACAATATGTATGACATGAAATAAAAAAGGAGGAAAACTATCCTTTCTGTGTAGTCTGAAGTCTTATAATTATTATGAATAATTTTTATTTTTATTTTTAATTATCAGATATTCTGTGAAAGACCTGATGGGAGTTAATGATTATGGAACAGTCTGGGTTTATACAAACCTGCACAACAATGTATTGATATTCTGATGACCAAGTATTTTATTAAAAAGGATTTGTAATTATGACTTTGCAAATGGAAAATAGGACCATCTACCTCTCTAAACCAACTCAGTGTGATACTCACAGGTCAATCTTGTTATGTCCTGACATGAGATGGAGAGATTCATCCTCTTAACCTGCTCTGATAAACTGTCTGTCTGCGTGTGAGACACCCTGGATTAGTCTCATTAATGAGCCGGCCTATGTTAAGGTCAACACCCAAAGACAGACATCACCAAATCCGATCTGACCACACACTACTTCGCAGTTCTCCACCTTGCGTTCCAGCTCAGCAAACTCCCTGGCCAGCCACACTTCCCCGGTGTGATTCTGCTGAAGCTTATATGTGTTTGGTAGCTTATGCAAACTAAACACAGTGGGTCCATAAACACACATCTCTTGTTATGTGTTCATAAATACACAGAAATGAACATACAAGGTTTTGAAATGTTGGCATTTCATTAACAAAAATGACAATAATTCTGATGAATTGGTCACTAAATTATAATTTAGGTTTAACTCAAAGATTTTACGTCATTTGGGAATGTATGGACATAAAAAAGCGATTAGTAATATACTACAATTTATTATTCACACTTTACTCCACAGATTTAAACTTTAACCTAGCTTTAATCATTTTTATTTCCCTTGTACTCCTAGCTGTTCCCAGGTTCATTCTTGTTATTCTTCCCTGAACTGTTCCATTTCCTATTTCCAAGCTCATTCCACTTCAGGTTCCCTTACATGTCAATGTTAACAGCCGAACTTGGCAGAGTCGATGCCGCAATGCTAAAAGACATGGCAGT